>NW_026057579.1:10681391-10841040 GCF_023721935.1 Panthera uncia
AACCGTGACTTTGTGCATCCTGTTGAGATGCCAAGTGATTTTCTGTATTTTATTCTGATTTTTATAGAACATTATTTTTTAGGTGCATTTTATTTATTTTGAGAGAAAGAGTCCGCACATGTGAACGCACATGAATGGGGGAGGGGCAGAGAGAATCTCAAGCAGGCTCTGCGCTTGAGAGGCTCTAACAGTCCCCTAATTCCCCATTTTAGAATTTCTGCCCCATGTCCCTTCCCACTCCCCTGCTTTAGGAGTTCATCTCCTAGGATTTGGAAAAAAAGAGGTCTTGATTTAAGAAAAGTTGGAGGTAGAGAATTGTGTAGAGAAGCGATAGCACTTTCATTTAGGAATTATTGCCTACTTTTTCGTTGTGAGAGTGCTGTCATTCTAGACCTTTTTAATTAGGTGGCAGAGAGTAACAGAGGAGTAATGGGCCTTTTAATTTACTTCTGGGTTGGCATAATATGAATAGGCCCATTTTAAGCGAGTTCCATCTACCTTGGAAATTTCCTCCCAACTTCTGGCAGCATTTCATTATTCCTGATTTTTATTGGTGGAATGTTTTTGTTTCCCTGAGGTGAGGAAGCACTGGGGGCTTCTGACTAAATGTTTTTTTTCTCTCTCCTCTGTTCCTCTTCCCCAAACCAATAGATATTCTTTTTTAAACTTAAGATTCTGAAATAAGAATTTTAGGTAGACACAGGAAAAAATTAGAAGAACTTGTCTTACAACCTTCACAATAAGAATAACAGCAAAAACCTGTTTAAATAGGAGCTGTTTGGGAATCAGGCTTAACACAGACTTGCCACTGCTTCAAAAAGACTTTGAGAGTCTTGCAGCAGCCTGAAGAACTTTAGAGTACTTGAGCTTGATGAATTATTTAGATAATTTTAGTTGCTATGTCTTTAAGTTCACCAATCTTTTCCTCTTTGGCACTAATCCCTAATAATCTTATCCAATTTATCTTTCATTTCCAATATATATATTTTCTAATTTTTACAAGTCCCATTTGTGGTTTTCTCTTTTATTTCTGTCTTCATTATGCTCGGGCTTTCCTTTTCTTTCTTGAATATAGGCAACATGTTTATAATAAACTTGTTTTAGGCTGCCTGTCTGTTAATTTCATCATCCCTTTCATTTCTGAATCTGTTTCTATTCACTGAGAGTTTTTTCCCTTGTTATGAAATATATTTTCCTGCTTCTTTGCATCCCTGGTAATTTTTTTATTACATGCCAGATATTGCAAATTTTATGGTAGTAGTGCTGGATTTTGTTGTATTCTTTTAAATAGTATTACACTTTGTTCTGGGATATAGTTAAATTACCTGCTATCTTTTGAATCCTTTGAGACTTGCATTTAAGCTTTGTTTGGGCAGATCTGGAGCAGCCTTTATTCTAAAAGGAAAAAGTCTTCTCCTTCCTACGTCTTACCTTGCAAAAGTCTTTTCCATAAAGTAGAAGTTGAGAAACTACTGCCTCCAGTCTAAATCCAGCCCATAGCCTGTTTTTTTAAATGAAGTTTTATTGGAACACAGCACGCCCATTTATATACACATGGACTGTAACTACTTTCATTCTGCAACACCAGAGTTGAGTAGTTGTGTTAGAAATTATATGGCCATGGATGCTTGGGTGGCTCAGTAGGTTAAGCGTACGACTTCGGCTCAGGTCATGATCTCGCAGTTCGTGGGTTTGAGCCCCGCGTTAGGCTCTGTGCTGACAGCTCGGAGCCTGGAGCCTGCTTCGGATTCTGTGTCTCCCTCTCTTTCTGTTCCTCCCCTGCTCACGCTCTGTCTCTCTCTCAAAAATAAATAAAGATTAAAAAAATAAAAAGAAATTATATGGCCAGGAAAGCCAAAACTATTTACTATCTAGTTCTTTACAGAAAAAAAAAAATCTGCCGACCCCATTCTAAAGAATTATAAACTCCTTTGGGGAAAGTTAGGATAATCAGTTACTTTGCTTCAAATGTTGTCGTATAATAATGTCATCTATTTTACCATACTGTGTAAAAGGTTTACCAATGTTCTTGAGAAATTATGATAGATAAGCTTTCTTGAAAGTATATCTTTGTTATTTTTAAACACAGTGAAATGTATGGAATGTAAGTGCTTTTTTATTTTTTTATTTTTTATTTTTTAATTTTTTAAACATTTATTTATTATTGAGAGACAGAGAGACACAGAGAATGAGCAGGGGAAGGGTAGAGAGAGGGGGAGACACAGAATCCGAAGCAGGCTCCAGGCTCCGAGCTGTCAGCACAGAGCCCAATGCGGGGCGCGGGGCTCAAACTCACAGACTGTGAGATCATGACCTGAGTCGAAGTCGGTCACCCAACCGACTGAGCCACCCAGGCGCCCCCCCATAAGTGCTTTTTTAAAGAAGTTTATTTCATTTCATATTAAGCCTATTTGGGCAGAAATTTTCCTTTTTGCCGTCTATTTTATTTTTAGATGACCTGTTGGTACTTCATCTCTCTGACCTGATTCGCATGGCCTTCATGGCTGCAACAGATCATAGTAACCAGCTGCGGATGGCTGGGCTCCAAGCACTTGAAGACATTATCAAGAAGTTTGCATCTGTGCCTGAGCCAGAATTTCCAGGCCAAGTGATTCTGGAGCAGTATCAAGCTAATGTGAGTGAGATACTCTGTTTACTTAAAAACTTAAAATTGATTCTTTGTGTGGTGAGTAAGGGGACAAGGATTCCCTGGAGAAATGTCTTTGGAGCTTCAACTATATGTCTTTATTCCCATTGTCTGTTGCATAGTTGAATCCCACAGTTGAAGAAACAATAGGATAAAACTATTTTAAGTTATGATAGCGTATTCATGATAAAACTAGAATAGAAATCGCAGGCTAGCTTTTCAGTCTTGTGTTTAGATGTTTAGCCGTGCCATTTAAAAGATAAAAGGACATTCAAAGAGTGTTGTGGATTTGCTGACATTACTTTTATATGTCAAGACTTGATAAGCATTTTTAAAAATACAAAGGGCAACTTTGTACGCTGAAGGATAACTTTTAATAATAGCAGTTAAAAATATTACTGAAAGAATTATATACCTTCAAAAATATTTTTATTTTGTTCTAAACAGAGATACTTTTCTCCCCTGAGATTTATAACTTTGTTTTCTTCACCTGAGGCACAATAGATATAATCCTGGTAATGATGGGTTATATGAAGACAAAGTTAGCAAGGAAAGAATACACATTTTTTTTTTTTTACTGTGATCAAAATCTTAGCTTCAGATACACAACACCTTATCTAAAAGCTATACTCAAACATACATTAAATTAAAAAGTACAAATAATTTTTAATCCATTGTTTTTCCATCATAAGTACTGGTGAGGAAGTTATAGCTTCTAGCCCAGCTGGCTATAGAAAATCCATATTCAACTATTTACTCCCAAATACCCAACCTATCAAAATGAAGGTTTGTTGTTCTGTTTTGCTTTATTTTGACTTTTTATTTAGAAATAATTTTAAACGTACAGAAAAATTATAAGAATAGTACAAAAAACTGTCTTATGCCCTTTACTCATATTTACCAATGGTTATTTTTGCCTCATTTGCTTTAGCATTGATTTTATATTTCTCTCTCTTTATACACACATTTTTTTTTTCTAAACCATTTACAGATAAATTATTTAAATCATGTACCTTTACCTTTGAATACTTCAGTCTGTATTTCCAAAGGACAGGAACATTGTCTAACATAGCCACAGAACAGTTCTCAACTTCAGGAAATTCAACATTGATATATTACTTCTATATAGTCTGTCATATTCCACTTTTATCAGTCAAGCCGGTAATCTCTTTTATAGTATATTCTCTTCTACCTTCAGTACAGGATCCAGCACCAGCTCTGTGATTAGTTGATGATTGTACCACCAATACTGCAATTAGTTGCCATGTGTGTTTAGTCACAGAGAGGGACTCAATCCATTTCCAAATGGCTACTGATAATATCTTAGTGACTGACTCTTGTGTAAGGGAAGATGTCTCAAATTAGGAGTTGAATATATCTAATTCCTTGTTCAGTTCATGCACATTAAATTTAGTATATCTAAAAATCAATGACTGGGTTGGCTTATTAAAACTAAAGTTCATGGGGTACCCAGGTGGCTCAGTTGTTAAGTGGCTGACTCTTGATTTCAGGTCAGGTCATAATCTCACAGTTGGTGAGTTTGAACCCCACGTTGGGCTCTGTGTTTATGCTTCAGATCCTGTCTCCCTCTCTCTGCCCCTCCCCTGCTCATACTCACTCTCTCTCTCAAAAATAAATAAATGTAAAAAAAAAATATTTTTGAAAACTAAAGCTAATATTCCTTTACTTATTACTGTAACAATGGTACACAAATGAATATTTCTTGAGAATCCTTCTCTGAAAGCACCTCTTTTTGAGGTAAAATGGCTTCTAAGGTCTTTAAATGACTATGTGAATTTTTAGTATTACTCAGTTATTTAAAGGAGTTGATCCAGTTATATGAGATTCACCCATGAGGTAAATACTGTTAGAAATACATTCAGGAGGGGCGCCTGGGTGGCTCAGTCGGTTGGGCGTCCAACTTGGACTCAGGTCATGGATCTTACACTCACAGGTTCAAGCCCTGCATCAGGCTTTGTGCTGACAGCTCAGAGCCTGGAGCCTTGCTTCAGATTCAGTGTCTCCCTCTCTCTCTGCCCCTCCCCCACTCACACTCTGTCTCTCTCTTTCTTTCAAAATAAATAAACATAATAAAAAAAAATTTTTTTAAAGAAATACATTCAGGAAAATATAGACAGAATAAAAAAGAATAGCAGTTTTCTGTTATCTCTAGGAGCCTGTGACTTTGTCAGAAAATCTTCTATTAAACAAAAACAAAGGAAAAAGAAACAAGATTAATTGCCTCTTTGGTATAGCATTCATACAGATTTGATAATGATTATAACCTCCTGGAAAGCAAAAGAAAAACGGTATGTTTGAGTTTATTGTAACTGAGAAGAGAGATAAGGGAGATGTGATAAAAAGGAAAGTAACAATGATGTATTTTGTGTGTTTTCATCTCCAAGGACACAAGAGGCTTTATGTTTACCATGTATCTTTAAAACAAAACGCTCATATTCTTTTTTTTTTTTTTTTTTTTTTAGGTGGGAGCTGCTCTAAGACCAGCCTTTTCACAAGATACCCCATCAGACATAATAGCAAAAGCTTGCCAGGTAAGAAGAAAAATAGGGTTTTCTATAGTTACCTTCTTTTTTTTTAAATTTTTTTAATTTTTTAATTTTTTTTTAACGTTTATTTATTTTTGAAACAGAGACAGACACAGCACAAACAGGGGAGGGTCAGAGAGAGGGAGACACAGAATCTGAAACAGGCTCCAGGCTCTGAGCTGTCAGCACAGAGCCCGACGCGGGGCTCAAACACACAGACCGCGAGATCATGACTTGAGCCGAAGTTGGACACGTAACTGACTGAACCACCCAGGCGCCCCTATAGTTACCTTCTTTAAGTTAATAGATGCCTTAGAATTTCACCTCCAAGAAAGAAGAGGGAAAAATCAAATAATATTTGTTTTTTATCTTGAAAACACAATAGTGACAGTTTCCTTTTTTATTCTGTATCAAATGATGAAGTAGTAACTTAGTCGCATCCCTTTTTTTGTCATAGCTGAGAAGATGACTTTGGGATACATAGCTTTTATATTATCCAGAAGTAAACAGAGGTATGAAAATCATAAAAACAACTAAAAACTAAAGTAAGATTACAAAATAATTAAATAATGTATTATTAATGATAATTAGGTAATAGAAAATTGTTGGGGGGCATCAGGGTGGCTCAGTCGGTTAGGCATCTGACTCTTGATTTCAGCTCAGGCCATGATATTATGGTTAGAGAGATTAGACCCCATGTTAGGCTCTGGGCTGAGAGTGGGCAGAGACTGATTGGGAGCCCCTCTCCTCTCTTCCCCTCCCCCATGCTCTATCTCAAAAATAAATAAACTTAAAAAATAAACATAAAAGAAGATTTTTTTTTAATTAAAAAAACTTTTTTAATGTTTATTTTTAAGAGTGAGAGACCGAGCACAAGCTGGGGAGGGACAGAGAGAAAGCACGAACCCACAAACCGGGAGATCATGACCTGAGCTGAAGTCGGAAGCTTAACCGACTGAACCACCCAGGCACCCCCAAAAAAGACTTTTTTCATCACAAGTTTTGAAAAATTTACAAGTTTCTGGGAATCACTTATCCTAAAGAGAATTTAACAATATGGAAATTTAACTGTAAAATTAATTGCAGGGGAATTGTTCTAACATTATTACATTTGAAAAGAGTCACAAAAGCAAGCACTTATATTCCTACACTTTTAATAAATTCCTCTTTTTCATGCCTCATTCTGAAAAAGGATTCATGCACTAAACTCCCGTATTTCAGGAAATCCAATTCTTTTTTTTTTTTAATGTTTATTATTTCTTTTTGAGGGAACCAGACCGACAGCCGAGTTGGGGAGGGGCAGAGAGAGAGGGAGACAGAATCCGAAGCAGGCTCCAGGCTCTGAGCTGTCAGCACAGAGCCCAATATGGGACTCGAACCCACAAACTGTAAGATCATGACCTGAGCCGAAGTTGGATGCTCAACCAACTGAGCCACCCAGGAGCCCCTGGGAAATCAGAGTCTTTATCTGCTTTCCTAAAGATAGAAGAGAGGCAACCCTCTCCTTCCCAGTTTTCTGGAGTATGGGTTTGGGTCCATCATTATTGCTTAGAATCCATAATCAAGCTGTGACCTCTAGAAAGAGAATGTTCTGCTGTTTGCAATGGTAAGTGTGAAGTTCTTACTGTGTTCTCTCTGTGGCTTAATGGGTTTGCCTCTAGAGCCTGGAGCCTGCTTCAGATTCTGTGTCTTTCTGTCTCTCTGCCCCTCCCCTACTCACTCACTCTCTGCCTCTCAAAAAAAATGAATAAACATTAAAAAAATTTTAAAAAGAAAAGAGAAGTCTGTGGATCATGATACAAACCTCAGAGTTAGAGGAGGCCGTTTTGTTTGGGATACCAACAGACAATCAGAAATCATAGTTATGTATAAATAAATGTATCATGGTGATGTTTTAAAGCATAGTATTTAAGCAGAAGAATCATACAAAGCTCCTGTTCATAGAAAAGCAAAGGCTATTCAGATTTCATCTTGTGGATGAGTACTATGAAAATTTCCTCTTACTGAATTTGCCTTCAACGTCTTATTCTTTATGTGGCTCTAGCTGCTTTTTCTATAAGAAGTTTCTCCTTATCTAGAGGCAGGCTTAGTTTTGACCTCCTATCTGTCTGTTTCTTGAAGGAAACCTGGTTTTGAAACAAATGGAACAGTGGGTTGCAAATTCCTTTTCCTTAAAGAAAAGTAAGGAGTTGGCTTTGGACAGGTCATGAAACATTGCATCCCACCTTATTTACTGAATAGATGTTATGTTAAACCTGAAAATCAGGATAATTTTTAGATATTACAGGAAGACTCAAGTGGAACACACATGTGGACAAGTAATCAATGGCTTAATAAAAAATCATTTAAATCAGCCTAGCAATCTTAAACATAATATATACTTTATCTTATTTCAGATTAAAATTTATAAATGTACATTCACACACCCCTCCTTTGATGTAAGGCCAAGGTCTTTTCTCTGAAAATGATTTTGCTGATTCAGTGCTGCTCTGCCTTTCTTGATAAACCAAACCTATAATGCAGTACCTGCAATATCTAGTTTCATCTTCTTTAAAGTGGAAGAGATAATTAATGTTTTTACAAATTAAACTTTGTGCCAAATCCTCAGTGTTTAGTTTCCCCCAACTTTTAGTTGTATTTCTACCTCAAGAGAAATGTGTATCAGATCTCTTCAATATGTTGCTCAGTTTCCTAAAGAATAGCAACTCTATTTTCATAATCATATTTAAAATCTTTCTACTTCAAGTTTCATTATATTTCCAACAATATTTTGACTGGCATTTTATTTTGCCATCAATATGTTCATAATTAATAACAATCAATTTTAAAATGTCCTTTTTAATTTTTATTAAACTTAGTTCTGAATTCTGGGAGGATAAGATTATAAGAGAATAAAATGATTTACATAAATATTTATTCTCAGCTTAAAAACATTTTAATTTTTTTTTTAACGTTTTATTATTTATTTTTGAGACAGAGAGAGACAGAGCATGAACGGGGGAGGGGCAGAGAGAGAGGGAGACACAGAATCGGAAGTAGGCTCCAGGCTCTGAGCCATCAGCACAGAGCCCGACGCGGGGCTCGAACTCACGGACCGTGAGATTGTGACCTGAGCCGAAGTCGGCCGCTTAACCGACTGAGCCA
The DNA here is from genome assembly GCF_023721935.1 of Panthera uncia. NCBI lineage: Eukaryota > Metazoa > Chordata > Mammalia > Carnivora > Felidae > Panthera > Panthera uncia. The sequence goes on from NW_026057579.1 coordinate 10,689,729, forward strand.
CCCAGGCGCCCCTAAAAACATTTTAAATATAGAAACATAATCCATTAATTAGGATTTAATATCCAAACGCTCTGAAAAACAAAAGCTTTTTCATTATTTATTTGCTGGTGAAACCTGAGCTGACTGTCCTCATTTGTCTTGATGTGAAGCTGAGTGGGGCTAGAGTATTGATCCGTCCCTCTTACTGTGATTCGTACTGCATTTCACGACAGAAGTGTCCTTCTGTTAATTGGGGGGGTGCTGCCACACGTCTTGCTTGATGTATTTCTTAGTGAGGTTCACTGGCCTTACTACCTTTCATCAAAAAGTTGTGAATTGTGACCCACATCTTGACCCAAAGATTTCAGATAATCAGAACGTGAGGACTTGTAATTGTGGAGTAAAGGCGGCACTATCAGGCCACCCCTTACTTCTTGACATTCTTCCCTTGGCTCCAGTGTCACCACACTTGCCTGGTTTTTCTTTTGTTTTTCTGGAATTGTGTTTTCAATTTCTTTCATTGTTTATTCTTATTCCACTTGTCCCTTAAGTATAAATATTTGCCCTGTGTTCTGCCTTTAACACCTTTTTTTTGTACCTCAGTCCTTGAACAAATTTACCTGGTAACATTGCTATTATTACTAAATAATAACCAGTGTTAACTACAGTGTTATATTAGTTTCAGTGTACAATATTAGCGACTCAACAATTCTGTTGTTTACTCTGTGCTCATCGTATTAGCGTACTCTTAATCTCCTTCACCCTAGCTCCACCCACCTCCCCTCTGGTAACTATCAGTTGTTGCTCTATAGTTAAGAGTCTATTTTTTGGTTTGTGTCTCTTTTTTTTTTCTTTTGTTCATTTATTTTGTTTCTTAAATTCCACATATGAATGAAATCATATTGTATTTGTCTTAGTCTTATTCATTTAGCATAGGCTTATTTCATTTAGCATAATACTCTCTAGATCTATCGATGTTGTTGCAAATGGCAAGATTTCATTCTTTTTATGGGTGAATAATATTCCATCATATATATATATATATATATAATGTGTATATATGTAACATATATAACATATATGATATGTGTGTATATATGTGTGTGTGTATACACACACATGCATATACACCACATCTTTATCCATTCATTTGTCAGTGGACACTTAGGTTGCTTCCATAATTTGGCTATTATAAATGATGCTGCAGTAAACCTAGGAGTGCATGTATCCCTTTGAATGGTTTTCGTATTCTTTGGGTAGATACCTAGTAGTGCAGTTACTGGATCATAAGTTATCTCTATTTTTAACTTTTTGAGGTACCTCCATACTGTTTTCCATAGTAGCTGCACCAGTTTGCATTCCCACCAACAGGGCAATAGGGTTCCTTTTTCTCCACATCCTCACCAACATCTGTTGTTTCTGGCGTTTTTTATTTTAGTCATTCTGACAGGTGTGAGGTGATATCTCATTGTGGTTTTGATTTGCACTTCCCTGATGGTGACTGATATTGAGCATCTACTTCGTTATTTTTTACCTTCCTCCTGAAATCCAGAACCAAGGTTCCACCTGTCTGCTGAATATCTTCCCACAGGTCCCCTACTAGTACTTTGAACTCAGCATGTTAAACTGTGCAAGGTTAAAAATGCTCACTAACTTCTCATCTCCCCCAACCTTTCCTTTTTTCTTTCTTGTCTCTTAAGCAGTGGCCTCACTTTCCTCACTTTCATCCAAGTTAGAAGCTTTGGCAATCTTTGAGTCCTCACACTTTTTCTAAGGCCCCGCCCCCTCCCCCTAAAAATATTTAATTGGTTTCCAAATCCTGTGATTTCTACCTCCAAATCTCTCTCAGATGACTCTCCCTTTTTATTCCATTCCCAGTTTCATCTATATTCTCTGTCCCACAATATTATAATAGTCACTTTACTGAACACATGGCTAACCATCTAAACACCCTCTTTGCTGGCATAAATGCTGGAGCAGTCTTCCTAAAGCATAATTCTAATTGTAATCTCCCTGCCCAGAGGCCTTGGAAACTTATGATTGCCCATAGAACAAAGTCAGTATTCAGTTCTCCTGGAATTTAAATTGCACCATAATCTGATCCCACTTAACTTTGCTAATCTCATGACTTTTCCCTTGTAACTCCTCTGTATCTATATACACAGACCTTCCTGATCTCTAAACATTCCCATCTCTCCTCCTGGAAGTGATGTCTCCCTTCTCTGTTTTTAAGTGTAGTATTGCAATCCTAAAATGGTCGTGTGTGTTCATTCAATCTACGTTCTCTTCCTTGAGAACAGGGACCAGATTTTAACCCTTTATTTATTTTTTAATCTCTCCCATAGCGCTCAGAATAACGTTTTATCTGTGGTAAGCAGAAATGTTGTTGAATTGAAGGATTATTCACAACTGATTCTGAACTGATATAGGCAGAAAATTTTTTCTATGAAAATTTTTGTCAAATTAGAAAATGGAAGCATAAGTAAATCACCGTTCATTTTCCACATAAGAGTACAATAAATCCTACTCTTGCTATTGATTTCTGATTCAAAATAATACTGAAGCACAGCATTGGGGTTTTTTTGTTTTGTTTTCTTCATTGGTTTTATTTTATGTTTGTTCCCCAAGGAAAAAAATCATATTTATACTCTTATATGTTTTGTGTTAATTTTTTTATACAGCATTAACAATGTTTTCCTTTGGCCAGGTGTGTAGTACGTGGATCGGAAGTGGAGTTGTCAGTGATCTCAATGACCTCCGTCGAGTGCACAATCTGCTTGTTTCTTCTCTGGACAAAGTGCAGGCTGGAAAAGGATCTTCTAGCCAACTGTACCGAGAGAGTGCCACAACCATGGAAAAACTGGCTGTTCTCAAAGCGTGGGCAGAGGTAACCACAGCCTATTGTTTTTGAACCATTTCCCCATCCATGAGAAAATGTTCCCCTACTCCTCCTGTAGGTAAAAAAAAATTTTATTTGGTTATTGTTCTTTTAAAACTGATCTTTGGTATGGAATGCTTTTTGAAAATCTATTATTTGCTCCTTCTCGCTGAAATACGTATATGTTTATGTCTCAAAAGAGCTCTTATGAAGCCTTTGAAAATTACAGTTTTTAATCAGTTTTTTCAAAATTTCGATATTGAGAAATTGATCCCTTAACTAATTATGTGGAAATTAGGCAGAGAAAACTACAAATATAAGTAATATAAAATATTTTATGCCAAGAATCTTTTATTTGACAGTTGCCTGGCTGGCTCAGTTGGTGGAGCATGCGACTCTTGATCTTAGGGTTGTGAGTTCAAGCCCCACGTTGGGTGTAGAATTTACTTAAAAAAAAAAGTCTTTTATCTGATTAAATTTCAAGAGACTTGCCACTGCTCATTGATACCAAGATTGCAGTTTTCTGTTTGTGTGTTTTGTTTTGTTTTGTTTTGTTTTGTTTTGTTTCTATAGCTGGCTTTACCTTTTTCATTCCACAGCCATTTTTTAAAAAATTGTGATATTGCTTTAAATTCACTTTTCCAAATTCCTTCTGCCATTTGCTTTCAAATTCTTATTATCTGACCTACAGTATTTCAAGTAACCCTCCCTCTGCCAACCAGTACCTGACTTCTCTATTTCTCTAGTATCAGTGGCTGATGACTACCCAGTAGACACTTGCTGACTCAGAGCATGCAGCATCCATGTGATATAGTTCAGATAAAGGACCTCTGAATTTTTGCTGTGCTTTTTTCCCCCACAAAAATAAAAATGGAAAAATATAGAGCTCAATAAGATATGGAAATTAGTTTTCTCTGATTTTTAGACTGTAGATCAAGCTATCCTTCAAGTAGATTATCCATGAAGGTTCCCTTATTTTTCCCTGCTGCCATTTTTGGCTTAGAAAGCAAAATAATATTTTTTGTTTGATTGATAAAATGATTGCTCTTATTGATAAAAATTTAGGTTTTTTTTCCAAATCAATGCAAACCTTTTTAGATGGAAAGTAGTATAAGAAAAAGTTACTATAATATGACTTATCTCTGTTTTCTCACTTTGAAAATGATAAAAATTCTTTGTTAATTTTCATGTATCTGAGTTTTTATCTAAAACTGCTACTTTTCTTGTCTGTAGAAATTACATTGCAGTTGATGTATTGATTTTTATCTGAAAATCCGCATTGTTCTGAACTCTCCAACCCCATTCACTCATTTCCCCAAATGTAGAGACCACTGTGGGGTCTGAAGTTCAGCACATTGGTTGCCAGTCAGCTAATTCTTTGCTGACCTGCATTAATATGCTTGATTCACCTACTAGGAAGCCTGGCATAGTTTAGTATAAAAAGCATTAAATATTGACTCAGAGGCCCTAGAACAAATTCTGTCTCTGGCATTTACCATCTTTGTGATTTTGGTCAAGTGATTCGACCTCTTAGAGCCTTTGTTTTTTCATTAGAACATGGAGATAATATCTTGTAAAGCAATGTATTATAAAAGGACCAACCACTGGGACTGGGACTGAATGGAAGACAGATCATTACTTTTAAAAAGTTAGATCAGAACCTCACATAATTTTTTTTTAATTTTTTTTTTAACGTTTATTTATTTTTGAGCCAGAGAGAGACAGAGCATGAACGGGGGAGGGGCAGAGAGAGAGGGAGACACAGAATCGGAAGCAGGCTCCAGGCTCCGAGCCATCAGCCCAGAGCCCGACACGGGGCTTGAACTCACGGACCATGAGATTGTGACCTGAGTCGAAGTCGGACGCTTAACCGACTGAGACATCCAGGCGCCCCAGAACCTCACATAATTAAATTAACAATGTACATTTGTATTTGACACATTTTTCTTTTGGGGGTAACTTGTGCTATAATTTAATGATTTGCACCTCACGCCTCGGCCTTCAATGCTGTCTAGCAATTCTTTCCCTGCTTATCTTCCTTTCCTTTATCATTCTCTTCAAATGGCCAGCATATTCTAGATTTCTCTCCTCAAGACCTTTCTTTGGTTATACTTTTTCACTCAGAAAGCTGAGGATTTCCGTTGTCCGTCTCCTCAGATTGTTTCCTTGAAATCTTTAGATTTACATGGTTTGGGAACTTTCCCGTTAGGCATGAGTAGGAAGGGGAGACTGTTTCCAGCTCAGTGCCATCAGTCCTGCCCACCTGTGTATCTTCAGCCTCTCCCTCTACATGCTTGGTCTTCTTACCTGCTTTCCTCCCCAACTCCGCATTCTCTTTTACTCACTGCTTTCTGTCTCTCCTCATCACATCTCAGTTCACTGAAATTTTAGTATCTCCACTTCCTAAGCTCTTGGCCACCCACTTCTCAGTCCCCCACAATCTGGGGTCTTCACTGATGCAGGCTAGCTGGGTCCGAGGACCCCGAGGGGGCCCTACAGGACCAACCAGGAGGGTCTTTGGCTTTGCTCAGGATAGAAATCAAACATGAGCTGAGAGGAAGTGGGAGCAGAGTTTACTGAAGATATAGAGAAAGCAGATACAGATACCAAGTCTCTGGGAGACTTGGAAAGGAAAGGAGAGTGAGTCTCATCTTTGCTTGGGGTCTGGGGTTTTTACTGGGGACAGTGGTCTGTTGTACATGTATTCTCAGGCATCCACGGACTGGTCAAAACAAGAACAAGTGCTCAGACATGCTCCGTGAGTCACTTGTGCCCTGGAGCCTGAGGTCTCAGTGTCAAGGTGTCTGGAGTCAGTGGTCTTGGAAAACTGATGACCCTACCTGATCACTCCTTAGATATTATCTGTTGTGCTAGAAGAATCCAAGTATTGTTTAAAAGACTATGAATATGTATATACAACTTATCTGGAATGTTAACGATATTTTCTTATTTTCTTCATTTTATGCTTCTCATTTTTCTGTTTTTCTTGTGTGATATCTAATAAGAAAAATAAGCCAAAATGTGTTAAAAAAATAATTCTAAAAAATATATTCTCGGGGCGCCTGGGTGGCACAGTCGGTTAAGCGTCCGACTTCAGCCAGGTCACAATCTCGCGGTCCGTGAGTTCGAGCCCCACGTCAGGCTCTGGGCTGATGGCTCGGAGCCTGGAGCCTGTTTCCGATTCTGTGTCTCCCTCTCTCTCTGCCCCTCCCCCATTCATGCTCTGTGTCTCTCTGTCCCAAAAATAAATAAAAAACGTTGAAAAAAAAAATTAAAAAATATATTCTCCTGTATTGCAAGTAGCAATATAAATTATAGAACCCTTTTGGAAAGGTTTTGACAGTGTCTATTCACAGCCATAAAAAGATTTATAATCAGTAATGCAGTAATTCTGTTTCTGAGACTTTAGGAAAGAATATCCAAAGTGTAGGAAGGAAGTGTTTACAAAAAAGGTTTACTTGGAACATTATTTATAATGTGAAGAACTGAACACCTTTTGTCTTTGAAAACTATAAGTAGTCTTTTTTAAGATTCTGAAGGCTGACTAGAGAATCAGAAGTAAATATAAAATTTCAACGATGGGGAAATTGTTAGACCTATTATGGCTCACCCCCTGCAGCCATGAAGAGTTATGGTTATGAAGACTAGGATTCCATGGGAAAACCTTATGATATGTTAGAAGATAAAATTAAACCCAAAGTTCTCTGTACAACAGCATTCCAGCTTACAAAGACAGAATATGATAACCTGGAAATTGGAATTATAGTAATTTTAAAAACCCATTTCCAAGACTTTTTATAGTATAACTTTTTAAATAACATCAAAAGTTAAGGGAAGATACATAACATCTGGTCTATAAATCCTGTAGTGACCTCTTCTCTTCCCCACTGCATATAGAGTAAAACCTTCACCTACTTTTGCCTCCTAGTCTCTGCTCGGTCTGTACCACTTGCCAAAGCCTAAATGCATGTACAAAAACAAACGTGTATAACTGTAACAAAGAAGAATCTTTAAAATTATGATTTAGGAGGGGCGCCTGGGTGGCTCAGTCAGTTAAGCATCCGACTTCAGCTCAGGTCATGATCTCACGGTTCATGAGTTTGAGCCCCGCGTCGGGCTCTGTGCTGACAGCTCAGAGCCTGGAGCCTGCTTTGGATTCCATGTCTCTCTCTATCTCTGTCTCTATCTCTATCTCTATCTCTATCTCTATCTCTATCTCTATCTCTCTCTTCCCTCCCCTGCTCACGCTGTGTGTGTCTCTCTCAAAAATGAATAAACTTAAAACATTTTTTTTTAAATTATGATTTAGGAAGTTGCTATTATACATCCTTTTGGTTTACCAACTGGAGAGAAAGGATATAGATAATATATATGTAAGCAGTAAATTATATGCTCATCTCTCTGTTATAAAGACTAGATTGCTAACTATCACTTAAGGGGTTAGAAGGATATTTATGGAAATCCTTTCTGTGGCCCTTCCCCCATGCCCCAGCCTTTTTCTTTGAATGCTGTCCAATTGTGTCTAATAAGTCTGTGAAAGTAGAGACAGTAAACAGGAAGTTATACCCTATGACGAAAAGAAAAAGTTAAAAAAAGACACACATAAAAGGGGGCTTTGTAAAGTATAGCAAGAGAAACCAGAAGAAATTCAGAGAACCCTACTCAAAGAATATTTTATGAGAGGAATAGTCAGAAGTCAGAGCAATAAAAACAAGTTACCTCCAAAGCAGGTGGAGTTATTCTTTGGAGGCTCTCAGGAACTCATGAGGCTGTATCCTCTCCAGTGTCTGTACTCAGCTACTTTTGGAAATTCAATTGTATGATCATAGCAACTTAGATCATGTCATTTCTTAGTATTATGCCTTGTTATTTTCTCCTCCTGAATACCGCACTAGGTATATGTGGTTGCTATGAATATTAAGAAGGAAGCGGAGTCAAAACCAAAAAGAGCAATTAAAAGCACTGATGATGATGATGATGATTTTGGTACCATAGATGAACTACCGCCAGATAGTTTAATCACACTTGTGCAACCCGAGCTGCCAACACTCAGCCGCCTGTGGTTGGCGGCACTAAAAGACTACGCGCTTTTGACTTTACCAGCCGAATTTGCTAGTCAGCTCCCCGCAGATGGTAAGTACTGCGTTCAGAGTTTGGCCTTTATGGAGTTCAGAGTAGTAATGAAACAAAATGTAATGGGTGGAAGCTAGCGACAATCACTAATAATATTATGATATAACTTCTACATCTTAAATTTATAAAGATAGTATAACATCTTAAATTTAAATTTTTAATTATTGATAATTTAATAAAGTGATTTAAGATGTAGCAACAACATTTTCAATTTCTGTGGACTTAAACTTGGCATTCTCTCACTTGGAGCCTGTTCTCCATATTGAATTTCTGAATTCAAATACAGCCTTAAGCTTATTTGTTAACCCAAGCAAACATGTTCTCCCTGTTATGATAATAACTCTATGAGCTAACATACTCTAAATAACTATGCATAACAAGTCATTACGCATAACTATAATGAAGTTTATTGCTGTGCTGGTCAGTGAATGCAAGGACAGATGGGGGAAATCTTCAGTTTGGCAGTGTAAACAGGAGATGAGGGAGAATGGCAAGGGGGAGTTGAAAGAAAGAGAAACAAGGGACAGAGTTCCCTGTCTCTGCGACAGAAAGAAAGGCAGAAAGGCGACAGAAAGAGTGATGGAAAGCGAAGGCGACCAGGGCTTTAGGGAGTGTCTGGCAGCAGTGGAGAGGAAGCCTGTGGCCACAAGGTAGAGAAAGGTACTGGGTTCCCAGCAGCATCCACAGTTGCAGAGGAAAGACTGGAAACCCTAGCATTGGTGAGGAAAACACAGGCACTCCAGTTCAGCAGTGGCAGGAAAGACGTTAGTTTTGGTGGCTTGGTAATGAAGAGAATCTCAATTGGTCAGATTGCTCTTTTGTATGTGCTGTGTCTGAATTGTGTGTGTCCCCTCAAAATTCACGTGTTGAAACCTAATCCCCATGGTGATGGTATCAGAAAGTGAGGTCTTTGGGAAGTGCTTAGGTCATGAGACGGAGCCCTTCTGAATGGGATTGGTACCCTTGTAGAAGAGACCCCACATGGAGTCAGAGAGATGGCCCTTAAACGAGCATGCTGGCACGTGATCTCAGACTTCCTGCCTCCAGAACTGTGAGAAATAAATTCTGTTGTTTATAAGCCACCCAGTCTGTGGTGTTTTGTTATAGCAGCCCAAATGGACTAACACAGTAAGTGATGAGTATTTTTAAGTTAGCTGTGGATAAATGGTTAAACACTTACAATAAAAAGTAATGGCTTTGATTGGCTTGATTATTTTACAGGCGGAGCATTTTATACTCCTGAGACTATTGATACAGCTAGACTTCACTACCGGAATTCCTGGGCCCCGATTCTCCACGCAGTGGCACTTTGGTTAAATAGCACAGGATTCACATGTTCAGAGTCTGCAGAAGCAGCAGCGATACCTGGCTTACAAAAACGTTCTACACCCGTCAATTTAAACCAGGCATCAGGAGCAACACCTAGTGCTAAATCTTTGCCAGAAATTAACAAAGATAGAATGCATCTGATTTTAGGTAGGTGTGTCATATTACTGTATTTCGAGATGTGTCCTTTCTGAAAATTCATATCTGTAGGGAAGAAAAAAATCCCTTTTCTATCTTCTTAGGTTCTGTGGCTGGCCTAAGAATTAAATTGATATGAGACAGATTAACAAGAGAAGAGCACACAGATTTTTTTAATATTTTCAACCTGAAGTAGCCATTAGGCCCAAAAACTTACATGCCGTTCTGCACAAAGAACAGTAAATGATAGGAATGTGACAAGAAAGGGCTTTGGGCCAGGGGCAGTAAACTGTGGGACAGGGCTAGGAAATATGTGCGGGAAACTGGTTTTAGTAGGTTTGTTTGTACAGGTCTATTTCAGCATGGACTCCCAGTCTGGTCTTCCTGATACAGGGAGGGCACCTTTCTCATGAGAAATTTTATGACCTGCTTGTAGGTAGAAAGGGGTCTGCTGTTCATCAAGTACCTTCAGCTCAAAATAACCAATATGCCAGAGAGGCATATTTTGGTGTGGCATGTTCTGAACTCCTCCATCTTTCATTTTAATGCCATAGAAAAGTTTTATGTATCGCAGTTCAGAGAGGGAATAATAAAAGAATTTTTAAGTACATTTTCTAAATTACTAACTGAATTTTTAATATAAAAATTTAATTATTAAAAATATTCTGGGGCGCCAGGGTGGCTCAGTCAGCTAAGCATCTGACTCTTGATTTTGGCTCAGGTCATGATCCCAGGGTTGTGGGATTGAGCCCTGTGTTGAGCTCTGTGCTAAGTGTGGAGCCTGCTTGGGATTGTCTCTCTCTCTGTCTCTGTCTCTGTCTCTGTCTTTCTCTCTCTCTCTCTCTCTCTCTCCTCCTGCCCTTCTCCCCTGCTCACATGCTCTCTCTCTAAAAAAAAAACAAACAAACAAAACTACTCTAAAAATTTTACCTGTCGTGTCTACTCACAGAGCAGTACTGAATAATTTTCAAGAAAAAAAAGCTACATTTTTGTTTTTCAACAACAGATTTTATTTTTAGTTGGCACTTAACAAATTGTCCCATGAGGAAATAACAAATGCAAAGTTAAAGCAAATTTGAATAAATTTCAATTTATAATTGCTTTATAGGTGTTCTTTTAACATTAAGATATTATAGATTCTAATGAGGCTCTTAAGTGGTCTTATCTTTTCCGGGAGGGGAAAGGAACACAGTGGTAAAATGAAATTATAGAACTCGTCAGTAAATCTTATACGTGAAAATATGAGAGACTTCTAGAACTATGACCTTACCCTTATGCAAATTAAAAACAATTGTTACCTGGAGCTCCTTGGTGGTTCAGTCAGTTGGGTGACTCATTCTTGGTTTCAGCTCAGGTCACCATCTCACAGTTCATGAGTTCAGGCTCTGCGTTGGGCTCCACAGCTGGTAGTGTGGAGCCTGCTTGGGATTCTCTCTCTCTCTCTGCCTTTCTCTCTGCCCCTCTCCTGCTCACGCTGTCTCTCTCAAAATAAATAGATTAAAAAAAAAAAAATTGTTACCCAAGATATCCGTTGTGCATCTGTAGCTTGCCACTAAAAAAACTTTGTAGATATGAAAATTGTCTGGCAACCATTTAATGAGAGTTAATTGTATAACTTTCATAAGTTTATTTTTAAAAGTCCTAGAAAGAAAAAATTGAATATCTTCTTAATCAACTTGATGACTGTGGAACTGCCTCCCTCCCCCAACCTCCAATTTCATTGGAGGCTACAATCTGTAGTTACAAATCTGTATTCTAAAAAGCTAGAATCTGTATTCTAAAGTTTGGCTGCTGCTTTTGGTAACCATTTGGAAGTCTACTTCAAGGTAGCATTAAATATATGCTAAAGCATCTGACAAAGAAATAGGAAAAATAGAGAAAAAAAATTGATGCGGAAGCAACGAAGTATGTGATGGTGACAAATGTGTATCTTTATTATGTACATCGCAGGTGTGAGTATACAGTTCCTTTGTTCCCCTAGACCCGAGGAGCCTATTGAACACGTCACAGCATGTCTACAGGCCTTACACACCTTGTTAGATTCTCCTTATGCCCGAGTCCATATCGCAGAAGATCAGGTACAGTGTATTTCTATAACAGTTTCTATAAATCGTATGCTTTGTTTTCGTCATATTTATCTTAAGATAATTTTCTCCCTTACGAGATAAATCTTATGTAGTAACTATTCAGGATTTTGGCTTTATCTAAGACATTATACTGAATGTTGGATGACCAGGCACAGCCCGCGTAGAGATTGGTCAGTATATCTTCGGAGATGTGTTCATCGGCAGTCAAGTACAACTAAAAATTAAGGGATGCCTTCCATCCCAGTTAATGATTCTACTAAAAAGGGGCTGAAGTAATTTATAAGGCTGTTAAGTAAATTATACCACTTTTAAATGTTTGATAAAGTTTTATCTCTCATTTAATGAGATTGTTTTTTGTGCTGCTCAAGTACTCCTCTAAACAGTTTAATGAATTGCTTTTTCTAATTTCTGTGTGGATTATTTAGAGGCCTTTATTCATGTTCCAGAAGCAAGCTACCAGCGGATTTGTTACTCTTCTTTTTAATTCGAAATTCTTTCCCTGGGGGCACCTGGGTGGCTCAGTCTGTTAAGCGTCTGACTTCAGCTCAGGTCATGATCTCATGGTTGATAGGTTTGAGCCCCGCATCAGGCTCTGTGCTGACAACTGGAGCCTGGAGCCTGCTTCGGATTCTGTGTCTCCCTCTCTCTCTCTCTCTGCCCCTCCCCTGCTCGTGCTCTGTCTGTCTGTCTCTCTCTCTCTCAAAAATAAAATAAAAACATGAAAAAAATTTATGCTCTTTTCATAAGAAACATCTTTTTGGTTGCCATCACTACCATGTGGGGTAATTTTCTACAAACCACAAACTAACAGATAAAAAACAAAGTTGCTGTCATTTCATTATATATTCATTGCACCCCAGCCTTGCATCCTGAAGCTATTCCTCAGCTGTACTACAGATTACTGCAAGAAACTTCAGGGTTGTCTTCAAATAGTCACACATATAAAATTCAATCTGTGAATGAAAAGGGAATACTATATTTACACTCAGTAATTTGGGTGTTAACATAATTTGTCCCACACCTAACTACCTAGCTATTTTTTGCACATAATAGTGTTTTGTTTATGCAAGCACTGCTTTACACTTGGATGGGTTTTGTTTTTTTTTTCTCCTGAGTTGGTTCCTGTGATTTCAATATCATCAGAGTACATTGACTCAAAAATTGTATTCATTCACCCAACAACTTTTACTCTGTGCCTGTCCTGGCATCAGACACATTTTGAGGCTATGGGTATCAAAATGGTTTCACTGCACCTGGATTAGGAGACCAGTACAATATGATAAGTGCTGAGCTAGCGGATGTAACGGTCTGAGGAGGACAGAGGGGAGGAGTGCTGATATTATCAAGGAAAATAAAGATTGGGTTGTCAAAGGAGATGATGGTTGGATTACATCTTAAAAGAGTTATTAGTGAGGCAGCACAAGAGGAATGGGTTTTCCTCTCCAAGAGAGAAGCAGATACAAAGACAAGAAGGTATGAAGAACAGGACCAGTTCAAGGACACTACTATCATTTACTATGGCCAAGGCAAAAGGAGCATGTGGGGGTTGTTAGATGAGGCTGGACAATGGGGAAAAGGCCAGCTTATGAAGATTCCTTTATGGCATGTTAAAGCGTTTAAAATCTATCTTGAAAGTGGTAAGGAATCATTAAAAATGTTAAAATAGGGGCACCTGGGTGGCGCAGTCGGTTAAGCATCCGACTTCAGCCAGGTCACGATCTCGCGCTCCGTGAGTTCGAGCCCCGCGTCAGGCTCTGGGCTGATGGCTCGGAGCCTGGAGCCTGTTTCCGATTCTGTGTCTCCCTCTCTCTCTGCCCCTCCCCCGTTCATGCTCTGTCTCTCTCTGTCCCAAAAATAAATAAAAAACGTTGAAAAAAAAAAATGTTAAAATAGGGGCACCTGGGTGGCTCAATCGGTTAAGCATCCGACTTCAGCTCGGAGCATGATCTTGCAGTTCATGGGTTTGAGCCCCATGTTCGGCTCTGTGCTGACAGCTTGGAGGGAGCCTGCTTCAGATTCTGTGGCTTCCTCTCTCTCTCTGCCCCTCCTCTGCTCATGCTTGCTCTCCCCTCTCTGTCTCTGTCTCTCTTTCAAAAATAAATATAAAAAAAAAATTAATGTTAAAATAGAGGAATGACCTGATTAAACTTATATTTAAGAATATGGTAGATATAGATTTGATCACTTTAATCAGTCTCGTAGAGATTGGTCTGTAAGAGATGATAAGGGAGGCAGGGTGACCAAATTAAGAGGCTCTTTTCATAATTCCAAAGAAGTGATGAATTACACTGGCCTAGGAAACTGAACAAAGGAAGAAGAAAAGAGGGCCAAGACTGGAGCCTGAGGGATAAATAGCAAATAAGGATGGAGATGAGGGAAGTAAGTCAACAGTGGAGATCACTAGAGTGGTAGGAGGAGAACTAAGAACAGAGTTACTAGGGCAAGAGAGAGTTTCAGAGATAGACAAGTCTCAGAAGAAACAGGATCCAGTATATAAGGACATAAGAGAGTCCCAAGGAGGGGCGCCTGGGTGGCGCAGTCGGTTAAGCGTCCGACTTCAGCCAGGTCACGATCTCGCGGTCTGTGAGTTCGAGCCCCGCGTCGGGCTCTGGGCTGATGGCTCGGAGCCTGGAGCTTGTTTCCGATTCTGTGTCTCCCTCTCTCTCTGCCCCTCCCCCGTTCATGCTCTGTCTCTCTCTGTCCCAAAAATAAATAAAAAACGTTGAAAAAAAAATTAAAAAAAAAAAAAAGAGAGTCCCAAGGAGGTTACTGGTGACTTTGGGCAGAGCCAGACAGGGGAAGAGTGAGGAGTAAATGAGAGGGTGAAGGAAGTGGAAGCATCTATCTAGGCTGGGAACAGAGGAAGAGATAGAAAGGACATAGAGGCAAGAGAGAAGGATCTGACTGGGTTCGGGGGAGGAGGGCGAATTAGACAGGAAAGACTTGAGTGTTTTCCTTATACTGGGGAGAAGAGCCTAAGCAGAGGGAGAGAGGTTGATGATATATGAAGTACAATCAAGGTCCTTGAAGAACCCTTGGGAGGTCAAATAGGATAGGATAGGAAGCAAATGAGGAAAGATGAACCAGCCTTGGGTAGAGCCTGGATACTTAGTCTTAAGGAAAAAGGCAAAGGTGGCTTTGGTTATAGTTAAGTGTTTTTTTTCCCCTTTGAAATCTGAGGCAGGGTCATTGGATGGGTTTGATGTGGAAGATTGTAAGAAGCTTAAAATGAGTGGTGAAAGTTTGTAATAATTTCTGAGATGAATTGGACAGGGACTTACTAGAAGGGCTTAGAATCCCTGGTAGACAACTCCTGGTGCTCAGCTAGGATTGGAAATCATACATTTAGTGGCATTGTACTTTAGCAATGCCATTTAGTTCAAATGGAGGAAAGAAATAGGAGAATGATCATTTTTTAATATAAAAATTATTCAAACGCAAAAATAATTTGTTGACTGAAAAGGTGTTGACCATTTTCCAAGATTTCTCCATTTCTTGACCATTTCTCAAGATTGTTATAATTTTCTTATTTGTTACGTAGTCATAAATGTTAACTTTAGTTACCAACTTTATTTTTACACGCATATTTTCTTAGATTTTAATAACCTAAATTTATCCTTTGAAATTAAGATAAATTAAGTTTACCTGAATTAATTTATAATAGCTGATTGGCGTAGAGTTGCTGAGTGTTTTGCACCGCCTCCTGCTGACCTGGAACCCCCCATCTGTCCAACTGCTGGTTACTGGAGTTGTACAACAGATAGTAAGAGCTGCTCAGGATTATTTGCAAGAAAAAAGAAACACTCTAAGTAAGTACTAGAAATTATGCTAACTTTGAAATAGATCTTATTTGTACTCTGACATTTTAAGTAACAATGCCAGCAAGTTTTTAATAAAAATTTTAATCAAAAAATTTAACCATATATATAGAAGATTTGCAGTTGATTTTGCTTTAATGAGAAAGAGACAAATGAGGGGCACCTGAGTGGCTCACTCAGTTGAGCATCTGACTCTTGGTTTCAGCTCGGTTATGATCCCAGGGTTGTGGCATTGAGCCCTGTCGGGCTCCGTGCTGAGTGTGGAGCCTGTTTAAGAGTCTCTCTCTCCCGCTCCCTCTGCCCTGCTTGTGCTCTCTCTCTAAAAAAACTAAACAGGGGCGCCTGGGTGGCTCAGTCGGTTGGGCGTCCGACTTCGGCTCAGGTCATGATCTCGTGGTCTGTGAGTTCAAGCCCCACATCAGGCTCTGGGCTGACAGCTCAGAGCCTGGAGCCTGTTTCGGATTCTGTGTCTCCCTCTCTCTCTGACTCTCCCCTGCTCATGCTCTGACTCTCTCTGTCTCAAAAATAAATAAATGTTAAAATAAATAAATAATTAATTAATTTAAAAAACTAAACAAACAAAAAACCCAAAGGAAATTGCTGATAGCTATTTCTCACCTTCAAAAGTGTCAAGTTGATATGGTTCAATCTAGCATGTGTGTTACTCGTAATATGAAATACATTCCAAATAAATTGTCCTTTACCTTTTGAAAAAAATTTTTAACGTTTTTTTATTTATTTTTGAGACAGAGAGAGACAGACCATGAACGGGGGAGGGGCAGAGAGAGAGGGAGACACAGAATCAGAAGCAGGCTCCAGGCTCTGAGCCATCAGCCCAGACAGAGCCCGACGCGGGGCTCGAACTCACGGACTCCAAGATCGTGACCTGAGCTGAAGTCGGACGCTTAACCGACTGAGCCACCCAGGCACCCCTGAATTGTCCTTTACCTTAAGGAGACGTCAATAAACAGAATTATAGGAAGGCAGAGAATTATTCTGAAAGACATGTGCTATCAGTTAGACATTCAGTTATAAATTCTTTTGAAAGAATTTCTCAAATATACTTATTGTGTAGTTTTATCTACTCTGTGCTATTTTTTTTTTTTTTGCTGGAAATTTTACCCATTTTTTCTCCCCAAGATGAAGATGATATGGAAAAAGAACCCTGTCCTGTAGTAGGAGAAGGAGGTGACAGCGGTGGTCTTGTTCCTGGAAAATCTCTTGTGTTTGCAACTATGGAGCTGTTGATGTTCATTTTAGTGCGACATATGCCACATCTCAGTACCAAGATGTCCGACTCCCCCAGTCACGTAGCCACTAAAACTCGACTGTCAGAAGAAAGTGCTCGTCTGGTGGCAGCCACAGTTACCATACTCTCTGACTTACCGTCCCTTTGCTCGCCTGCTGGTACAGTATTGAACACTATTTGCAAATGCATTATATTGCAGTAGACAAAGATGAGCCTTCCTTTGTTTTTAAGTGCTGTTATGACTTATTTTCCCTCTTAAATCTCAAGTATGAAAGAAGTCAGTCTTTTATGACGTTTACCTTTTGGAGCCTATAAAGGTTAAGGATTTAAAAAACCAAAAACTCAAGATGCTCTTCAGATATATTTCAGACAAACCAGCAAAGAGATAGAAGCACAGCTTGAAGCAAGACACTGAATGTTAGTGGATAGACATAAGGCGGGACGACTAAACCTGTTAGTTTCTGGTCTAGTTGCCACTTTTGAGTAACACTGACAAACTAATAAACATCAGATGACTGTGACAACCAACTATAAGGAATAACTAGAGAAATTATAGCTGCACAGATTATAGCTGTCTGCAGATACCTGAAAAATACCAGATGGAAACTTAGACTTTCCCTCTACTTATCTAGGAGGAGAAATAGGAGAAATAGTATCAGGAGATATAGAGGCAAATTTCAGCTCAATGCAAGCCTGTGGATGTAAAAATAATGAATTCTCTATTGCTGGGGCTTTGCAGGCCAGCTACGATGGCTGCATGGAAATGTGGTGAGGGCCATCTTCCCTGAGGTGGGGGTTTGAATTCAATGACCTTCGAGTTCTTTTAGCTAGAAATTCTGGAATTTTTTTCATTTCTTCTTTGCTTACCCATATAGTCTTTTCATCATTTTTCCCAGCATGGGAAAATGGTTAAGGCTGACTTGAATACACTGGAGATTGATTACATGTCTTAGAATTGTTACATGATTCAATAAGTTACTCAGATGCTTCTCAAAGGATATGGTAGTGCTTCCCTTCTGGTTCTCTATCTTGCTTTCTCATTTTCATTTTGAAGGGTATGATTAGATGAAATACTGGAAATAATAAAAATAAGGCTAGCCAGAATAAGAAAGAAAATATTGTCTTCTTTGAAATAACTTGCCACTTTCTCATTTTCTTTTTTAACATTGAATTAAGTAATAGGAATGCAGTACATTTTGTAAAACAACAAGGAAAAAAATAATATTAAACCACAATCAAATGTGAAAACAATTGGAAGAACTGTAATATGAGAACTGAGTAGTTATGAGGTAATCTGATTTGTTTTCAATTCAGGTTGTATGACAATCCTGCCCACAATTCTGTTTTTAATTGCAAGAATATTGAAAGACACAGCAATAAAATCGGCAGATAATCAGGTTCCTCCACCAGTCAGTGCAGCTCTTCAAGGGATTAAAAGCATCGTGACACTCTCGATGGCCAAGACGGAGGACACTCAGAAACAGTGGACAGCTCTAATTCGCAGCACTCTTGCATGCATCCTGGAATATTCTCAGCCAGGTAACCTAAACAGGCCTTAAAATCCATAATGTATTGGGATATCTGTATGCCAATAAGTAGTTGAATGAGCTTATCAGAAAAGTGCTATAGAACACTGAAGCAACTCAGAGATGTCTTGTAGTCATGTTAGATAGGAATGTTAGTACCCCTTTCTGGATATTTGGATATTGACTGTAAATGTCCTTGTCGTAGCACTTAAATACATGTTGGAGGTTCCCCAGGCCAAAAAGGACAGAAAATTTCAGAAAACATACTCAGAATCAAATTGATATGTGTTAAAATATTTTTTTGCTTCCATTTTTTAAAATAAATATAATAAAATAGAGAAAGTTGAAGTATCTGTCACTCACCAAGCTTATCCTCAAATGAAACCACAGTCTTGATTTAGATATATTTCATTCCAGAAATATTTTTATATGTAAATAAATATACTTTTTGTATTAATAAATATATGTCCTTATTAATAAATAATAAAAATAAATGTATATATTAATAAATGTATACATGGGTTATATATAAAATGAGGTAAATAACCATGCGCAATATATAGTATTTTTGTGTTTTAAAAATTTTTTAATGTTTTTATTTATTTTTGAGATAGAGACAGAGCATGAGCAGGGGAGGGGCAGAGAGAGAGGGAGACACAGAATCTGAAGCAGGCTCCAGGCTCTGAGCTGTCAGCACAGAGCCCGACTCACAGGGTGTGAGATCATGACCTGAGCTGAAGTCGGACGCCCAACCGACTTGAGCCATCCAGGCGCCCCTCTTTTGTGTTTTTCAATCGACATAAGTAATGTCACAGCATATCATTCTGCCATTACGTTCTCACTCAAGAGTAAGGTTTTTTGGAGCTATTAATGTGTACATATAAAACTCTCATTTATTCCTTCTATAGAACTTCTATATAGTTTCCATCACATGAATTTTTCAGTTATTATTCATTCTCTGTCAATTGATATTTCTGCTGTTTCAGATTTTTCCCCATTATAAAAATTGCTGCCATGAACATCTTTATAAATTGTTCACACACTTGTGCTATGCGATTTTCTGGGGTACACCGCTAGAGATGGAATTGATGACATATTTTAACTTTAATTTTATCAGACCTGGCCAAATTGCTCTCCAAAGTAACCATGTGAATTTAAACACCCACCAGCACTGGATGATAATCTCTGTTTCTCCATGTCCTCACCAAGACTTGGTATTTCAGACTTTTAAATTTTGCTCTCTGATGGGTAAAATGTACTGTCTCGTTGTTTTAATGTGCATTTCTCATTTTCCTAGTGAGTATAATAAGCATTCTTTTAATTTTGAGGGAAATGCTTATTTGCACTTTTGTTCATTTCTATTCTGTGTTTGACTTTTTCTTTCATTTTATTTCTGTTGTAAAGACAGAAACAAAGACTGAAGACAAAGAATAATAAAGATTTGCCATGTCACGTTTCACCTATTAAAATTTGCCACGTCACCTTTCACGCATTTCCACACTAAAACTGTGGAGCAGGCCCATGAATTAACAGACAGGACAACGAAACACACAAATTGCTTTAAAACAGACATTTATCCACATGAGAATATAATACATGATAAAGACCATTCATTATCCTTCAAATGGTTTGTGTCAGGTAGCTGTTTGAGATATCAGTTCCAGTTAGGCCCTCACCTTAGATCATGACTCAAAATAAATACCAGATAAATTAAAATGATAATATAACATTTTAAAAATAGTTACAGAAAATACATGTACAATTTTTATGTAAGGATGGCAACAGAGTGTGTAAGTGTAAGAACGGAAAATATCACAGAGGTAAATATCAACATACTAGGCTATAGAGTAATTAACTTCTACCTGTCAAAACCTCTTACATTAAAAGGTAGCTGAAAAAAAAGACAGCTGAAAAACTGACAACAATATTTATGTTAGTGTTAATATCATTAATATACAAAGAAGTCTTGTAAGATAAACATTTAACACCCAATAGAAGGGGAAAGAACACACATTAGTAAAAAGTAGAGATGACCACCAAGCATATAAAAAAAAAAAAATCAACCACATTAATAAGCAAAGAAATACGAACAAAAATGAAGTAATATCAAATTTTTCTTGTAAAGTTGATTTTTTTTTTAAATGTGATTGTACAGTTGGCATTGGTACCCGTAGAACATTTTCATACTTTGCTGAAGGGAGTTTAAAATAGTTTAAACTTTTAGGGAATCAATTCTATAGAATGTACAAAGCGTTTTCAAGGATTCATTATGTTCAAGGTTATTTGTCACAGTCTGTTTTACAATAGTGAAAATATGTGATAAATATAATTACCTGGCAGTGGGAAAAATTATAAAATACATGATTATATATTAATTTGGATGAAATATCCATTATATCTATTAAAATCATATTTATAAATACATACAAAAAGAACGCAGACCAGAAGGATTTAAAACAGTACCTAGAAATTAAACTGTCACTTGATGGTAGAATTACTTTTATTTCCTTCCCTAGACCATTTTTATATGTTAAACAATGACCTTGTGTTATTTTTATTATCTGAATTTTTAAAAATTTATTTGGAAAGGAAAACTTCAATTAGTTTTATTAGTGCTACTGGAACTATTTTAGCTGTATCCCGAGTGAATGTTTATAACCAACTAAAGAAATGTTAAATGCCATATTTATATATGTATGTGTATGTATATATGTGTAAGTACATAAATAGATATGAGTAACAAGATAAATAGTTAAGAATTTGTTTAAAAATCTAAATATTGTTTTAATTTTCACGGGGCAGTTCCGTAGTCAATAATCATGTTTTTTAAATTGTCAGTTATAAGGGAAGGTTTTGATATTTTATCAGTCTAGTAATATTAAATTAATTCAAAAGTATGATAAAAGAATGAACTTGCCTAAGATATTCTGTCCAGAACTGAACTCTTAGGAGATGGTCAATATGAAAATGGGATCAAGGCCGCAAGTACCATTGTGTATAATATATGCATAGTATATGTAAGCAAGGCAAGCAGAATCCCTTGCTTTACAAGAAAAGTTTTGTAATTGAGAATTTTTATTATGGAAATCATATTTCCTAGTATAAAATCTGAGACTTCCACTTAGAAAAAATGTACATATGTATGTATGTGAACACATACACCCATGAATAGAAATCTCCTTGGATGTAGTGTATACTCTTAATATTGCTGCAGTTTTTTTTTTCATTTCTAAAAACTTCAATGTTGAATAGATTTCAAACTTTTTAAAAGTTACAAGAATAACATAGTTAACTACAGTATACTCTTCTCCTCAATTCACCAGCTGTTAACATTTTGCCACGTATCTTATTACTCTATAATCCACATGTTATTGTTAATATTATCGTTGTTAATTATGCTGAGCCATTTGAGAATACACTGAAGTCATCATGACTCTTTACTACTAAATGCTTTATGGCTATTCTAAGAACAAGAACATTTTCTTACATAACCACAGAAGAATTATCACATGTAAGCAATTTAACACTGATATAATGCTATTGTTATTCATATTCAAATTTACCAGTTGTCCTAATAATGACTTGAATAGAAGTTTTTTCTTTTTCTTTTTGATACAGTCCAAGATCACGCATTGTACTTGTCTTAATGCTTTAGTCTTCTTTAATCTGAGGCAGTCTCTCTCAGCTTTTCTTTATCTTTCATGATATTGTCCTTTAAAAGTGCAGACCATCTATTTTATAGATTGTTTTTCAGTTTGGAATTGTGTGTGTGTGTGTGTGTGTGTTTTTCTTGTGCTTAGATTCAGGTTATGCTTTTTTGGCAGGAATACTGTATGATTTTGTTAGGTCTTTCTCAGTGCATCGTGTAAAGAGGCATATAATGGTGTTTCGTCTCATTATTAGGAGTCTTTTTTTTAATGTTTATTTTTGAGAGAGCGAGAGACAGAGAATGAGCATGAGTCGGGGAGACGCAGAGAAAGAGATGGAGACACAGAATCCGAAGCAGGCTTCAGGCGCTGAGCTGTCAGCACAGAGCCCCATGCAGGGCTTGAACTCACGAACCATGAGATCATGACCTGAGCCAAAGTCAGATGCTTAATTGACTGAGCCACCCAGGCACCCCCCCCCCGCCATTATTAGGAGTCCTAACTTTAATAACTTGATTAAGATGCTGTCTGCCATATTTCTCCACCATAAAGTTTACATTTTTCCCTTTTACAATTAGTAAGGAATTTGTAGGGAGATACTTTGAAACTATGTCAATTATCTGTTTCCCATCAAGCTTTTACCCAATGGTTTTTGTTTTTGTTTTTGTTTTTGTTTATTAAGTAAGCCCTACCCCTAGTGTGGACGTTGAATTCATGACCCTGAGATCAAGGGTCACATGCTCCACCAACCCAGCCAGCCAGGCGTGCCATACCCAGTCATTTTAATATCTGTTATACCTGAACCAGTTCTTACTGTGATGATGTCAAAATGATAATTTTCTAACTTCTTCATTAGTTTTCTTCCTTTTGCATTTATTAGCTGGCATTTCTCTGAAAGGAAGAGCTTTTTCTTTGCCTTCATTTGTTATTTTTTATATGGTTATTGTTTATTACTATCAGTACAGACTTATGATTCTTTTTTTAGTTCAGTGGGTCCATTAATGTCATTTTGACATATCTCCATTATTTCCTGAGCACATTTTTACTTTCTGGCACCAAGATGTGGCAGACTTACCTTATGTTTTCCCTATTACTGTTCTGGAATTAGTCACTTCTCTAAAAAAGCCCTGGTTTCTTTTAGTAGGAAATGGTATTTAGATAGCAGATCTTAAAGTCGCAATTTTAAAATAAAGTGTTAATTTTCCAACAAAAAATTGTTTGCAGTGTCACAAACTCTGAGTTAGAGATTGTTCAATAATATTCCTACTACAATAATACAGTAATATTCCTATGATGGAGTTCTCAGGTTTTTAACATCTGTGACTTAGGTTATTATAGATTGGCTAAATCCTTCAGATTTTACATCTCTTCCTTTTCTTCAAGTTAGTGGGCTTCTTCTCAACTATTTTTGTAGCACATTCTATTTTATGCTGGTACCCTAATTAGGAGATAGTGTTAGCATATTAAATATATTCATAATCCTGATAAATTACTGATTATAGAGTATTTGCAATTTCCAAATTAGTCCAAATTCATATGTAAAGAATGTTAGTAAGTTCAGCTGTGGAAGAAATGATAATGACAAAATAGTTGAGGTCTCTTCTTTTATGTTTTTTTTTTTCTTATTTTATATGTTTAATAGTACTTTTCTTCAGAAAAAAATGTATATATTTCCTGTGTTTCTAATAACATACTGTATTTCCATTAGGTTAAAGTCATATCTATTCCCAAATAAATGGTTGCAATAGCAAGAAGTTCTTTAACATTATGAGAATACTGCCTTCAGGAAATTGTACGAGATTTTTTTGATTATGGTTGTGTAGAACTTACAGGTTTCATATTTACTGAATATAAAGGTGATATCACTAACAAAGAACACTCTGGATTTTTAAACTACTTAGAATATCTTATAATCTCCTGGCTTTGTTGAAGGAATAGCTGTATTTGGAAATTGTTGATCAGTCTAAACTACAAGGAAGTTACGTAACTTTTAAGTAATTTTACATTACAGTGTTATCTTTCCTATTCCAATTTGCTTTCCCTTGTAGAGTTCTTACTAGGATTTATGCCTGAATTTTTTTCAGTTAATATTGTATCATCCAGAAAAACAAGGAAAAAAACCTTAAATACAGGAAGTATCCCTGTTTCCTTAGTAGTAGATGAGTTCTATCCATAAAGTTGTTTATGGACTGCATTAGATTGAGGCACATGCTGCTGTAAATGTCTTTTAGGGGAGAGAAGGTTATTGTTCATGTTTGGAATTCCAAAGCATGTTGGAAACAAGACATTGCTTTCATTTTTCACGTATTTTAATATTATTCATATATTTCAGAAGATTCCATGCCTATGCCTGATGAAGTAAGCATGCTAACAGCGATTGCGCTCTTCCTGTGGTCTGCTAGTAGTGAAATAATAGGAGTCCAGTCATTACAGAATGGCTGCATGAACAGATTTAAGAATGCATTGAATTCATGTGACCCATGGGTAAGTTACACTTAAACATAGAGGTAAACATTCCCCTTTATCAATAATATTTCAGATTGGTTCACTAAAAGGGGTAATACATCAAATGAGAACCTAAATATTTGCTATGTGGTTTTTAAATAGAAAAGCTGGAAAAGATCACAGGGTTTAAGCACTAGGAGACACGTTATGTGTATGTTTATTCTCCAATGTCTAAAATATTTTATTAACTCTGACTTATATTGGTAGAAATTTTACATGAGTCTGCGATTATATTTTTCACTGTTTACTTAATGGCACCAAGAACATTAAAAAATAAATTTGTATTATTACATGTTTTGATGAACCTATTGGAAACTAGTTTTTCTAGAAAATAAATTTTTTTGGCTTCACAGTGTGAAAGTCTGAACTAATCTCAAACCTGCTTCGTATCAGAAAAAAAAAAAAATCAGTTTAGTAACATGATTCCTAGAACTCTGCTACTGTCTTCCTGAATCATAAATCTGTATTTTAAAAATATTGCCCAAGTATTTATGTCCAGCAAGGTCTGGTAACTTCTTTTCTACCAAAGTGCTGAAACAGCTTTATTCCACTATTTGTCCCATATGGTGATGGACCTTCCTTTGATCCTTCCTTCCTTCCTTCCTTCCTTCCTTCCTTCCTTCCTTTTTTTTTTTTTAAATGGTAATATGAAGTATTTCTAAGCTAAAGTGGAGTCAATGAGATTTTACTTTCTAGAGACCTAAAAACTTAAGTTGCCATAAGCAGTTATTTCCAGGGAATTCAAATGAATGTGAGGTGTCTTACCAGTGTATTTTTATAGCATTGTTTGACATCAGTTAGATATTCGCCTTCCTTACTAAATATGTTAGGTTAAAGTGGAAGGGACAATTGTCGAGTAAAGAAAAAATTAAAAACAGAAATTGGAATTCCTGGTTTCTAGCGTCTTCCACACTATCGAAATATACAAATTATATAGGCTTGGTAATTTGGCAGTTACCATATAAGGAATGTTTTTTTAATTAATTTCTTTTAAGTTAGTTTTTTTTTAGTTAGCTTATTGGCAATTTTGTTATTTTAGCTTCATTTCTATAAATAGAAAAGGGCATTAATTCATCCTACATTTTAATTTTCATCCTATAGTGTCGTATCTTTTCTTCCTCTATTAAGTTGCAGTGTGAGTGTACACAAACAAGAACTATTGCACATGTTAATTAATGAAATTACTTTCTTCTATAGGTTCAAGCCAAGTGTTACCAGCTTCTCTTGTCAGTCTTCCAACATTCCAATCGTGCCCTTTCAACTCCTTACATCCATTCCTTAGCTCCAATAGTAGTTGAAAAGCTGAAAGCTGTTGAAAGAAACAGACCAGCCAGTAGCACAGAACTTTTAGCTGTTCAAGAAGGAATCAAAGTTCTTGAAACGTTAGTTGCTCTTGGGGAAGAACAGAACAGTAAGTATTTGTATAAAAATCCAAGTCTCAAATGAAGAACTGTATTTTATATATATATATATATATATATATATATATATATATATACACATATATGTGTGTGTGTGTGTGTGTGTGTATATATATATATATATATATATATATATATATAAAATTTGATATTGGACACAGGCCATTGCAATAGTAAGTTTACTAGGAGTGGTTACTACCGGAAAGCTTAATATTTTTCTTAGGGTGCTAATAATATAGTGTATTGAGTTGATTTATATTCATTTTTTTATGAGCAAGAGGTTAAAATAAATTACTGATGGCATTATAGCACATTGATGTTTTTTCCTAGGAATGTACTCTTTAAGAACTAGGGAAAAAAAAAAAAAGAACTAGGAAAACTATGGATGTTTAATAGATTTATAAAAATAATTTATTGTTGTGTTTATAATAGAAGTACAAAAGCTATATAACAAACATGATGAGATTAGTATTAATACCACACATCATTACTAAAATCCTTCCAGTTTTGAAATTTAAAAATTATTTTTATTTAATGAAAAGCTACCACATACATACATCAATTTAATCACAGACTTAGCTTAATACCTACTCTTTATTCCCTTGATTTCATCACAATCTAAAATTTGTCTTTAGAAATATGACTTTTAATTATTGCAGAAAGACTATACCTTTTAAACTAGTACCTTATGATTAAACATTAAGCTAGTTCCAATTTTTCAAAATCATAAATAATTGAGCTAAGTATCCTTGTACACATTTGGGATTCTTTGTATCTTTCTTTGGGATTCTAAGTATCTTTGTACAGATTTTTTATTCTGTTTCTCAGACAAATTCCTTAAAGTGAAATGACTGGGTTGAAGTAAATGTACATTTTTAAGGCTTTTAATATATATTGCTGGTTTATACTCCAGATAACAATTATATCCATTTTTTCCATCATAAGTTTTTTCTTCTTCCCTTGAAAAAAATTTTTACAGGAAATTGGGAAGATAGGAGAGATTTTGAAAAAGCTATTGTAATAGTTTCCCTATAAAGTAATGATCCAGGGGTACCTGGAACCAGGGGCTCAGTCGGTTAAGCATCTGACTTCAGCTCAGGTCATGATCTCACACCCCGTGAGTCGGGCTCTGTGCTGACAGCTCAGAGCCTGGAGCCTGCTTCAGATTCTGTGTCTCCCTCTCTCTCTGACCCTCCCCCTCTCGCACTCTGTCTCTCTCTCTCTCAAAAATAAATAAACACTAAAAAAATTTTTTCTAAATAATAATCCAAAACTATGATAGTGAAAAAGGATAAACGTAAAGGTGATTATGAAGAAAAAGTTTTTTTTTAATTTTGTTTATTTATTTATTTATTTTAAGAGACAGAGACTGAGTAAGTGGGGGAGGGGCAGAGAGAGAGAGAGAGAGAGAGAGAGAGAGAGAGAGAGAGAATCCCAAGCAGGCTCCAAATTGCCAGTGCAGAGCCCAGTTAGGGGCTCGAACTCACAAACTGTGAGATCATGACCTGAGTGGAAATCAAGAGTTGGATGCTTAACCGACTGAGCCACCCAGGTGCCTCTGAAAAAAGAAACTGATCTGACTTATACACCAGTCTTATTGTACGTCTTAAAAGTCTTGGTATAGGGGTGCCTGGATGGCTTGGTCAGTTAAGCATCTGACTTCAGCTCATGATCTCACGGTTTGTGAGTTCGAGCTCAGAGCCTGGAGCCTACTTCAGATTTTGTGTCTCCCTCTTTCTCTCCCCCTTCCACCTCTCGTGCTCTGTCTCTGTCTCTCTCTCTCTCAAAAATAAATAAACATTAAAAAAAATTTTTTTTGAGTCTTGATGTAGTACACAGCATCTGTTATCTGAGTGAAGCAATCTTAAAAAATGAAGAAACTATGATAATACTTATTGTTGATGATATTTCACTAATATTTAATATGAGAATATATAGCAATTTACATATATAATATATAGTATAAAGTTATACTTAATACTACAATACATAGTTATAGAAAATACAGTACTATAAAACCCAAAGTGTAAATTTTCAGCTTTTAAATTTGCTTTATCAGTGTTTTTCACATCAGTTCCAAATGCTAATTTTTGTTTTTAACTTGATAGTATCCATTACAGAAATAGACAATGAAGTTTTTTCACTCGACATGACCAGGGTTACAAGCTAAAGACATTGGATTTATATTTGAGTCTTAATTTTTATTCATCTTTATCCAATCTGTTACTCAAAACTTATCCTATCTTTTTTTGAAACTTCTCTAGGATTCAAGAGACTCTGACTTCCTATTCTTGTATCTAATCATCTCATAACTAGATAACTATAATAATTTCCTAAGAGTATTCCCCATCAATTTTACCTCTTCTTTGTTTAAGAACTGTGAGTAGTTTCCTCTTGCATTGCTGCCTCAAGTCTGAATATCCTTGCTCAGTTCTCAAAACTTTATTCTACTCCCTAATGTGTACCCACTAACCTGACCAGTCCAGTTTTCTCCTTCAGCTTATTTTAATCTCTATACAGTCTGCATTCTGTTTTCACTTTTCTTGGGTGTGTTTCTTCCCCCTCTTTCTCCTTATACAAACAGATTCAACCTATGTCAGATCTCATTTCTTTAGGGAAATGTTGCCTGATTACTCAGCCCTCTCTGACCTCTCCCTTCATACAATTTCTTTGGCAGTTATGATCAACCGTATTCTATGGCCCTGAGATTTTAAGATAATCACTAAAAGTATAAAATCCTAAAGTATTCCTCAGCTGTGTGAGTTTTTTGAGGAATTCTATCTCAGATGCCAACCACAGATTTTTAGCACTTAGTTCTATAATTGTTTGGTGTACTGTATACTCATTTTTTTTTTAAGTTTATTTGTTTAATTTGAAAGCGGGGGTGAGTGCCAGCAGGGGAGGGACAGAAAGAGAGGAAGAGAGAATCCCAAGCAGGCTCCATGCTGTCAGCCCAGAGCCCTATGCAGGGCTCAAACTCAGGAACTGTGAGATCATGACCTGAACTAAAGTCCAGAATCAGACGCTCAACCGGCTGATCCACCCAGGCACCCTGTGCTGTATAGTCTTTTCAGCTAGGTAATAACAGTTTTAAGTATAGATGAATTATTACATATTTCCTAGAATGCTTAGCACATTTCTAGATACTTGATGGGTACTTAAATAATTTATAATAGATTTTTTCCAGTTAATTAAGTGTTAAAACCAAACCTTGCTTTTCAGCGTAATGGTGGAAAGCTTTGTCTGCTCTAGTATGCACAGTGTACTGAAGATAATTTCATATTTATTTGATAATTTACTATTATATGTTCATTATGAAAGTTCTTATTAAACAGTAATGTTATAATTCTGTGTGAGGAACATTCAACTAACTACCTTATTTGAGGATTCTTGGGACTTTTAAAATATCAGCTTGTTGTCTTCTTTCTTCTGAAATTTTATCATGGAAAAATCCAATTGATAAGAACCTCTGAGAGGTTTTCAAGAGAAAGGGTGTTTATGTGTTTGCTCATGCATTCAACAAATAGTTACTGAATGCCTGCTATGCACCAGGTGTGTTCTAGTCATGAAGTAAACACACAAAGATCCTTGCTCTTTAGCCCTAAATTCTTGGTTTTTAACCCTAAATTCTATATATTCCATTATTTTTGTGAGATTCTTGTCCCTCACTTACTGTGCGTTTGGGGAGATAATGAAATGGGAGAGAGTTATATTTCCATTTTAAAAAGAAAGAAATACTTAGTTTTAGTTAAATGTTAGTAATTGGATGCTGTTCAGATATCTGTTTCCTACTCGAACCTCCCTATTCTGGAATACCCTTAAAGATGTCATAATCTTACTAGCCGAATACATTCCACCAGGTGGCAGTTGTAAAATGCTTGTTCCTTTTTCACCTTTTTAGGCAGTAATTTTTTTAATAGAACAAATTAATATAAACCTAAGATTTACAGTGTAACATATCTGGTCTCAGCCAGATAGCTTAGCATTAAGTAAATATTTGATATTAATTATGAGTTATTGTTGAGTCTAAAACAGATTGTGTATGTGTATTTGCTTATGTTGTATTATGATTGAGACCACCATGGTAATTGCATAATTTTAAAATTAAAGTTTATTGTAATTGACAGACCCGGGATGATCTTCAGACTTTACCTTTGTTATTTACAGGAGTCCAGTTACTTGCCCTTTTAGTTCCCACTTTGATCTCCTACCTGCTGGATGAAAATTCCTTTGCCTCAGCAAGCACGGTTTCCAAAGATCTTCATGAGTTTGCACTCCAGAATTTAATGCATATTGGACCTCTGTATCCACATGCTTTCAAGACAGTAATGGGAGCAGCGCCTGAGTTGAAAGTGCGTTTGGAAACTGCTGTTCGGGCAAGCCAAGCCAGCAAAGCTAAAGCAGCTACCAGGCAGCCAGCCCCGACCGTACATTCTGCACCAACGATTAAGCTAAAAACAAGTTTTTTTTAACTTGATATTCCATTTGTTTTTATTTATACTACCTAGTGGCACCTAATTAGCGATAGCAACTGTATCATTCCGAGCTATAGGTTCTGCGTCATTTGAATTGTATGCCTCAGATAAGCAGGACAAGTAAAATAACGCTCATGCCGCCGCTTTGTGATTTTGAAGGAGTGATTGTTTTTATCCATGTGGTAGGTGTGCTTTCATTTTTCTCCTAATAATGTTTTGGTTTTGTTAATGAATTTATTTTTAAACACTGAGCCATAGGCTCTTAAATTTAAATGCTAAAAACAATTATATCATGTAGTTGGGCAGCCTATTGATATTGTCAGGAAAAAACAGGTCAGTATTCAGCATCTGTCATGAAAAAATTTAATTGAAAAACGTGCAGAATTTAAATTCTGAAGTAACTAGAATAATGGAAACTATCTGTTTTGCGGTGTATATATAATATGAATAAAATCCCATTTTCTTAGCATTTCTCAGAATGTCCTTACCTTTCTGATAGATCTTTTTACTTTCATATTAGATTACTAAATTATGCTTTGTGTGTAGTTTAATTGTTAACTGAATTAAAACTCGCATTTAAAGATCCATTAAAATGTTTCAAATGTGGAATAATGTTCTGTGTGGTTTTTTTTTTTTTTTTGGCTAAAACTTTGGCCTTGGTTGTGTTTTATAATTACAGTGGAGAGTCTTGAGCCCTGACTATGATGGTTACTCTTGTTCATCAAATATTTATTGAGTGCCTGCTGCATATAAGGCCTCAAGCTGAGTGCTGCAGGGTATACAAAAATGAATTAGTCATAATTATGATTATGCCAGTCTTTTGTGCAATGGGAATTTTACCACATCAAATAGATAATTGATGAAACGAACATTTGCACAGTGTTGAGCAAATATTAAACACCAAGTTTTACCAGACGGTGTTACGTAGACCACAGGTGTCAATAGACTGCAGGTGTCTCATGGACTGCAGGTGTTGCATAGACTGCAGGTGTCACATAGACTGCAGGTGTCACATAGATTGCAGGTGTCACATAGATTGCAGGTGTCACATAGACTGCAGGTGTCTCATGGACTGCAGGTGTTGCATAGACTGCAGGTGTCACATAGACTGCAGTAGCAACAGCAAGTCACCTTTTTGAATATTCCAGATGCACACCTGTTTCTCATCGCCTGGCCTTCTATTGGCTTGCATACCCTCACCAGCTGGCAGCTCCCATCTCCTTGCTGGCTTTCCTTATTCAGTCTGTTAGGCCTCTCAGAGGGGGCTTTCATTTGCCCATTTCTTACTTTCTTTTATGGCTACAGGGTTGTTGTTTCATCTCAAACTTGCTTTTCCAAAGTTATTCTTGTTTCAGGGGAGATATTTTTGGTAACGGTTTTATTGAGATGTAATTCAGACACCATATAATTCACCATTTAAAAGGTATAATTGAGGCGCGCCTGGGTGGCTCAGTCGGTTAAAGCGTCTGACTTTGGCTCAGGTCATGATCTCA
Source organism: Panthera uncia (assembly GCF_023721935.1). NCBI lineage: Eukaryota > Metazoa > Chordata > Mammalia > Carnivora > Felidae > Panthera > Panthera uncia. The sequence continues at coordinate 10,721,404 of NW_026057579.1, forward strand.
CAGCTCTTAAGTTCGAGCCCAACGTCGGGCTCTGTGCTGACAGCTCGGAGCCTGGAACCTGCTTCAGATTCTGGGTCTCCCTCTCTGTCTACCCCTCCCCAACTCATGCTCGCTCTCTCTCTCTCTCTCTCTCTCTCTCTCTCCTTCAAAAATAAATAAACTTTAGGGACGCCTGGGTGGCTCAGTCGGTTGAGTGTCCGACTTCGGCTCAGGAAATGATCTCGCGGTCCGTGAGTTCGAGCCCCGCGTCAGGCTCTGTGCCAACAGCTCAGAGCCTGAAGCCTGTTTCAGATTCTGTGTCTCCCTCTCTCTCTGACCCTCCCTCGTTCATGCTCTGTCTCTCTCTGTCTCAAAAATAAGTAAATGTTTAAAAAAAAAAAACTTTAAATAAATAAATAAACTTTAAAAAATAAAAAATAAAAGGTATAATTCAATGGTGTTTAATATTTTCAGAGTAGTGCAACAACCATCCCTACAATCAATTATGAACATTTTCATTACTCCAAATAGAAGCCTCATGCCCTTTAGCAATCACCCTACAATCCTTCCATTTCTCCCTAGCCTGTCACTACAACAAATTTACTTTCAGTCTCCATCAATTCTCCTATTATGAACATCTCATATAAATGAAATCATAGAATGGGGTCTTTTGTGACTGGCTTCTTGACTTAATGGTTGTTTCTTTCTTTGTTGCTTTTGGTGGGGGTTTATTAGCCTTCAAAAAACTTTACTGGGGGATAAGCCTAGCTCTAGTGGAAAAAGCCCACCTATGAAAGAAGACTGATTATTTAAGTTGGTCTGATGTACATCTATGAATTATACATTCATGGCTCAAAATAAAGACCCTCAGGGTGCCTGGGTGGCTCAGTTAAGCGTCTGACTCTTAGTTTTGGCTCAGGTCATGATCTCATGGTTCATGAGTTCAAGCCCCACATCGGACCCTGCGCTGACGGTACAGAGCCTGCTTGGGATTCTCTCTCTCTCTCTCTCTCTCTCTCTCTGCCCCTCCCCAGCTCACACTGCCTCTGTCACTCTCAAAATAAATAATCTTTTTTAAAAAGGGGGGCACCTGGGTGCCTTAGTCAGTTAAGCTTCCGACTTCTGTTCAGGTCATGATCTCATCTCAAGCCCCACATTGGGCTCTGTGCTGACAGCTCAGAGCCTGGAACCTGCTTTGGATTCTGTGTCTCCCTCTCTCTCTGCCCCTCCCCTGCTAATGCTCTGTCCCTCTCTCAACAGTAAACATTAAAACAAAAATTTTTTTAGAAGGACCCTCAAATACAAATGATTCTAAAGCCATTACAACCCATGTGATTCACTTATATTGGCTCCTAAAATACGACCTATGTACAGAGGAGCTATACCTTCCTCACAATTAACTGAAGCATGGGGCCATTAAAGGGAGGGAGGGCAAAAATGACAAATAGAGTATTAGGTCCTCCTCTCTACACTATCCAATAAACATATATCCAGAATGAGAATGAAATGGAATCAATGCCCAGGTGCCTCTCAAAGAGAGCAAGTCCTTGTGGCGCATGGGGTTTGGAACTTTTCTAGCATAATACATCCCAACTACTCTGGGTACACACAGTTTGCACCTAGCCCCTGTGCAAGGTGTAGCTCCACTATAGTTTTGATCACTTCCCTTAGGGAACAACCTTTATGCCTTATTAACACCAATCCGTGGCCCTCACTGACTCCGTGGTGCTTTTTTTGTTTGTTTTTTGGTTTTGTTTGTTTTTGTTTTTGTTTTTATAAAAACAACCAAAGAGGTGGCAAATGGTTGCAACAGACATCAGGTTACAGCAATTGCAAAAGCTGAAAAAGCTCTCCATCCACTGGTCCAATCTTCTCCCCTATTGTTACTAGTTTTGCCACCAAAGGGGGAAAGATGGTGGACAACTACTTTGCAACCAGTCCTTGGCAAAAGTCCATAAATAAGAAAGCTTGTCAAAGGCAGAACCATTATATGGGCTACCTCCTCTAGCTGCAAATTTGGGGCTTGGGAAAAGAAGGAGCCAGGCGTGTGTGCAAGAAAGAGGTAAGAGTCCCTTTGTCAAGGGTTTGGTGACCCATCCCCAGATGCCCATCTTGGTGCCCACAGACCAGGGCCCACCAAAGCCCATTATTCAGACGGAAAAGGAAGCAAAACACACACACACACACACACACACAGTCCAGAAATTTGCACAAGTGATACTTGTTCCTAACAGTAAGGACTTGAATGAGAATCTGGAAACTTGAAGAACACACATTTGTCTTCAGGATTTAAAAAAATTTCTCCTGTACTGAAAGATTACTTCAGTGTGGGTCAGGTCCAACAGCGTTTGCTAGAACTCAGTTGTTAAGCACACCCAGCACTGGGAGGAAAACTTCACCTGAGCCAGTGGCTGGTGGACTGGCCAGAGGCCACTCTTTCATAGGTCCCCAAACCCTGTCCCCAATTGTGTCTCCCGCCTCCACCGTTCTGATCAGCAGCTCGCCTCATGCTAGCAGGGGGCACGCCAAATTCACACCCCTCCCCTCCTGTGGGCAGCGAGCGGTGCCAAGTGGGCGGGCTGATGGGACTGAGTTTGCCCACCAAGGGCATCGTGACAGTGGCGACGAACCAGTCCCAGTGCCCGACATCTTTGCCTTGGAGATGGCCAGGATGCGCAAAGCCGCCTGACTCCAGGTCCCAGGCCCCTCATGACATGGCCCCCTCTGCAACTGGCAGGTACGAGGACGCAGGGGCGGCAGCTAAGGAGCCGCAGGCGGAGATACCCGGATGTGGCGCCTCCCTTGACTTCATGTTTTTAAGCTTCCTCCGCGTGGTAGCACACATCAGTACTTCATCCCTCTTTATGGCTGGATAACACTCCGTTACACGTAGACCACATTTTGTTTATCCATTCGTCAGTTGATGGGCGCTTGGGCTGTTGCCACCTTTTGCCTATTGTAAATAATACTGTTGTGAACAACTGTGTGCAAGTTTTTGAGTGGACATATGTGTTTTCATTTCTCTTGGCTATATACCTAGAAGTGGAATTGGTAGCTCTTCAACTTTTTAAGGAACTGCCAGACTGTTCTTCAATCCCTTGTTTGTGGCGCATATAACCCCTTTTCACTCACCTATGTGTAGGGAATAAAGTTTATTTCAGCCTTGGCTGTTTTCTTCTGTTCTTGGTACCTCCCAGACTTTTCCCATCATTTCCTACTTTGAGGTAGGCTGCATCATGCATTGGCAATGATTCTTTTTTCCCTCCCTCTCTCCCTCAGTATCTTCCTTCCTTCCCCCTCTCCCCAGTTCTTCTTTAATACTTTCCCTAAACTCTTCTGAGCCACTTACAACCTAACGTCTAGGTTTCTGTGATAATATTTATAAAAGAAGCTCTGTTTGGTTTGAAGAATTATATTTATTAATTTGTTTCACTGCCCAATCCATGAGCTTCTTCTCAACCTGAATAATTGTATCTATTTGCTTACAAACATCCAGTATCAAGAAGCTAAAAGGAGAAGCATCGTGGTAGCCAATGGATTCTTTCTGAAGCATAGTTTGAGCACTGTTAACATTAAAAGAAATAAAGTATTTTCTATTTCCTTTCCAGGTTCTTGTTAATATTGTCCATTTGGATTCTGAATCTAATGAGAGAGAACAAAACTTTGAAGTCAGGTTTCCCTTTTCCAAATAGGTTCTGCCATCAACTAGGGATAGAACTTTGGACAACCCAACCTCTTGGGGGCTTCAGTCCCCTCCTCTAGAAAATGAGAGGAAAATTTACTGGGTATTCTCTGTATGATCTTTTGCACATCTAAAAAGTACGTATGTCTGTATATTTATCCTGCTTATTTTTATCAAGAGAGGGAATCTTTGGCTGATCCTTTAATATTAGCGCATAATATTGTTTCATCTGATAAGTAGTTGTTAAGTGGATATAAAATAGCTATCATGGTAAGACAGTATAAAATACATTAAATCCAGAGAGCAGTTAAATATTGTAGATTATCACTATCAAGAAGAGTTGCCATTCCCATTGTGTGCCAGGCGCGGTGCTAGGCACTTTTATATCCATTATTTCCTTCTACGCAAACAATGCTGAATGAGGTATGCAATTAGCACAATTTTCAAAAACACCTTTACTTGTATGAATCACTATACCTCACATTTTCTTCCTTCTTAATTGGAATTTTTAGGTCCATGCCAGAAATGGCTAGAGTCCAGCTATAAATAAATGTCTTGCCTTAATGCTTTCCATCACATGGATTATTTCAAAAACCTAATTTAATCATCACGAATCTATTTCTACTTGTAAAAACGTATGAAATTATTATTGACAGACTTCACAAAATTTTACCTAAAAATTTCATGTCTTAATCACAATTTAGAAAAATTATCCTGAGCTAAGTTCTTGGTGCTGTCACTAAACAAACATGTGAGGACCATGCATGCACAAGTAACAGTACAGCTGTTTTTTCTTTTGTTTCCAGAGCATTTGTTTACAGCCTTGGGCCCCTATTCACAACTCCCTGTCTCTTTTTACCATTAGAAGTCAGGGTTTCCATTTCAGGCATCGTTTTTCTCATACCCATATGCCCTGTTTGCCCTTCTCCCCCCGCCCCACCCCCCCAACTTTCAATGCAAGTCAAAATAATACATGAAGGGGCACCTGGGGGGCTCAGTCAGTTGAGCGGCCCACCAGCTCTTGATTTGGTTCAGGTTGGGATCTCATGGTTGGTGGGATCAAGCCCTGCCTCCGGCTCTGCATTGACAATGTGGAGCCAGCTTGGGATTCTCTCTCTCTCTCTCTCTCTCTCTCTCTCTGTCCCTCCCCAGCTAGTGCATGTGCGTGCACTCCTTTCTCAAAATAAATAAATCAACATTAAAAAAAAAGAATACATGAAAATTTAAGTGAGTTTGTTTGGCTTTTCCAACTTCTAACTTTGATTATTCATTCTTTCTTTAAACCTCTTCCTTCTTTCCAACTTATTTCCATTTGTATAGGAAAATACTTCTCTTATTTGTGAAGAAAATGGAGGGGGGAGGTGGGTGGGACTTTAACCTTGTCTAATGAGCATAAAAGTAGACTCAAGAGGAAAAAGGAAAATAATTTTATATGTTATTCTAAATTGATTTTAATTTAAAAATGTGCATTCATTAAATTTTGGGGAAAACTTATCACAATTCACCACACAGAGACAATACTGTTGATATTTTAGTCTATTTCCTTCTACATTTGTAATCATCCTGAAGTGGAATGCTGTATCCTGCTTTTGCCAACTTATTTTATAAGCATTTCCCCTTGGAATCACTCTAATAATAAAATGAGATAGATTTACTTAATGGTGGCTGTACCACTACTGACCTATTCTGGGTACTAGTTTTTACATTTTTATAAATAATGCTGCATTTGACTTTTAAAAATGTAACTACATAGATTATTTCCTTGGGATAGATTGCTTTTTAAAGGGGTTATAAAAAGATGACAGATTTTAAGTTTTGATACACATTGCTGAATCTTAGAAAGTGATGCTTTTTGAAATAACAGATGTGAAAATGAAACTGGGCCATTGTTTTCCAAAGTCAAGAATATACCTGGGAGTATCATTAAATCACAAATATTTGGTTATACTTAACATTTTTTAAAATGTTTATTTTATTTGTTTTGAGAGAGAGGGAGACAGGGAGGGGCAGAGAGAGAAGGAGAGAGAATCCCAAGCTCAGCTGACAGCACAGAGCCTGACGTGGGGCTCGATCCCACAAACTTCAAGGTCGTGACCTGAGCCGTAAGCCCAAATCAAGAGTCAGATGCTCAACCAACTGAACCACCCAGTTGCCTCCCTAGACATTGTTTAAAAATGGCATCCTAGTTGACTGTAAATCATTATGAAGCTAGCAGAAACACTTAATAGAGTTTGGCTGTTTTTAGTCAAAATATGCTAGCTGAAACAAGAAAGGTGACAGTCCTGCTCTATACCCTGAAGGACAGCGTGTATGTGGGAGGCCTGGGCTTGGGGTTAGAGGATCAGCTTCAGATGCCACGTATCAAGAGCAATGACAGACTAAGGTGTATCCAAGCCACGTGATAAAGAGGAACTGAGAAAAAAATGGGCAATTTGGTCATTAGTCTTCAGATAACAGGACCAGATAGTGGATTGCACCAACAGGTCAATGTTTCAAATAAGTGTGTGCAATTGAATATAAAATGAGAATTTCTGAAGAGAGCCGTTAAAAATGATTGCCTTATCATAGTGTGTTCCTTGACACTGGACATGTACAAGGAGAACTTGAATTCCTGTTGGTCAAAGATTTTGTGATATGGTTGTCTGATGCTGTCTCATTCGCTCATTGGGCAATTATTTATGGCACACCTATATTCCAGGCATTGGGAAGAAAATAGCGAAGAGTCAAGCAAAGAATCTGCCATGATATGTTTACATGAGGGATATGAAATTGTCACAGGTTGTGAGAAGTAGTTGGAGGGAATGGTATGGAGTATGGTTTGAGAAAGAACAGGCGGGGATTTCTATGTAGAATTGTTCAGAACTCCAGACTCTCATCTACTCTTCATACCTTAAATGTGACTACCCACCCTTGGTTGTCTCAGAGATTCCTCAAACCCAATTAATTTTAAATTGAATTCTTCACCTGTATCTAAAACCAACTTCTGCACTCGTGATCTCCCAGTAAATAATAAAATTATTATGCCCTGTCGTGTAAAATATAGATCGTGATGTCATCCCTGACACTTTCCACCTTCTCCCTCACTATGCTTAGTTCATCAAGTTTCCTAAATATCTTGTCAAATCCCTTCACATGTCTTTATTGCCATTATTGCCGTCTTAGTCCCAATCACAACATCTGGTTGCAGTATACCAAAGTGGCTGGTGTGGACTGTAGTGTCAGCTTTCCTGGGTTGGAATCTGGCTCTATTATTCACAAACTGTGCAACCAGGGGTAAGTCACTTGTTCTGTCCGTGCCTCAGTTTCCACTTTTGCAAAATGAAAATAACAATACCCGTTTTATAGAGCAGCTGTGGATTAAATGAGTTAAGACTTGCAAATGTCCTGAAAACAGTGCCTGACTCTTAGAAAACAATTTAGAAGTGTTAACTAATACTATGTGTTCCACAGAGAAACTGAAATGATCTTTATAAATTCAAATCTGATACCTTGCTGAAAAGTCTCCAGTTGCTTACCTTAGCTAAAGACCAATTCTTTAAGGGGACTCGAGTAATCTGGCCCCTGCCTACTTCACCTACTCATTTCATCCTGGTCTTACGGCCATATAGTAGTGTCCCTATCTGTTAAGTGAAAATGATGTTAGTATTTACCCATTAAGGACATTGTAAGGATCAAGTTAATGCATAGAAAACGCATAATTTTTTTTTTTTTTTTGAAGTCCGATATACCTGTTAGTAAGCGGTGAATAAAAGTAATAATTGTTATTACTTTCCTCTTGCTCCTTATGTCAGGTATATCGGACTTCTTTCAAATGCACGATGCACTTTTCTTCCTCAGGTGTTTGAATTTGGCCGAAAAAGCTCCATTCCACCCCGTGCTAGCTAATTTATACTCTTCCTTCATGTTTTAATCTGGTGTATTCTCATAAAAATGTTGCAGCATTAATTTGATTATTGCAATATCCTAAAAATGGTATTATTTAAATGATCTTTTTCTCCTCTAATGAAAATGTATGTGTTGGCTCCTTCAGCTTGAATACAATCAGCTCACAGGCGGTAATGTTGCACATTATGATTTCGTGTGAAAGTGTGTTTGAGCTGGTTCAAACCCCTCCTCCTCTCGTTACTTCATGTCCTGCAGCTGGGGGGAAATCTGGGCAAGGAGATAACATAGATAATGGGTAGAATTTTCCATTACAGAGAACAACTCCAAGTGCTAAAATTAATACCGACTGGATAGCAGTAGCGAATTGAGGGCCTGCAGGGGAGAGGGAGGGAGATACACTCCGTGTATCTTGTTTGGAAAAAGTTAAGAAAACAGGGGTCTTCAAACCCTAAAACAAAAACGTATCAGACTTTAACCTCACTCATTTTTCTTATTTTTCTGGCACAATATCCAGATTTCCCATCACGTTTACAAATAATAATACTGATGACGCACCACATTTAAATTCTTTTGAGAACTGACTTAGTTTATATTTAAGGACTATCAGATAGGAGTTTGGGGAGGGGAAGCTGCTGTTCTGAGCAATTCAAATCTAAATGAAGGTTGGGTGTCTTCTTCTGAGCAAAGGCTCCACCTGGAAATCAGTATATCTCTGTTTCATGGCTGGCAAGGAGAGTCAGCTTATAAAAAGGTCCTCTCCCCACCTCAAGCCTCACAACGGTTATTTTTACGTAACGAAGTTATGTGAATTGTAACGAAGTTCTGTGAATTGTTTAAAGTTCAATTCCTGCTTTAGAAATAGGGGCACCATAGTTATTAAGGAGAAGAAGAGGAGGAAGGCAAGAACCAGTTGAGTAGAGCTTTCATTCACTGGAAATATTAAAAGAGACAAGGATAGAGAAGCAAGGCATGGAGTTGATGGAGAGGATGAGAAAGAATGTTCAAAAACCAGTTGATCTTTGCTGAGAGGAACAGAATCTTAAGTTGGTCACCACTGATATTCTGAGAGAAGTCTTGCTACAGCTTCAGAGCTGTATTATCATTTTAGCCTCCTGCAGTGTTAGCTATTTAGATCAGTGAAAGCAATCCTGATTTTAGGTTTTAAGTATCTATTCCTCCATATATCAGCCACTACAAAATTAAAATTAATTTTAATTTCAAAATGAAATTTTATTTAATAGTTGAATTTACTAAAATGTGTTAGTAACATAAAATTTCTTTAAAAAAAATTTTTTTTAATGTTTATTTATTCCTGAGAGAGACAGGGTGAGCTGGAGAGGGGCAGAGAGGGAGACAGAATCTGAAACAGGCTCCAGGCTCCGAGCTGTCAGCACAGAGCCTGACGTGGGGCTCAAACTCACCAACTGTGAGATCATGACCTGAGCCGAAGTTGGATGCTCAACCAACTGAGCCATCCAGGTGCCCCGGCATCTCTCTAATTTCAACCACACTCTTCCAAAAGAAAATAATAGTAGTAATAATAAATAATAGTAGAGGCGATTTTCCCCATCCTATCATGTGACTGTGAGGTAGATTTAATTCTTGGACTCCAAGAACATTTTCAAATAACGGAGTTCCTTTACTACCCAATTTTTTATTGGCTGTTCTCCCAACCCAGTCATTTTCAGACTTCCAATCTAAGAGGGAGCTTGGAAGCTGAGGAAAGGTAGAAGCAGGGTAGGCAGAAAGGAGAGGTGAGGGAAATTAGGTAGTGGCCAGATAGTACAGAGGCTGGCAAACAGTGAGCTATTGAACATGTCTGTTCCCCAAAGTTCTCTTCATGCTAGTGGAAGCCTATCTCTACTCAAGTGGTCCACTCTATTCTCTGCCCAGAATCCTGAAAAAGCCATGAAGCTCAATTTGAAGACTCTTCTTGGAGCAGTTAAAAAATCAGAGACCCAAGTGACTTATCATTTATTTATTTATTTTATTAAAAAAATTTTTTTGAGTAAACTCTACACTCAACATGGGACTCAAACTCACAACCCCTGAGATCAAGAGTCACATGTTCTACCACGGAACCAGTCAGTCTCCTGAACAGTTTTTTAAAAATACCCACTCATTTTAATGAAAAATACAAAAAAAAAAAAAAAAAAAAGAGCAGATGACTTATTCGTTGTTTTGTGTTCCTATAATCCCCATCCCATATAACATACACATTGAAATAAAAAAAGCCAACACTCTAATTATCTAAATAAACATTTAGCATTTCACAATTTTTCACTTTATACTGGTTATACTGATGCATGAAACAACATTTTGACAGCTCTCTCTGTGCTTGGAAATGAGACTTTATTTTTTGTGTCATAGGTTTTATCAGTTATAAAATGAAATGATCAGGTAATCAGTACCACCTTAAGGTCTGAGGCTTAAGGGTAAGGCATAGACATTAATATTTTTTAAAGATTATTTTAACTCTGCTGAATTGAATTTCTATATAGGGGATTAGAAAGAAAAAAGAACAATTATTTTCCCCCCAGTATTTATCGTCTTTATATGTTACTCAGTCTTGTGAACTCTGTTATAATAATAGCTATCATTATTTGGTATATGCTATTGGTCAAGCACTATGCTAGGGGCTTTACATTTTTTCTCTTGTCTAATCTTTGTGGTAACTTAAAAGCTGAATATTATTCTCATATTAAAAGTGACAGAATAGTGAATCAAAAAAGTTAAACCATTTGTCCAAGATTTCCAGATTTAGATAATTGTGGAGTGAGGAATAAAATTGAGGTTCTTCTTTCTCAAGATTGCTTTGGCTATTTGGGGTCTTTTATTGTTCCATACAAATTTTAGGATTAATTGTTCTATTTCTGGGAAGAGTGCCTTTAGAATTTTGATAAGGATTGCATTGAATCTGTAGATTGCTTTGAGTAGTATGGAGATTTAACAAATATTAATTCTTCCAATCCATAAGCATGGAATATCTTCCCATTTTTTTATGTCTTCTTCAACTTCCTAATATCTGGTAGTTTTCAGTATACAGGTTTTTCACCTCATTGGTCAAGTTTATTCCTAGGTATTTTATCTTTTTGGATGCACTTATAAATGAGATCTTGTTCATAATTTCTCTTTCTGATAGTTCATTGTTAGTGTGTAGAAATGCAACATGTCTTAGTGTGTTGACTGTATTCTGCAACTTTACTGGATTCATTTATTCTAACAGTTTTTTGATGGAGTATTTAGGGTTTTCTATATATAATGTCATGTATATAGTGACAGTTTTACCTCTTCCTTTCCAATTTGGATGACTTTTATTTCTCTTTCTTGCCTAATTGCTCTGTTTAGGGCTTCCAGTGCTGGGTTGAATACAGGTGTTGAGAGTAGACATCCTTGTCTGTTCCTGATCCTAGAGGAAAAGCTTTCATTTTTTAAAAAAACTTTTTAAGTGTTTATTTATTTTTGAAAGCAAGAGAGACAGAGCATGAGCGGGGGAGGAGCAGAGAGAGAGGGAGACACAGAATCCGAAGCAGGCTCCAGGTTCCAAGCTATCAGCACAGAGCCGGATGCAGGGCTTGAACTCACAAACCACGAGATCATGACCTGAGCTGAAGCCAGACACTCAACCGACTGAGCCACCTAAGCGCCCCAAAGCTTTCATCTTTTCATCATTGAGTATATGATGTTAGCTGTGGGTTTGTCATAGGTAACCTTTATTATGTTGAGGTACACTCCCTCTATACCTGCCTTGTTGAGTGTTAACATGATGTATCACACTTATTGATTTGCAGATGTTGAACTATCCTTGTATCCCTAGCATAAATGTCACTTGACCATGGTGTATGATCCTTTTAATGTCTTGTTAAATTTGGTTTGCTAATATTTTGTCAATGATTTTTGCATCTATGCTCATCAGGGATATTGGCCTATAATTTCTTTTATTAAGAATTGTTTTAATGCTTATTTATTCTTGAGAGAGAGAGAGAGAGAGAGAGAGAGAGAGATAGACAGGCAGAGCGTGAGCAGAGGAGGGGCATAGAGAGAGGGAGAGACAGAATCTGAAGCAGGCTTCAGGCTCCAAGCTGTCAGCACAGAGCCTTACATGGGGCTCGAACCCACAAACCACGAGATCATGACCTGAGCCGTAGTCAGGCACTTAACTGACTGAGCCACCCAAGTGCCCCTATAATTTTCTCTTTTTTTCGTGGCATACTTGTGTGGTTTTGGTATCAGGGTAACGCTGGCCCCATAAAATGAGTTTGGGAAAATTCTCCCCTTTTCTCTTTGTTTTTGTTTTTGTTTTGGAAGAGTTTGAAGATTGGTATTAATCTTTCTTTGAATGTTTGATAGAAATCACCAGTGCAGCCATCTGGTCCTAGACTTTTGTTTGTTGGAATGTTTTTGATTACTGCTTCCCCTTACTGTAATCAGTCTATTCAGACTTTCTGTTTTTTCACAATTCAGTCTTGATAGGTTGTAGTTTTCTAGGAATCTATTCATTTCTTCTAGGTTATAGAATTGTTTATAGCAGTCTCCTATGACCCTTTGTATTTCTTTTTTTTTTTCTTTTTTTTTTAACGTTTATTTATTTTTGAGACAGAGAGAGAGCATGAACAGGGGAGGGCCAGAGAGAGAGGGAGACACAGAATCTGAAACAGGCTCCAGGCTCTGAGCTGTCAGCACAGAACCCGACGCGGGGCTCGAACTCACAGACCGTGAGATCATGACCTGAGCCGAAGTCAGACGCTTAACCGACCAAGCCACCCAGGCACCCCTGACCCTTTGTATTTCTATGGTATCAGTTGTAATATCTCCTCTTTCATTTCTGACTTTATTTATTTGAGTCCTCTCCCTTTTTCTTGATAGTCTAGCTAAAGGACTTACGGGTTCTTAAACAGCTACCATTAAATGTAATTGTTTTATAGTGTGTTATGAATTTATTTCAGGGAATTGTCAGCCATGTCTTCTATTAGAGAAAAAAAAACCACTTTCTAACATTTTAAACTTGTAAGAGTACTTAAATCTTCCAGATGAGAAAATATGCCATAGTGGCATTATTGTCCCTTCCACATTCTGGTAGGTCTGATAAGAGAGGAGGCAACGTGTTAATGGAAAGATCAATGAACTAGCAGTCAGGAATTCTAGTTTCTCATTTGGACTGTGCCACTCACTCAAAGCCTCATTGTGGACAAGTTTCAACTTCTTTGGACTTAAGTTTCTTGAGCTGTAAAATGAGAGGATTGGGCAGTGTCTCAAAGGACACTTAACAGCCAAACTAATTTATGACACAGGGAATTTGGCCAAGCCTGGATCACACTTTTATTATAATAAAGAATGAATTCATGAAGCAGAAACATCCAATAAATGAGAAAAGAGAGCTTGCCATCTTTATTTGCAACCAGGGCAGATACAGTGTGTTTCCTGTCTTTTCCACAAGCAGCCATGGGAAGGGAAGGGTTGGGGGAGGACAGGAACAGGATGTCCTTCCCTGACATGTCACCAGGCAGCTTAAATCTTTACATTTTTTTTCATGGCCATCAGGTCTGATATCCCAGAAATCCATCCCACAAAAGAAAAGAATTACAGATAACTTGTTATGGGGACAAGATAAGTGCTTCATTTCATTTTCATTTGTTAAATTTTTTTCAGGCGCCTTCCTTTCATTATTGTTGTAGTGTGACTTTATAGTGACATATTTTCAGGGACTTCGGAGGATAAGATTTGGAGAAACACTTGAGAGGACTTTGATGTGCTTTTGAAGGCTAATTACTGCTGCGGGTTTGCAGGTGAACCGTGGAAGAAACTGGGACCGGGACAAGTGAAAAGGGAGAAGTGCCTGGATACCTAAGACAGTTCTAGGGAAGAGAAAGGGACTTTGTTCCTTCAGGTGGTGTTGATTTAAGGCACTGTGAGAATTGATTATATACTTGCCAATCTCCCTTTGATGACAGGAACTGTGTCATTTATCTTTATGTCCCCAGCGACAGAAATAACTGACAATCAAATATTTGTTGAGTTGAACTGAGTAAAAACTGCGCGGGAAAAGGTAGAAAAAAAGGACACCGAAATAACACCCTTGGATATCTGAAACGTCTACAGGACTTACTGCTGCAAGATTTACTGCAGGAGAAAGGGACTTCAGCGGAGCAGTGTTTCAGATGAAGTGCCAACAATCCAGAATGTAGAAGCTGAAAAGGGCTGGTCCAGGAGAGAGAGGTGATCAGAGTTCCTTATAAGTGAAAACTGATCAGGCAACAGGTTTGAATCCGTAAGAGAGAGAGAGAAAAAAAAAAAGGGAGGAGCGATAGCGATAAGCAGATTGCCAGAACTTGAGAGGAGTGTCTGGGGCCAGAGAAACACTTAAGTTGGAGCCAAAGGGAGAGGGTTAGATCCAACTAGCTGGAGCCGTCGAGGAGCCGGACCTCCGAACCTCGCTTTGAGCTTGTTTCTTAGCACAACCACCAGGAAGCCCTGAAAGATGTGCTGCTCGGACTGGTATCTTGGCGCGATAACTTCCGTGTGTGTGTATGTGTGTGTGTATGCAACAGGGCGCGCCGCCCGAGAACTTCCGCGTGCGAGGGGTGCACTGGCGCGCAGCCCGCTCGCGCCCGACCGGCGGGTGAGGAAACCCGCGCTCCCGGCCCGGTCGGCCCCCACCGCCGCGGGCAGGGGCGGGCAGGGGCGGGCCGGAGGCGGAGCTGCGGCCGCGCCCGAGTCTCTCGCAGCCCCACAGGCCGCTGCGACCGCGCTTGCCGCCGCCCCGCCCCGCGACTACAACTCCCAGCAAGCCCTGGGCCGCCCGCGCGCCGCAGTTGACCCATTTCCCGGCCCGTCCCGGGCTCGGCCGGCCCCCGCGCCCAGGCGGCTGCTCCCTGCTGACTGGGGTGTGGGCGGGGAGCGGCGGAGGCAGGAGGAGGCGCTGCTGGCCGCCGCCGTTGCCTCCGCTGCTGGGCTCCTGGGCAGCTCCCGGGGTTTCTGCGGCCGCCATGGACGAGCAGGCGGGTCCCGGCGTCTTCTTCAGCAACAACCACCCGGGCGCCGGCGGTGCCAAGGGTCTCGGGCCTCTGGCGGAGGCTGCCGCGGCCGGCGACGGGGCGGCTGCGGCGGGGGCGGCGCGAGCCCAATACAGCCTCCCTGGGATCCTGCACTTCCTGCAGCACGAGTGGGCCCGCTTCGAGGTGGAGAGAGCCCAGTGGGAGGTGGAGCGGGCGGAGCTGCAGGTAAAGACCCTCCCGGCCTGGCCCTCTTCATCCCGCCTCTTCGCTCCCTTCCGCCCCGCCCAGGACCCTTCCCCCCTCTCCCCCTTCGGCCCCCCTCGTCCCCTCCCCCTTTGCTCCCGCCCATCCCACTCAGAAACCGCATCTCTTTCCCCCCTTCACCTTTGCCTTTCCCTGACCCCGCTGCCTTGACCTAGGTTCCCACTCCAGCCCCTGATGCGTTGTTTACCCTCCCCGTTCCTTTTCGTCTGCTCCTTCACACTCTTAACTCAGTCTCATTTCAACTCTCTTGCCGTCCCACATTTTAGGTCGTCCCTTTCAGTTAACTCATTGGGCTGACAGTAGTTTTGAGAGACGTCTAGCAAATCATCCTCTGCCCTAGTGAGTCCCATCCTAGGTCTAGAGATGTTCCCTGCGAAAGGTATTGGTAGTTGGCTCCTGTCTCTCTGAAAGGGAGGTGACCAAAGCAGACAACCGAAGTTGTGTGCGTGGGGCCTTGACTTTAGGCAAGAAGCTGATGTTGGGCTAAAGTATTATGAGGGATATCAGCTCCTTTTTGATGTATGTAAATGTTTCTTCTCTTTTCCTCTTCCTCCACCCCCCCCCAACCCCCCACCTCCGCGTTTCTTTTAGGTATTTCAGATCATGAAGAACCTAGATGATCACCGTCAGGTGATGGTTCGGAGATGGTTTCCTATTCTCAGAATCTGAAACTTCCCAAGGGTTAATTTTATGCCCAGGGTTTTGTGAGATTGCCTTGTACTTTGAAAGGAACTAAAAGGGACTTTAAAGTTGGTTACATTTCCTTGCATAATCTGCAAGATAAAGCATATCCAGGAAGGAGCTGTTGTGGGCTCTTAGAAGAAAGTGAGGCTGATACTTTACAGGCCATTCTGAATTGCTAAGTGTGTTTCCGAAGCTGATGTTAAAACTTCCAAGGCACACACCAGTTTCACAAGGAACTCGAAGAACTGAGTGGCTGTGCCTTTCTGTTTTACTGGCTAATCTTGTACACTTCTGAAATCTGAGTATAGTTTTGGTTGGTGAAACACTTGAAGTTAAAATGCTACCCAGCGTGTCACTTTTTTTGGTAACGGGTATTTTCTTTGGCACTTCAAAAAAGAAAAGAAGGAATCTGTTAACTAGAAAATCATGTGCTGGAGCAGGGTGCTTTGGCCTAGTGGAAGTGGCTATGGAAAGAGGGAGTAGACAGCGTTTTAGTACCAGCTGTGCTTACTGCTGGCTGTGACCTTGAGGAAATCCTTTAACCTCTGTGAACTTCAGGTTCATCATTTATTTATTCAGTACTTTATTGAGTGCCAGCTGTGTGCCTCGAGGGCCTGGGATGAACACAACTGACAGAGCTTCGGTCCTCATAGAGCTTACGTTTTAGTCGGCAGGCAAACAAGCAGCAAATGTAAGTATATAATATACCGAACCATAATGGCACCTTGGATGAGGAAAATAAATCAGGTACGGAAATAGAATGTGATAGGGACAGCTATTTTATTTGTTTATTTTTTTATTAAGGTTGTTTACTTATTTTGAGAGAGCGAGTGAGCAGGGGAGGGGCAGAGAGAGAGAGAGAGAATCCCGTCAGCGCGGAGCCTGATCTGGGGTTCGAACTCACAAACTGTGAGATCGTGAGAATCCCAAGTCAGCACTGAGCCCCATCTGGGGTTCGAACTCACAGACTGTGAGATCATGACCTGAGCTGAAGCCAAGAGTCAGATGCTTAACTGATTGAGCACCCAGGCTCCCGGCAGCTTTTTTTATTTTAGGTGGGGTGGGTGAGGAAGGCCTCTGGGAGGAGTTGAGTGAAGCGAGGCAGTGACCCATAGTTTCTAAAATTTCTTCTCATTCTTTATTTCCACAGTTCTATGTTTGTATTCTTTGGCAACTTTTTTTACGTCTGCCATTATGTACTTTAGTATCTAGTCTGTTGGTATTTGTAACTTTTCTCAAAATGAATCTGACCATGTCTGTATAGTGATAAGCAGACTTGAATGCTTCATTTAAATTTATTAGTAATTCACTTTATTAAACAGTGCATTCCATAAATGAAATTGCGGATTTCAGACTTCAAGGAAGTGTTAAAGGCAGGCTTTAGCGTTAACGTTGTTCGGGTGTGGAGAATGATTTTTTTATGTGGCTGCTTAAATTTTAATTTCCAGTTTAGGGAAGGTGAGTCACACTAATTTGGTCAAAAACAAACAAGATAATAACTCTTCCCTTTTTACTTGTGGAGGTTCGGGAGTTTGCAGCTCATCTTACCCTTGTCCTGTCTCCCAGTTCTCCCCTTCCACCCCTCCATTTCAACTTTTCAATTTACCTATAATTGTAGTCACTCTTCAGTTTTACACACACATGCACACACGTGCTATTTCTGGGATTTTTAATGGCAAACGTTAAAGCTCAGGTAGGTTTCCAATTGGTGCTCCTCACACTGAAAGCACTGCATTTTTACAGTATCTTTTCGTTTGTGCTTACACTAAATTAAGCATCCAGGGAGGAACTTTAAACATGTGTCATATTTTCCAAACAGAACAAATAACATACTTTTTGGGAAGAGAGTTTGCGGGAGTCTCACAACTGAAAACATATTTTTAAAATAATTTCTTTTTATCAACATCATTAAATGTGAACATACCCCTTCATTTTTCTTTTGCCATTTAAATTTTTCTAGAAGAAATCGGAAGTCAGAGAATGAGTGGTGATGAAATTTGGATTAATTGATGTCCTCTCTTTGGTTTTTAAATCTCTTCTCAAGTCATTAACACCGAAGTCAACAAAAATACCTTTAAGATTAAGTCTAATTTGTCCCTTCAGGAACCTGTTAGTCTTGCTCTTTCAGATTGTCAGGACAGAGTTGTGCAAGGCAATCCAAGCTGTCACCTACCTGGTCTGCCTTTACCACTTCCTCCCTTCTTCAGGTCTTGGGAGGAAGGAACCAGTTATACTGTGCTGTAAACTTATCATTTTCCCCTCCTTGCCCATCTCAGTTAATGTAGAATTCTCTCTCTCTTTTTAAAAAAATTTTTTTAATGTTTATTTATTTTTGAGAGAGAGAGACAGAACGGGAGCAGGGGAGAGGCAGAGAGAGAGGGAGACACAGAATCTGAAGCAGGCTCCCCAGGCTCTGTCAGCACAGTGTGCGACGTGGGGCTTGAACCCACGGACCATGAGATCATGACCTGAGCCGAAGTCAGATGCTCAACCAACCGAGCCACCCAGGTATCCCTAGAATTCTCTTTATTTTTGACAATCCCCCTCCTGCCTCACTACCACCATTCAGATGAGAATAGGCAGTTCATGGGAAAAGAATGGTTAGGGTTATTACTGAGCTTTATATTTGTCAAAGGAATTGGAGTTGGAATACTAATCGTAACAATCGAGGGAAATTTCTTTTATGCAAGACATTGAGCTAGATGACCTTCAAGAAGTATGCAGTCTAGTTGGAGTGATAGACAAGCAAGATGTAGGAAAATCAGAGTGTTTATCATTGTGGGGGCTTAGATTTTCTTAGAATAGCACAAAAGAGAGCTAGCAGTGAATGGGGAGAATAGCAAGAAGAAAGAACTTAATGAAGTAATGAGAACCTATTTGAAAATTACTGACTTAATAGAAAGCAGGCATGTAAATACAAAACAAAAACTATTGGCCCTAGATTTTGGGGTGTGTGTGTAGTAGGGAAGGCTCTGTTATTTACCTGGAAATGTTAGAATTGTATGAAAAAGGTGATATGATTGAGTAGCTTAGGGCATGTGGCATAGAGACTGGAGTATTTATTAATCTGGATTTTGGCATTATTGATTCATATTTTCAGTCAACAAATGTTATTCACCCATTTTATGCCAGCTCCTGTCCTAGGCACTGGAGAAACAAGATGGTTAAAATAGATCCTACAGGCAGACAATAATGAATACGTACATACATAAAATGTTAGGTGGTAGTAAGCATCACAGTAATGTGGTTGGTATAAGGGGGATATGGAGTGCTTGGTGGGGTGGACTGGGGAAGAAAGGCTTACCTGATGAGATGCCATTTGAGCAAGACCTGAAAAGGTGAAATTAAGGAGGGGGTGTTCTGGGAGGGCAGAGAGAACAGTAGGGGGGGAAGGAGCATGCTTGGAATGTTTGAGGAATAACGAGGCACATGTGGCTAGAGTAGAGGAGAAGAATGGAAGAAATGCCATACTGGGTCTTGCCCATTGTAAGGATTTTAGATTGTACCTCAGCCAGATGGGTGACAGTTGAAATGTTTTGAGTAAAGGAACAGCATCGCAAGGGTTTAGAATGCACTTGGAGGGAAGACAATGGTAAGAGAGTCATGGAGTCTAGTTAATAATCCAGGCTGGAGATGAACTAAGCTGGTAGTGATGAGATATGTGAATGTCTATTTTGATACGTATTCAAAATCTAATGGATTCTGAATGCATTTTTGAAGGTAGAACCAACAAGGTGTGCTGAAGGATAGGATGTGACGTTTGAGGAAAAGAGGAGTCAAGTGTGACTCAAAATTATTTTTTGTCACTTTAGTTCAGTATTTCTTAGCTTTAGCTCAACCTTAGAATAATCTGGGGGAACTTTTAAAAATCTTCATTTCCTGTGCTCTACCCCAGACCAGTTTAATCAGAATTTTAGGATTTAGTGCCCCTGGTATTAGTGTTTTTTTGAGCTCCCTCAAGGGAGCACGGATTGAGAACCACTGCTTTAGTTGTTTGTTTCTGATTTTACATGTATTGTTTGGACACATCTGTTAGTATTCCAGATATGGATGGCTTTTTATAGAATTGGGATATAATTTTTGTTACGTTTCTATTATTCTTTCTGATGATAGGTAGCGTTTTATTTTTAGCCAGTAGAATATTATAATTTGATTCACCTCCCTCTGACTGAGAGAGATAATGATAGAGTAATTTCTGAGCTGGAATGAACTTTGGAAAAAATCAGCTGCAACCTTCTTCCGCAGGTAAAGTGAGGCCCACAGAGAGGTTGAATGACCGAGAATGAAACAGGTTTTTGTACAGACTGTCACTTAAGTCTCCAGATACCTGTATAGTTTTTTCCAAGCCCTTAAATTCATTATCTTGCTTGATCCTTAGACCCTTCTGAGATAATCAGTCACACTAATGCTTACTTATCATTTTTCTTTTTATTTAAAACAACAGACCTGGAGATTTTACTCTGTTCCACTGTTTACTAGCTTATTTTATTGTCTACATTTAATATTTTTTTCTGGACTTTGTGTTCTGAGTTTCGTTATGATGTTTCAGGGTATATATTTCTTTTTATTTTATTTGTGACTTTGTTAGGCTCTTTGAAAAATCTACATGATCCTCAATCATTATCTCTTTAGATTTCTGCAAAATCATCAGTCACTATCTCTTTATATTTCTGCTTTATCCCATTCTCTTTTCTTTAATCTTTAGGTCTCTGATTACATGTATTTTAGACCTTCTTTATCTGTTTATTCTAACTTATTTGCAGTCCATTAATTTTCTTTTCAGTTGAATTTAATCTTTTTTTTTTTTTTTTTTTTTTTTTAATTTTTTTTCCAACGTTTTTTATTTGTTTTTGGGACAGAGAGAGACAGAGCATGAACGGGGGAGGGGCAGAGAGAGAGGGAGACACAGAATCGGAAACAGGCTCCAGGCTCCGAGCCATCAGCCCAGAGCCTGACGCGGGGCTCGAACTCACGGACCGCGAGATCGTGACCTGGCTGAAGTCGGATGCTTAACCGACTGCGCCACCCGGGCGCCCCGAATTTAATCTTTTAAAGCCATCTGATAAGTTTCTAATTTTAATTATTACTGAAGTTCCTTTTGGTTGCATTTTAAATTTGCTGGATTTTTTCTTAATAGTTTCCTGTTCCCTGAAGATATCTTCAAGTTTCTTTTTCTTTAAACCTAGTGAGTATAGTTGTTTTATAGTTGGTATATCTGTACTTCCTCTGCATGAAGTCTTGGAGATCTCTTTCTGTGGTCTCTTGTTTTTGCCGGTCCTTGTTCATGGTGACTTATTTCTTTGTATGCATAGTTATTTTTGTGTGCTGCTCACTGTCCTTGGAAAGGTGTTAAGACTAATCTGAGGTCTCAAATAAAGGTGTCTTCTTTAGAAGGTCTTTGCATTTGCTCTGATGGGTTTTTGGAGGCATTAGCAATCCAGAACCATTTTAAAACCAATTCATTGCTTGAGGTTTTGGACCACCCAGCTGATGCAAATTTTGGCCACAAATACATTTGAGGACCAGCATCCTTCACCTTTGCCTTGAAGGAATATGCTACAGGGTCTTAGCTAAATGTGGGACATATCACCTGTTAGACTTTTTACTCCGGATGGTTCTGGTCTTTAGTTTTTGCTCTTTGGGTCCTATAAGGCTGTCCAAACTTAAGGTTCAGATTTGTTCTGATTGGCTAGTACCTCTAGAGCAAAAGTGGCTTTTGTTCTCTTACCTTACTAGGTTCCCATTTTCCTTTCAATTTTGGCCAAATAATTCCTTACTTCTTATCAGCTTTGCCTTTTAAATATGTAAAAATATTTTGTCCAGAATATTTAACTGTTTTCAGTAGAAGAGTTAATTTGAGGCACTATTACTGAAAACTGAATTATCTTACTTTCAAAAATTGACAAATAAGGATGGCCCAGTAATTATCTGTAGAGAAATATAATTGATACTTTTTCTCTATTAAGAGATATCCTTATTTGACCCTAAACTTTATTTACTATCTAAGTTTACTTTTCTTTGAGTCCCAGTGGTGGGGGGGAGACTACAACTTCTGTCCAAAATCTTGGTAAAATTAAAGCAAAATTTAAAACAAACAAACCAACCCCTTTATTAATCAGTCCTTGATTGGTGTTTGAAAGTCCAAATAATCTGGACTGATTTCCCTTTGTCAGCTTACTCTCTACTTGATGTCAGGCTTATTTTATTTTATTTTGTTTTATTTTATTTTATTTTAATTATTTTTATTTAAAAATTTTTTCAAAAATTTTTAATGTTTATTTTTTTAGAGGGAGAGACAGAGCGTGAGTGGGAGAGGTGCAGAGAGAGAGAGGGAGACACAGAGTTTGAGGCAGACTCCAGGCTCTGAGCTGTCAGCACAAAGCCCAACGTGGGGCTCAAACCCACAAACCATGAGATCATGACCTCAGCCGAAGTCGGATGCTTAACCGACTGAGCCACCCAGGTGCCCCAGCATACTTTTTGATTTATGAATGTTATTAATGGATTCCAGGTTTCAATTCTGGGCCATTAGAAATAAACTTGCCCTTGGGATCTTTGGAGTTTCTTGCTTTAGTGGTCAATTTGACACAACAGTCTATTGTCATTGTCTCTCGCAGTGTGGCTGTGGAAAGTATGGGCCTTAGTTCCATCATTTCCAGTATATAATTTTTCTGGGCCCCATCTTTGTAAATATAGCCACCAAACAGAGTAGTTGTAATTTTAAAAAGATAGAGTATGCAAAGTTTGTGACCTATAATAAATGTCCAATAAGTGGTTTGCTTTTGCTGGTTGAGATTTCTGTGGAGAGAATGCTTGTAACTGTTTTATTTATTTATTTATTTATTTACTTATTTGGTATTATTTAAATTAAACTTTAGGAGCCAAGAACTAGTTTAAGTGATGCATTTGGCATAGTGGCTATTTATGCCACTGTTAATAGTGATGATAAAACTGACAGTTTAATAATACTGACAATAAACCGACAGTATCGGAAGTAAGGAGCAGGCTAGAGATGTAGTAGATGGTAATAGCTGGAAAGCATTGAGGACTGGAGATAGGAACAGAGGAACTTTGCAGTTCAGGAGAGAAACCTGAGGCAGGAGAAGAAGCTAAGAAAGGGGGTAGAAGAAAAGAAGAGACAGAGAGGGAAGAGAGATGGGGAGAGCAGAGACAGACAGGAGGAAGAAACTGTACACATGAACCTGTTGTTAATTCCTAGAGTATGTATTGTCTGTAGTCTTCATCTTAGCACATGTAACTGTAGAATTCTAGGGCTGACAGGGATGTGCGTGCGCACGTCCCCTCTCTTTGCCCTGCATAGCTCTACTCCCAATTTTGTATTCCCTTCATTAGACTAAGAATATTTTACCTCCTGTGGGACCTTAGAACTTGCGTAGTCTCATCCCTTGTTTAGTTTTTTTTTTTTGGTGTGGTTTACAAAAGTGTTGTTTATTTTTTTTCTACTTAATTTTATTTATTTTTTAAAATTTGCATCCAAATTAGTTAGCATATAGTGCAACAATGATTTCAGGAGTAGATTCCTTAGTGCCCCTTACCCATTTAGCCCATCCCCCCCTCCCACAACCCCTCCCGTAACCCTCAGTTTGTTCTCCATATTTATGAGTCTCTTCTGTTTTGTCCCCCTCCCTGTTTTTATATTATTTTTGTTTCCCTTCCCTTATGTTCATCTGTTTTGTCTCTTAAAGTCCTCATATGAGTGAAGTCATAGGATTTTTGTCTTTCTCTGATGGACTAATTTCACTTAGCATAATAGCCTCCAGTTCCATCCACGTAGTTGCAAATGGCAAGATTTCATTCTTTTTGATTGCCGAGTGATACTCCATTGAATATATATACCACATCTTCTTTATCCATTCATCCATCGATGGACATTTGGGCTCTTTCCATACTTTGGCTATTGTTGATAGTGCTGCTAAAAACATGGGGGTGCATGTATCCCTTCGAAACAGCACACCTGTATCCCATGGGTAAATGCCTAGTAGTGCAATTGCTGGGTTGTAGGGTAGTTCTATTTTTAGTTTTTTGAGGACCCTCCATACTGTTTTCCAGAGTGGCTGCACCAGCTTGCATTCCCATCTCATCTCTTGTTGTATCAGTTAGGGCCACAGAGAGAATAAGTAAATGGTCCTTGATCACTCTGAATTGGTGGGGATTGACTTTAGAACCCATGAGTCCTACTACCCAAGCCCAGGCATTGTTCTCCATACATCATCTCCTTTTATTGGTCCCTTACCCTGTGTAGCTGCTTCTGATCTGAAGTAGCCAAGTGAATTACAATATTTAGATGATTAAGTATGCTTTGAGTAGCTGTCATAATGTAAATTCTTATATATTTCAAACTTCAAGCAGAACAACTTAGTGAAATGATTGCATTTTAAGGGGCTCAGGAAAGTTTTCAATGATTTGTGTTCCTCAAAGATGTTTAACAATATGTCACTCTAGTTTCTTTGAATCGTTTTATTTTTGTGTAGAGAATACTGATGTAAAATGTTTATTTCTTTAAAAAAATCTGCAAATTCGGATCTTTTCCAGCTTGTTCTGAGGGTAGCCTAATTATGTTGTGTGTGTGTCTGTGTGTGTGTATGTGTATATCTATATATACATACATATATATACTAACTATGCTATATACACGCACGTATATGTATATACTAACTACATATGCTATACTATATATACTAAACATATTAAAATATATATACATGTATATTTTATACATATTTTATACATATATATGTATGTATATTTTAATATAGTTAGTGTTTATTGATCATATATCACCTTTTGTGTAGTACTTTGGTTATTAGGTTATTCTCAGCCCATCTGTTTTACATATGCTGTTTGAACAGAATAATAATGTCAACCATGTATTTGCTGTTATGCATTAAGGTATTTAAAGAAATAAAATCACTTTCTTTGGCAGACAGTGCTATTTAACTTTTATAACAAAAGTACCTTATCTAAATAAGATGATGGAATATTAGAAAATACTGATATGCAAGAAGGAAATTTTACTGTAGACTGGCTTAGAAGCAGTATGGCTCAAGGAAAAATGAGTAGTGTTCTGTTTTTTTGTTTTTTTTTTTTAATTTTTTTTAACGTTTTATTTATTTTTGAGACAGGGAGAGACAGAGCATGAACGGGGGAGGGTCAGAGAGGGAGACACAGAATCTGAAACAGGCTCCAGGTTCTGAGCAGTCAGCACAGAGCCCGATGCGGAGCTCGAACTCACGGACAGTGAGATCGTGACCTGAGCCGAAGTCGGACGCTTAACCGACTGAGCCACCCAGGCGCCCCTGTTTTGTTTTGTTTTAGGTAAGAACAGGAGAAGAATAAGGAGTAGAAGCCCTGAAATTAAGGGGAGCTCTGGGAAATGTTGAAGAAGGTTGGGTGGAATAGGTATTTTGGGTGTGGTGAATAGGTTCTTGGCATGACTGCACTACAGAGATCCAAGGAAAGGGCCGGGGGAGTGTTACACACAGGCTTCATTAGCACTCATTTACATATGACAGAAATTGGATCCAATACCAGCATATCTAGTTAGGAGAAATAAATAAGATGTCAGATTCCATAAGGGTGATACCAATTTCACCTGATGGAAAATTACAGCCCAGTCTGGGACTTACTCTCAGTTTTTTTGTTTGTATTTCCTAAATGAGAAGGTTCAGCAGTAAGCAAAGCCTAAATTATATGCACAACCAAAACCTGCTCCTGAGGAATGTGGATTCATGTAAAGCTAAAAGGGAACAAGGAGGAGCCTGGAGATCTGGGTCAGCACACTTATTGAACTTCAAAGAGTCCTTACTTGGGGAAGATGGTACCATGGTCCCAGTACTTTAGCTTTTGTTTCCTCTTCTTTCCCCTCCAAAAATAATAACAGTTTTTATTGTTGTTGTTGATCCCTTACCATGTGCTGGGTACAGTGTAGAGCACTTTACACGTGTGATCGATTTTAATCTTTACAAAGCTCTTTGTGGTAGGTAATAATTATTCCCTAACTCATAGAAAAGATAAATAATTTGCCGTAAGAAAAGTTTGAGTGGTGGGACTGGGCATGGTAAATGGAAGGAAAAATATTTTGACACTTTTCTTGTTCTCATGCTTTTGAGTCAATGTATAGGGTTGGGATATTTTCGCTCCCTTGTCTGCCTGGTGAATTTCTAATCCTCTTCCAAGTTTCATTTTACTGTCTTTGGGAAACCTCCAGACACAGTGAAGTTTCATGCTCCCCTAAGAGCTTGTATAAATAACAGAAACACCATCCTGATCAGTGGTTGGGCAGTTAATCTGGTTGAAATGATACCAAGTCATTTAAGTTAAAAATAATATAAATGCATAGTCATTTGTCACCGTAAGACCAAGCCCACCTGCCCTTCACTTTTTTTTTTTTAAGAACCTGATTGGAGTTGTGTGTTGTCTTTCTTGAAAAAGCTACAATTACAATACATTGGTTATGATTTCTGGTTTTGGTTTTCCTTGAGTAAAGTGTACAGTACAGAATCCTCGATTTTTATGACTTTTCCCTTAGTCTTTCACAGTTGTGTCACCCACATTTAATTTGATAGCAGGTCTCCTGCTTAGTAGGTCTCCTTTGTTGTGTTGTCTTCCCAAAGCATTCAACTTACTTTTTCTTTTCATACGTATGTTTTATTGGTTTATGTAATGTTTAATTGAATTATGTAATCAAAGCAACAAAGTGCAGTTGGCATAAACAGGTTTGGGAGGAAACCAGATTGACTCTTGGTGAGCTTATACAACTTGACTGAAAACGCAGTGTATGGGTGAATTATAAAGAATAGCATACTCTAGCTTTGAATACTTAATGTGCCCTAGGCGTTGGGCAGTGTTTTACCAAGGGACTGAAGAATACTGGTTAATCCAGAGGTTTGGTTAAGAGAGGATTAGTGTTGAGAACTTCTGTGTCTCAGTTATACCACCTGTCTTCTGCTTTGTGTGTTTGTTTCCTCACTAGGTTTTGAGTCACTTAAGGGTGTTTTAAGGTCTAGCAGTTACCGGCACATAGTAGCTGCTTACTAAATGGTTCTTGAATGAACGAATCATATATTAGGCTACACTGTTACTGAATATGTATTAAATATATGTGTCTAAATATGTATATTATGTCTCTCAGCTAAATTGTCATAAGGGCAGGTCCTGTGACTCAGACATCTTTGATATTTACAGCATTTGGCAATTTTGTGAGTGTATAATATATGTTGGTGTATATGGGAGCAGAGGGTCTGTCCCTCTTTCTGCTAGCTAGTTCTGTCTTATGACTTCCCTTGGAAAGGGCCTTTTAGAGCAAGTAGTGTCTGTATTCTGTTGTGTAGAGCATTGCCTGGGCCCTGCCAAGTCATTCTGACCGAGCTCATTTTTAGGGATGCCACTGGCTTCATAATTGCAGGTTGATGTTAGCTGCAGCAAATGGTGCTTGGGTTTTGGTAGTTGTGAGTGTAGGTTTGTTTTCTTTTCCCTTTGTGTGTTAAACACTGACTGCCAGGAAGTGTCTTTGGCATGGTGTCCTGAAAAGTCTTTACAATCAGCAGGGTCACGTAACATTTTTTTCTTTTCTAAAATCCATGCGTTCAAATTTTATACACGTTCCTTATTCCTTCTAAATAGATAACGAATTATTTTTTCCTGTGAAGATGAATCTTGCTTTAAATAAAATATGTAGTTTTCATTACTTTGTATTCTACTTTTCCAATTGTATTTATAGTTGCATTATTAATATACTGTGATTTTAAACTTTTTTGAACTCTGCTACTTTAATAAAATAGAAAAGCCCCAGTTATCCATAATTTAGAATTAAAATTCGGACTTTTTTTTTTTTTAACCCCTAAGCCTGCTTCTTTTCATCAAAGATGAACGTTTGGTTTTCCAGATCCTTATAGCTAGCCAAGTGAGAATGAACACAAAAAAGCTGAAGTATGGAAATACCAAAGTTGCCAAAGCTTCATAGAAAAATACGTTGTAGTTTAACAGTGGAAAACAAGCAGATATAGTTCCAGCTCCTGTAGAGCTTATCATCAAGTGATGATTCTTAACTTTAGATAGACCTGAATCCATTATGCCAGTGGTAGTATCCACTGTGGCAAGGCCATTTTAGTTTTTCCCATTTAAAAACCAACCAAGCTGATAGGGATAATAAAAGAAACCCCTTTGTCAGCAGTCTTACCCATTAGTAGACTATCTTGTTCTCTTTCATTTCGATAGGATGTTCTCAACATCCTATCTTGTTCTCTTTCATTTCGCTGTTAATTTCTCTGTACAGACCACATTTAGGACCTTTGGTTTTCTACTAGTCTCATTTTCCTCCCTCTCAGTTTCTTTGTTCTCTTTCTCTCTCTTGGGTTATTTATTCCTCAGTCTCTTATGATCTTGCTTTCAGGCCACTGTTCAGATACTTGTTTGCCAGATTATACTGTTTGTTTTTTTGTTTGTTTGTTTTTTGTCCCCCACCCCACCCCCCCAGCTGTTTCTCTTTGATTTGAATCTTCCCACTCCAATTGATTGCTTTTATATAGATAGATGTCTTATAAAATTATATCTCTAGGGGCGCCTAGGTGGCTGGCTCAGTTGGTTAAGCATCCGACTTTGGCTCAGGTTATGATCTCGTGGTTTGTGGGTTTGAGCCCTGCATCGGGCTCTGTGCTGACAACTCGGAGCCTAGAGCCTTCTTCGGAGTTGGTGTCTCCCTCTTTCTCAAAATAAATAAACATTTAAAAAAAGGTACTCTTTTTTCTTTTTGTCTATAGTAGGTTTCAAGTCTCTTCCATGATTAGACTGTTTATATTTCCTACCTATTAGGGTACTGTTCCTAAACCAACATAGTTTAATCTTGCTTTGCACATAAGCCACGTCTACTTTTTTTTTTTTTTTTTTTAATCATTGCTCAAAAAGTTTCATCATTCTGGAATGTCCTTCCACCACCTCATAGTTTGTATTATTCTTTCAGATTTATATATTTCTTTATTCAGATTGAGCTTAATCTCATTTCCAACATGAAAAGTTTTTGGTTTTGGTTTTGATTGTTCCTTTTTTTTTAATACTTGCTTTGTCATTTGGCACTTAGGATGTGCTATCTTTTACTGTTTACTTTTTATGAATCTGTTT
The DNA here is from genome assembly GCF_023721935.1 of Panthera uncia. Taxonomy (NCBI): domain Eukaryota; kingdom Metazoa; phylum Chordata; class Mammalia; order Carnivora; family Felidae; genus Panthera; species Panthera uncia. Next base: position 10,750,030 of record NW_026057579.1, read on the forward strand.
GATTAATTTAACAAATGTTTATTGGGCATCTTCCACATGCAAGTGATTGTTGTAGGCATTGGGAATATAGCAATCACTTGCACAGTCTCTGCCCTCTTGGAGCTCTAGCAGCTTCCTTTGTACCATATATATATATTTTTTAATTTACTTCTAATACCTAGTGCAGTATGTATTAATATTATGTGTTAATAGTGATAATATTACAGTTGAGTTCAGTTTTGCAAAACGGAGCCCAACTAATAAAACAGAAAAAAACCCTGCCTTGCTGCCAACCAAAACCACTGATAACTATAGAGAAATCGATAATTTTTCTGGAGAGTGAGGATATCTTTTGGAAGGTGGCTGTTGTCTTTGAATTCAATTATAAGTTTTTTTAAAAATTAGCCAAAGTAATACTGCCTTTGAAGATATTAATTCAACTGTATATTATTAGTCCCCCATAAAAATAAACAGAATGCAAACAGAAATAGAAAAAAATACTCATTGTCTTGGAATCAGGACTTAACTCACATATCATTTTGTTTTCCACATATCACCTTCAGTTCCATATAATCACAGAGTGTTAAACTGTTTCCTTGTACAGTTAAGGAAACTGAGGCTCAGAAAAGTTTAATAAGATCATACAGATTAGTGAGAGAACCAGGAGTAGGAATTTCCCAATTCCCATATCAAAGAACATTGAAGTTTTGTATAGTATATTTTAATAATTGATGTGCGTAGTTCTGGTCCTGAGTTACCAAGGAAAATTATGTTCCCTGGCTTTTTTTTTCCCCCAAAACAAAAGCAGGAATTTGTTGATCTTTAGGATTCAGTGTACATCAAAGCTTAAGTTTATCTCAGGTATTTTTTATGTGTGTCTAGTAAGTCTTTACTATTTTCCCTACTTTGTGTTCTCTTGGTTTCTTGTTTGAATAAAAACGGTTACTGATATTTTGACCTTATTTTATATATACATTTTTTAAATCAGGAAATGAGTGTTTTATGAAAATCAGGTAGTTGTTAATAAAAGCTTGTTTTTAATAAACTTGACTTCCCTAGTTAAGGAGTCTATGCTGATTTTTAAAAATGTTTTTGTAAGTTTGATATATTGTGAATTAGAGATTTAGAGCATGAATCACTGACTGAAAACCACCAATTTTTCTATAAAAAAAGTTTTAAGTTTTTAATTTTTATTAATTTTTTTAATGTTTATTTATTTTTGAGAGAGAGAGAGAGGGTGGGGCAGGGGCAGAGAGCGAGGGAGACATAGAATCCAAAGGAGGCTCCAGGCTCTGAGCTGACAGCACAGAGCCCGACATGGGTCTCGAATTCTTGACTGTGAGATCATGATTTGAGCAAAAGTCGGATGTTTAACTGACTGAGCCACCCAGGCACCCCAAGAAAGTTTTTTTTTTTTTAAGTTTATTTATTTTGAGAAAGAGAGTGGGAGGGGAGAGGCAGAGAGAGAATCCCAAGCAGGCTCCACACCATCAATGTAAAGTCCGATGTTGAGCTCAAACCCACAAACTGTAAGATCATGACCTGAGCCCAAATCAAGACTTCGACACTTTTAACCAACTGAGCCACCCAGGTGCCCCCCAAAAAGAGAGTTTTAAACTTTATTTAGAATTCAGAGTTAAACTTAGACTTTATTTTTAGAAACTGTCTAAATTTTACATGTGGCAATACTAAAAAAAATCAAGAGCTGGACAGTGGTTAAGGTGGTAAAAGCAGATTTTAATCAGAGACTATTGCAATAGGGGGAAAGAGATCTCAATGGGCCCAATTCTGAATACAACAAGGAAAATTGGGAATTTATAGCCAGGGCCAGGATGGTGGTGGTGGTCTCAGTGGATGTAAATTATGAAGAGTAAACATCAGAGGTAGGGGGATTCTGGCTAAACTGACAGAATCTGACAGGATTCTTGCTGAATCCAGGCCAGAGTGACCAAATGTCACCTGGGGTACTGGGGGGGTTGAGGAATTTGATCAGATATATTGAGGGTGAGGAGATAGTGAAGGTGAGGGATTCTTGCCAAAATGACTTACAGTGAGATTGTTGCAAAAATTGGGGGATGTGAAGGTGGACGTGGAAGTCTAAAGATCTGGCCTCGTGGAGCAGAGGGCTCACAGGAGCCTGACTGAAGTTTGGTCGAGGAGAGACTCTTTGTCAGAAGAAATGATTTCTTTCTTTCTTTTTTTTTTTTTAATTTTTTTTTTTAACGTTTATTTATTTTTGAGACAGAGAGAGACAGAGCATGAACGGGGGAAGGTCAGAGAGAGGGAGACACAGAATCTGAAACAGGCTCCAGGCTCTGAGCTGTCAGCACAGAGCCCGATGCAGAGCTCGAACTCACGGACCGTGAGATCATGACCTGAGCCGAAGTCGGCCGCTTAACCGACTGAGCCACCCAGGCGCCCCAAGAAATGATTTCTTTAAAATAAGAATAGGTGTACATATGAAATACAAGATACTCAGCCATATCTCTGGTATCTCCCTTGTTCTAGTCCTTGTCACAAACGTACTCTTTAGAGGTAAATTCTACTAACAATTTAGTTTGTGTCCCTACAGAATTTTATATGTATGCACACATAAACACACACTTGGGCTTTTCATTGAACTTGCATTTACTTGGCAATGATCATTTATTGCCTTTCTTGTTTAATCTATTTTTATCTCCATTCTCATATTCTCCTTTCATTTTTCTTTATCTTTGTAAAATATTTTTTCTGTACATGTGCTTTTTATTTACAAAAATCAAATTATGTCATTTTTCCCTCTTTTTAGAAATAGCCATTTGTGATATTTTGTATACATTAACTGTGTTACTTTGAACTGTTTGAGAATTTCTTTAACATAGTAATGGTTTGTTGGGCATGCATAAACCTAATTTGGCTAAGTTGCCGATTGCTTTTGAGAATGACTGCCCTTTCTACATTACCTACCAGAGCATGATCACATATAGCTTGGCATTATCTACAATTCTACTTTTTGCTAATCTCATAAATATAAAGTTATATCTCCTATTTATATTAGCTTGCATTTTTCTGGTTATCACCAAGATCAGGCATCTTTTTCTGAGCTTGTTAGCCTTTTGGGTTTCCTCTTCTCTAAATTGCTTATTCATATCCTTTATGAGAGCATGGAATATCTATTTCTTGAGATCATCTTCTGTCTATATTAAAAGTAGGATTAGTTTTTCTTCTTTTTCTATAATTTTGGTAATTTTTCAGGTTAGTGTTACAGTTTTAGCAGGAAACAGAATGGTAGTTCTATTTATTAAAGTTAAGTAAATCTAATACTTGTAGAGTAGGTTAAGATAAAGTCATTGGTATTTGTATTTATATTAGGAATATTACTTAAAATAATAGGCATTGTTTTATGTAATGGATTTAATTCTAAAAAGGCATGTTTTCTGGATTTTATTCTCTTACAAATTAAAGAAAATATATATAAACACACTCATAGAGGTATCTACATACATATATCTGTAGACACACACATACTTGTAGCTACTTTAGCTGATTTGGGACATGTCATAGGTTTGTGTATATGAAGATCAAGATTACCAAAATATATTTCTAGTCTGAAAGCTGCAGTCCTGCCTTGCCTACTGCCTGTAGGGCGTGACCACCTTAATAATAAAATCAGCAACATATAAATTTATATTTCAGTCTTACCCTACTTCACTACAAGGTCTTTAAATATAACTCTCTAGCATCTGTATTTTCTTCAGATCTCTGTTAGTGTACACATTTATGTTTTAAACATGATTGGTTTGGGGGCACCTGGGTGGCTCAGTTGGTTAAGTGTCCAATTTCAGCTCAAGTTATGATCTCATGGTCTGTAAGTTTGAGCCCCACATCAGGCTCTGTGCTGATAGCTCAGAGCCTGGAGTCTGCTTCGGCTTCTGTGTCTCCCTCTCTCTCTGCCGCTCCCCTGCTCACACTGTATCTCTTTATCTTTCAAAAATAAATAAACATTAAAAGAAGAAATCTTTTTAATGATTGGTTTGTACATAACTATTTGGTGTCTTTTTTTTGTTTGTGTAACAATGAAATGAGCTAATAAAACACTCAGAAAAATATAACAGAGGAAGAACTCAATAAAAAATAGCTTTCGTTAATTTTATGTATTCCTATGTATATATGAATACATAAAATTAATATATGTATATACATATATGTACATATATGTATATACATGTATATACATATATGTATGTATATATGTGTGTGTAAATATATATGTGTGTAAATATATACACACACATATATATAGTTGTAGTTCCTGTACTTACTTTTAGTAAATATATACACACACATATATATATACACACACATATATATAGTTGTAGTTCCTGTACTTACTTTTAGTAATTATGTAACCAAAACAGATGTCATTTTTGCTTATCTTTCTATCTCTGGAAAGTTCAGAAGAGAATTCAGCAAACTGTTCACATTGATGATCTCTAGGTAGTGGAATGGGGGTAAAGGAATGGATTTGCTGGTTTTGCCTTTATATGTTCATATAAAGTTTGAATATTTTCCCCCAGTTTTTGGTATTTTTAATGAGGAAGAAGAATTTTTTTTAAAGCTATCAAAATATAGCTTATTGAACTACTCTCTTAATGAGTACTTGGATGGTTCTGTTATAGGACAATAGTCAATATTAATAATTGCCATCAAAGAAGTACTCATTAAAGCAATGAGATACTTCTTTCTATCTATGAATTTTTAAAAATCAATGACAGCACCCAATGCTCGGGGGAGATGTGTTAAACTTTACTTTCATACATTGTTTTTGTTATTATCAACAGTATCTATCTGGTCAGTATCTATTAGGAAACATACTTTGACCTAGTAATTCAGTTGGTTGTGGTCTATCCCAGAGAAATAAATAATTCCCTTAAAAGTCTATAAGCATGAAAGGCAGCCTACTGAATTGGAGAGGATATTTGCATATGGCATATCTAATAAAGGGTTAATGTCCAGAATATATAAAGAACTTATGCAATTAAACATTCAAAAAACAAATAATCTAATTAAAAATAGGCACAAGACATGAACAGATGTTTCTCCAAAGAAGATGTACAGATGGCCAATGGACACATGAAAAGATGCTTAACATCACTCATCATCAGGGAAGTGCAAATCAAAACCACAATGAGATATCACCTCACACCTGTCAGAATGACTAAAATCAAAAATACAGGAAACAACAGATGTTGGCAAGGATGTGGAGAAAAAGGAACCCTCTTGGACTGTTGGTGGGAATGCAGACCGGTATGGCCACCGTGGAAAACAGTGTGGAGATTTCTCAAAAAGTTAAAAATAGAACTATCTTATGATCCACTAATTGCACTGCTAGGCATATACCCCCCAAAATACAAAAACTAATTCAAAGGGATACATGCACTCCTATGTTTATTGTAGCATTGTCTACAATAGCCAAATTATGGAAGCAGCCCAAGTGTGCATCAGTAGATGAATGGATAAAGAAGATGTGTTTATATGTAAACACAGTGGAATATTTTCAACCATAAAAAAGAATGAAATCTGCAACAACATAGATGGAGTTAAGTGAAAAAAGAGTATAAAGTTAAGTGAAAAAAGTCGGAGAAAGACAAATACCATATGATTTCACTTATATGTGGAATTTAAGAAACAAAACAAAATGAGCAAAGCAAAGAAAAAGAGACAAACCAAGAAACAGGCTCTTTATAAGAGAACAAACTGATGGTTACCAGAGGGAGGTATGTGGGGATGGGTGAATAGATGATAGGGATTAAAGAGTACACTTATCATAGTGAGCACTGAGTATTATGTAGAACTGTTAAATCACTATATTGTACACCTGAAACTAATAGAACACTATGTTAACTACACTGGAATTAAAATTAAAAGCTTAAAAAAAGTCTATATGCATGAAGAACATCATTAGCAATTTATTTTGTAATAGTGAAAAGTTACAGTCTGAATGTCCAACTATAGTGAAATGAGTATTAGGAAGTAAACCCTGTTAACAGTGACCTAACAAAGGTCGTATTTTTCTCACAAGTCTGGTGGTGGGTAGTCTTTTTCTCTGACATAAGCAGGTGAAGTTACTCAGTGATGACGTAAAGAAACTAGGCTTTTTTCTGTTATTCTCTTCTGCCATCCTTCACCCCCAGTGTGTTGGCTTATTGTCTTCTTTGTTGCATTATGGTTATAAAATTGCAGTAGTTACAGACATCAAGTGAAAAGTAGCAAAAAGGTTTGCTTGGGTGTTTTTTGTTGTGTCTCCTTTATCAGTGAATGATAAACTTCCCCATAAGTGCCATTCCCATGCCCAGCAGGTATCCATATATATCTCATTGGTTACATAGCCATGTTTGGCCACAACAGAATCTAAGAAAGCATGACTTTTGCTTTCTAGACTCTGTAGTGGGAAGTTACAAGGTAGAAAGGGGTTGGAAATGTGTATTTTGAGTAGCCAGTCCAGAAGATCTGTTGCAATGGTTAAGTAAGTATGGTAACTTGAAGGTCTGTAATAAACTCCATGAAAATGATGGTATAAAAACAGTAATAACACAGAAAATTAGATTAGTTACATACTGTGTTTAGCAGAATGCCTGGTTCTCAAAAACCCTTATTTTCTTGCCTCCTGACTGAACATTAATTTAAGTGCCATAAAGTAGTAAAACAGTATTTACATACAGAGGAGTTTTTCTTTAATAGAAAATAATAAGTACTCTTGGGCTTCAGAGAAGGGAGAGATTACTTTGAGCTAAATAGGCCAAGACTTGGCATTGGTAGAATTTGAAATTTCAGAAGAGCGTTTGGGGAGGTAGTGGGGATGAAGAGAGGAACATTAGCCAAAGTGTGGGACTGGGAGAGTTCAGGCCATATTTGAAGACTAAAATACTGTCCCCTTTGATTGGAACACAGGATGTGTTCAGGAGAAGGGAATGTGGAAGACAAAGCTTCCAGGTGAGGTGGGAACAGATTGTAGATAGCCTTAAATTCCATTGGGAAGATTTTGGGCTTTAGTTACATAGCATTGTAGATTTATAGGTCCACAATGTAGACATAATGAATGAATGTTTTAAATATGAAAAGTGTTGCCTCTTGAAGACTGTTTCTTTAGAGATTATATATCAATCGAAAGGGAATTAGATTGGTGTAAAACATGTTCAGAACTGCTTTGAAGTTTTCTGACCATAAAGAAAATGATACATTGTAGAAAACTTTTCATATGCAAGGAATACTTTCTGAGACTTTTTGTGAATCCTCAGGTTTTCAAATTCAGACCTCTTTGTGTGGGATCCTTGCTTCCTCTGAATTTTATTTCCTTTGAGAGTCACGTTTCATATGTATATATGAATTCCTGTTAATAGTCTTCTCAGTGTTAATGAAAGTTTTATTTCTTTTGATGAATCGATTTTGCTCAGGTTGGAACACTTGCTGAGTCAGTTTAATGATTTTTTTTTTTTTTTTTTTTTTTTTTTGTATAGAACAGTTGGTGGACTTGTTCACATTCATACTTACAAGCTGTTACCAAATTTGACATTTTCTGACTAAGAGCTGTCACTTTCTTAGTACTTATGTTTTTCTTCACTTCCAACACCACTGCTAGCCGTTTGGCTTTCTTTGGGGTTGGGAGGAGACATTTTTGATAAAGAAGCTTAGTTTTTAAAAAATTATTTTAGAGTTATTGCTTTCGACCTTTGAGATGTGAATGCTTGTTTAGGCTAGCATTTACTCTGGATCTGGCCTCTAGCCTCACATCGTCTTAATGGAATGTTTTCTGGGTGGTTCTCAAACAGTGATAACTGTGAATATTACATCTTTGAATGTCAAGTTTATTATACCGCATATTCACAGATCTATCCCTTGACTGATATCTTATTCTCTCACTTCACTCTGTGTATGTATATGAATATGTACATATTTTTCTTTTTCCTTTTTCCAGCTTTATTGAGATATAATTGACACATAACATTGTGCAAGTTATAGTGCACAATATGTTGATCTAATACACTTGTATATTACATATACATGTATGTGTGTCTACACATGTAATATACACACATAGGTATATATACACACATACACATGTATATGAAGTTTCCATTTATTTGCGCAAACGTTAGAAACATTTGTAAAGATTTGAGATATAGGAGGACATGCTGTGAGAATTGATTGGTTGAGGGATAGAGGAACCTTTATAAGGAGTCAAGAAACCTGCTGTACGATTATTTATATTTTGCCGTCACCTGATAATGTGTATGTAATTAATTTAGTGTTTTAAATGTGAATTTGACCAGTGGAGAGTTTCTTGTGTAGGGCAGTTTATATTTGTAATCATGTATTTAGGGATGGTGGGATTGCTGTGAAAGAATACACCCCTGTCTCTTGTAGAACTTCAGACATAATCTGTCTCTTAAAAAAAATTCCTCATCTTTTCTGGAAAGGAATACTAGATAAATAAAAATAATAGCATGGAGCTTTTATGAGGAAAATTTCAGGAAACTCATCCATTTGTTAAAAGATAAAGCTAGCTGTAAAGTTAATACTAGATTAAAATACAGTTTCTGAGATGAACATCAGTTTTGTACTTGACCCCAGAATTGAATAGGCATCCCACTGTATTTTGTGTTTATTTTTTATATTCAATGCTTTTGCCTATAATTGTGTTTCTGGTTGTAGTTACATACAACATATGCTACTGGTCCATCTGTGTTGTATTCGGCATACAATGGTTCTTCTACTAGACTTGTTTTGTTTTGTTTTGTTACTATCATAGCCCTAGTGTCAATAACTGTGCCTGGTGCAAGGTAGGTGCTCAGTTAATATTGTTAAATGAATAAATGTGAATATTTTACTAAATTTACTACTCAAATCCTCAGTTACTAGGAGACCTCATTTTCTGGTCTTAGCTTTTTTCTTTAAAAATTTTTTTTTAAATGTTTATTTACTTTTGAGATAGAGAGGGCACAAGCAGGGGAGGGGCAGAGAGGGAGGGAGACACAGCATCCGAAGCAGGCTCCAGGCTCTGAGCTGTCAGCACAGAGCCTGATGCAGGTCTTAAACTCACAAACTGTGAGATCATGACCTGAACCAAAGTCGGATGCCCAACTGACTGAGCCACCCAGGTGCCCCTTAGCTTTTTTCTATACATACGTGTTCTGGTCTTGCACCATCACTAGATTGGAAGCGCACTGTGAGTAGGAACCTGGTTTTATTTGTTTTTCCTTTTATCTTTACGATAATTTGGACTGTGGTGGGTAATAGGTATTCTCTAAAGATGTGATTTTAACTGAATGAAAAATGATCAATTTTATTTTTTTTTATCACGAGACTACTAAAAATACAGTCATAAACAAGAAATTTGGCAGAGAAAACAGCTAATGTGTCTTTGTCTGTCAGCTTGAGGGCCTATATAACACTTTGTACTTCTGTGGCATAGAGAGCTGGGGTTCTGGGACAGCTCTGTTTCTTGCTCTTTAACGGCCTATTTGCTTTATTTTTGGCTTTCTAACTATGTCACAGATGGTGTAGGTCAGTGGTTCTCCAAGTGTTGTCCCAGAATAGCAGCATTAGCATCACCTGGGTACTTGCTAGAAATGCAAATTCTCAGGCCCATTCCAGACCGAGGGTGGAGCCTGGCTCGAGCAATGTGTGTTATAGCAAGTCCTCTCTTTGATTCCTTTACAGTACAGTCTGATGATGTCTCTGAGTGGTCACACTGTCTTTAGGAGAGAGGGCTGCTAGAGGCAACAGTTGTGTGCCAAAGAAAATCAGCTTGCAGCCAGAATTTAAGAGAGCAATGTAATCCAAAGTTTTTCAGAGGGAACAAGTGTAGTTTATAAAGGTGTTAGGATATAAAGCAAATTATTGAAACTTCATTGTATGCTATTACTTAGCTTAAGTAAAGTGTATTATTCACTTTTATTTTTCAAGGATTTCTCTTGTTATTTGTGAGTTTATGCTCAAATGGAAAGTGAGAAGCTTAAATTGGTCAAGTTTTCCCATACTTCAGATTTTTGCAAAAGTGAGTGCTCTGCCCATTGCAGATGAGCAAGAAACAACTGAAAAGTGTCCAACCCAAGCTAATATTTTGCGTATTTTTCTTTTTTGAAAATGCTTTACAGTGATTTCAGTTTTGAATTTGAAACCTTTTAAGATTTAGAGTACAAGATAGTTTAAATGGTTTCAATAAATTAAATGGTACATTTAAAATAATTTGTTTTTAGATATTCCTGTGTGTGCAGATAAACCTTAGATATAGCAGGTTTATATTCCTTATATATGTCCTCTTGACAAATTGGAATTGGAAAGTAATACAGAAATTAATTTTTGTTTACCATGTAGACTTAGGTTGTAAAATATCCAGTTATTGCTGTTTTTATGTTTTTTTATTTCTAATGGTTAGGAAATGAAGACCTAATTTTAGGTAAATAATGTAAAATCTTAATAAGGCTTGTATGCATTCTAACTTTTATTTTCCTTGAAGGTAATTCCAAAGTTTTCTTTTCAAAAATATGTGCCATTACCGTTAGGTTTCCCTGTACACATAAATGGATGTATGATGATTTACAATTTAAAAAATATTCTATCTGTAATACTTGAAAGCTATTTTCATACTTTATCTACTTGATCATATTGAATTTACTTCATTTTTCTACTTTTTTTCTTAAGATTTCAATTGCATGTCATAATCTTTTGTTCCTGGAACTCTGGAAAGTTGAGAAGAGTTCACTCCAAGAATGTTGAGGTGACATTAGTGAAGGCAGAAGTGAGAGTTTTAGAAAGTAGGCAAGTTGTAACTTACGTAGTTCAGAGGGAAGTGAGCCTATGCAATGAAAAATTCAATTACTGAATGCATCACTTCCATATTACTGGACAGTATCGGAATATATTTGCTCCCTAGAAATCTGTCTCTCTTAGTTTAGAAGGAATTCTGCTATAGTGGTGTGCAGGGAGAACTTTTAAGGGGCCCTTTGGACAATGTATTGTCTGTCATATCCTTGTTGTAATACTCCCACTATGTTGCATGTGTGCCTTGAGTTTTCCAGGTGGTGATTCATTTATGGTCTTGGACTGTCATCTTAGTTCATTTGTGAGAATGCTGTGCTCTTTAGGGGCATAAACTCAATCTCTTGGTGCTTCTTTTTTTTTTTTTTTTTTTTTTTTTTTCTCTTTTATAAAAATAATGTATTTGGATTGAAACATCCAAGACCAAGTCTACAAACTGGTGGCTTGTGGAGCCAGATCTAGTGACTTAATTTGGCTGTAATCGTTTTTAAGTTTTTCAGTTAAGGGACTTATATAGTATAGTAACATGCCTATAGGACAGCATTCAGAAGGCATAAGGAGGGACATGTACATTTAAAGGTAGTTTTAACTCTATTCTTCTTTCTCTCAGCCACCTGGTTGTTTTCTTTGAGGACATTCAGAATGGATACATATTTGTGAATCATTCCAGGGTTATTACTTATACAGAGAAGCATAATAGTATATTTACCTTTTTTTTTTTTAAACCAAATGGTTGCAAACTACATACGTTGTTCTGTGTTTTGCTTTTATTTTCATTTAATCTATCTTGGAATTCATTCTATATCAATATAATAAGAACTGTCTTCTTTGTAACAAATGGGTAGCTTTCCTTTGTATAGATGTAGCCCACTTTTTTTCCTATTTTCTTTGTTTTTTCCTTTCTTCCTTCCCTTACATTCTTTCTTTCAGTCTTTTCTTCCCTTCAGTCTCCATCTTCCTCCTGCCTTTTTCAGTTAAATAATCCAATTCAAACAATAGTATCTTACCATATTAGAAAAACCTTTACCTGGGATTTACCTATTATTTTGAAAGGGTAGAATTTATGCCAGTTGTTATGTTTTAGACTCAGGTGATTTTTATAGAGAAAATTAGTCTGTCAGAACATGTGTTTTCAGATCTTTTGTTTCTAACTTTCTGAGTAGAGTTTTCCAGAGGGAAAAAAATTTAAGACATCAGCTTTTTCTTCCTCTTTTTTTTTTTTTTTAAAGATATTAGTTGAGGACCTGATTTTCTATTAGTTTTATTCATAATTAATGTAACCAGTTCCCTGTAGATGGACATTTGGATTATGCATACATTTTTGGGTGTAATTTTTCAATATATCATTTCACACATGTGCAAATATATTTGAAGGGTAATGATCTAGAATTAGAATTGCTGAGTAAAGAGTGTGTGCATTTGCAGAGTGGATGGATGTTACCAAATTGTCCACTGTAGTGAAACTGACAAATGCCTTTTTCCCCTGACATATTGTTTTATTACATTATTGAAGTTAGTCTGATAGAAAAGGGGAAATCTGATTATAATTTCAGTTGGTATTCTCTTACATGTGACGTTAAACATCTTTTTAATAAGTTTGAGCTTTTTGTATTTCCTTTCTATCAACATGTCCTTTGTATGTTTTTCTGTTGAGTCCTTGGAGTCCTTGATTTTTATCTTATTGCTAGGTGCTCTTACTATATTAAGAAAAGCAAACTCTCGTGATTTGTGATATGACTACATTTTCTATTTTGTTTTGACATTTGTCAAAAAAAGAATTATCTTATTTCTCATAATAGTTTTTCAGTAACTTTTTAATTGCTATATGTGTAAATATTTTTTGAGATAAAATTTATTAGTCTTTTATGGCTTTGGGTTTTGTCTTATCCTCAGAAAGGCATTCCTAACGCTGAGATTATTAAAACAAAAGCAAACCCTACCTTTTTTTCAAATACTTCGGGGTTCTTTGAAAAATTTTTAATATTTGTTTTGATGTGAGAAATATTTTCCAGATAGCTGCCCATCAACATTTATTGAATAATCCATGTTTCCCCCAGTGATCTGCAGTGTCCCCTTTAGCTTATACCAAATTCCTCTATATATTAGGTTGTTTTTTTTTTTTTTTTTTTTTTTTTGATTGCCCATACCATAGCTCTCTGTTCATGCATCAGTACCACCATTTAAGTGACTATAGAAATATGTTTTAAAATATTTCAGGAATTTTAAATAATTTGTTTATTTTGCTTATTTAGTTTTCCACTTATACTTTAGAATCATTGTGTGCTGTATTCTTTGCATGGCTTTTATTTTTTTATTGAAAGATTTATTCTAATCAGCTTTTTTTTGTTATTATAAACAGGATTGCTTTCTATAATTATGTTAACTTTTTATAGAAGCTCATTCGTTTTAATTTTTTTAAACTTTTTTAAAGTTTATTTATTTATTTTGAGAGAGAGAGAGCATGTGCATGCATGCACAAGCAGGGGAGGGCTAGAGAGAGGGAGAGACAGAATCCCAAGCAGGTTCTGTACTCTGAGTGCAGAGTTCAATCAATGCAGGGCTCGAACTCATGAACCAGTGAGATCATGACCTGCAAGAGTTGGATGCTTTACCGACCGAGCCACCCAGGTGCCCCTTGTGGGTTTTAATTTATTTTAATACGTAGCCAATTTACTAAAATTCCTCTATTTTCTTAAATACGTTTGTAGTCAGTTTCCTTGGATTTTCCATGTATCCACTTGTATCGTTTGCAAATAATGATGATTTTATTTCCTCTTTTCTGTTTTTAAACATTTCTTTCTTGACTAATGGCATTGGCCACCACCTCCAGAATATGGTTAAATATTTGTGATGAAAAATGGACATCCTTGTTTTGTTCCTGATTGTCAGTACCTCTTGGGTTTTTCCATTATGCATGATGCTAACTTTGAATTGAACTTGTATCTTATCATATTAAGGAAGTTGGTACAGTGTTTCAAAATTAAGAAGAAAATTTAGATCTTGTATTGACAGAACTGTCGCAAGGGTAATACACAGAATTTTAAAAAAAAATTTTTTTTAACATTTATTTATTTTTGAGAGACAGTAAGAGCGTGAGCGGGAGAGAGGGGCAGAGTGAGAGGGAGACATAGAATCCAAAGCAGGCCACAGGCTCTGAGTTGTCAGCACAGAGCCCGATGTGGGGCTCGAACTCACAAACTGTGAGATCATGACCTGAGCTGAAGTCGGACAGTTAACCGACTGAGCCACCCAGACCCCCCCACAGAAACCATTTGACGACAAGTTGTCAGCTAATCTGATAGCCTGTTGTTTCCCACCAAATACTTTAAAAGTGTTTATTTCCTATAAATAAGTACTATCTTATGTAACAACATATAACCATCAAAATCAGGAAGTTAACACTGGATATATTACTACCATCTAATCCTCAGACCCCAGTCATGTTTCATCACTTGTCCTAATAATGTCCTTTTGTACCCAAATCCAGTTTAGAATCATACATTATACTTGGTTTTCATGCCTTTTTAGTCTCCTTCAATCTAAAAAAGGTTTTATGATCATTAAGTGTAGGTAGTGTAGATATTTGATGCCTTTTCCTTGTGTATACAATTGTTTTTGGACGATTTTTAATTCAATAAGATGGAAATAATCCTTTTAATTGCAATGTAACTTTTTAAAAAATATAATTTATTGTTAAATTGGCTTTCATGCAACACCCAGTGCTCATCCTAACAAGTGCCCTCCTCAATGCCCATCACCCACTTTCTCCTCTTCCCCACCCCCATCAACCCTCAGTTTGCTCTCTGTATTTAAGTCTCTTATGGTTTGCCTCCCTCCCTCTCTGTTTGTCACTCCTCGCCCCCCCCCCCCCCACTTCCCTTCCCACATGGTCTTCTGTTAAGTTTCTCAAGTACTACATATGAGTGAAAACATATGGTGTCTTTCTCTGACTGACTTATTTCACTTAGCATAATACTCTCCAGTTCCATCCACGTTACTGCAAATGGCAGGATTTCATTCTTTCTCATTGCCAAGTAGTATTCTGTGGTATATATAAACCACATCTTCTTTATCCATTCATCAGTTGATGGACATTTAGGTTCTGTAACTTTTAAGAGCTTACTGAAACGAGAGCAAAAACAGCACTACCTTCATTTTTAAAGTTATAAGATGCTTGGTGAATTGGATTTTATGTTCATTATGGCATTGAAAAAACAGAAAGGAATGTTATTCAAATGGAGTAGAAGTAAGTTTAGTGGCTCACTCACTAAACCTTGGTTGGACAATCCACAATTTCTTAGGGATGTGGTAAGGTCATCATTAAATACAAGTTATTGCTTGTTAAAGCACTGTGGAAATATAAATAACATTGTCATCTGGGTTAATGTAATAGAAATGGGAGGGGAAAACATGAGAACAGTGAAATTGATATAGCAATCTTCAAGGCCCCTTAAATGCCCTATGTATTACTTTAACTAGTTAGTGTTTGCAACACAGTTTCAGTTCCTTAAGTGGAAGTTACTATTTCAATTCTACATGTCTTTTTAGATATTCTGGAGAGCCACTTTGCCCAAGCTGTGTTTCTGAAGACATGAGTTTTACAGTTTGTTTACATATTAAACCGTAGGGTTTGTTTTTGTTTTTGTTTTTGTTTTTTTTTTGTCTTTATTCCTTGGAGGGGCTAGGAACCTCTGGAGGGCCATTGTCTCTGATTTTCCTTTTTTGAACTTTCACTTTTTTCCTGCATATTAAATCTCCTAAAAGGAGGTGGGGTGAAAGGTAGGGATTGAGAAAAGGCAGCTACTTTTCATTTGTAGGGGAGGTCCAGAATAAAGTCTTTCAAGACAATCTCAAATCCATCATAAGATTTAAATATGTAGTGAAGCTCTGAGAACTGTTACTTTGCGATGATATTATAAGAACTCATGATTTTATTTTCCCCCTTTCCCCATCTTCATTTTTTATAAAAGAGAAATCCCCTTAATGCCACAACATTTGAGCAAACTATACTCTATTCTTTGCATATGTCTGCATTTATATTGATTGTTTTAGATTATAGACTCTTAGAGGATATACATTACCTGTTTTAACATCCCTAGTCTGAAGTAAAATGTGTATTAAAAAAAAAGTTTTTTCCCCCTTACAATCAGTGCCTTTCTATATGCTTACATATTTTGTGACATATATGTAAAGGAAGCATATTTGCATCTAAGTGCCCTATCTTCCAAGGGTTCTTTCTTCAGCTGAGTTAAAAACTTTTTTTGTTTGGTCCAAACTGAGTTTTGTCTTCTTCTTCTTTTTTTCTCTACTCAGGCCCAGATTGCCTTCCTTCAGGGGGAAAGAAAAGGTCAAGAAAATTTGAAGAAAGATCTTGTGAGGAGGATCAAAATGCTGGAGTATGCTCTTAAACAGGAAAGGTAATTCAGTGGGATGGAAGGCTGTGTTCTCTTTAAAGACTGGACTAATTTTTGTTATTCCTAAAACAAATCCAAATGTTAATACTTTATACTTTTGAATTACAAAAATAGTACCTGTAATGCACATTTACAAATGGTTGTAATATTGAATGTTATCGTGACTGTTTAATGGTCATGAACAATAAACCGATTTGTATGATTTTTTTAAAAGTTTAGCAACATTTTCCCCCTGCCCTGTCCTTTCTAAGGAAATTTATGTGCTTCCTGAGCTGTCATAATCCATTTCTTTATGGGATTGAACTCGTTTTTGAGTTGTAAAGGAAATTTCTCTAATGCCTTTTCCTCATCATCTGGTATTCAGTTTGGTGTATTTTCTTTGGGGAAAAAGCAGACTGGATTGAGAACTTTTTCTAGACTTTTTTGGTATTTTGTTCCTTTGCTATGAGCTATTCATATCTCTCCAGAAGTGAATCTTCTCTTTCTGTGTTGCTAGTGTCTAACCTCGGTTCACAGGGAAAGGACAATAGGTCATAGATGAGAGTTTAGGAAATTTTTGTATGAATTAAAAGTGTATATGTTTTAACAGGTGGTCTTTGGAATTTTTTGTCAGCAACATGAGACAGTTTTTTTGTTTTAGGTAATTGAGTACTTGATAGGCAATACTGAAATTCTCTATTTTGCTTGTTTTGATCACATGCTTTTCTCACTTTTTTTTAAGTTGATGAATGGGCTGTTTGCAAAACTGTCATAAAAAAGCATTTAACAGATAATATTTATGGATATCAAGAAATAGATTAAACTTTATTAGAACTCATTTTCACCTTTACGTGAGATCTTTATTTTTTTTTCTCTTTTTTTTTTTTTTTTTAATTTTTTTTTTCAACGTTTTTAATTTTTATTTTTGGGACAGAGAGAGACAGAGCATGAACGGGGGAGGGGCAGAGAGAGAGGGAGACACAGAATCGGAAACAGGCTCCAGGCTCCGAGCCATCGGCCCAGAGCCTGACGCGGGGCTCGAACTCACGGACCGCGAGATCGTGACCTGGCTGAAGTCGGACGCTTAACCGACTGCGCCACCCAGGCGCCCCATACGTGAGATCTTTAAATGGCACAAGAAATTGAAAACACGTTGACCTCTTGGTAAAAAAGAGATGATTCTTTTTTATTCCTTGAGAGTTTGATTGAAAGCTGTATTGGAGAGATGGTGTGGGTGAGGAACTACTTTTAAAAGTGTGCAATTTGGGAATATTTGAGATTTTAAGCAATTTAAATTACAGGTGTCATCAAAGAGAAAGAATAATAACATTAATGGTGACTTTATTAAGTGCTGTGCACCAGGCCCTGAGGTTTAAAAACTAAGTAACTTGAGTAAGTAGAGTTGTAAAGTTGTAGTACCGCTGTGGTTCAGATCCTGCAGGTCTGTCTGATTCTGAAGTCTGTACTCTTTACCATCTATCATCATACAGTAGAATTAAAATATACAGGTACTCAAGTAACCAAGGATATTGCATGCGCGCGGCGTGTGTGTGTGTGTGTGTGTGTGTGTGTGTGTGTGAGAGAGAGAGAGAGAGAGAGAGAGAGAGAGAGAGAGAGAGAGGCCCTCCTCATTAAATATAGTCATTGCTGTATCCATCCAACTTAAGCACTGTGCTGGAGCTGAGTATAAACAAGGTCATTGTCCTTGTCCTTAAGGGCTCAGAGTAGCGGGAAACAGACTTGTAAACCACAAAAATGCAGTGCAGTATCATGAGTGCTATGGAAGATGTCTGTACAGGGTACAGTGGGGTCACAAAGAAGGGAGTGGTTATTTGGATCTGGAAGGTAGAAGTAAGTAGAAGTGAGGATGTAACAAGAGGAGGTGAGACTTGAACAGCATCATAAAAAATCAGGTGTTTGCCAGATAAGCAAGGTTCAGGAAGTAGAGAGTGTATGTTTGGCAGGGAACAAAGCAGTTTGGTGCGTTCAGAAATTTACAGTCACGGTGTATGGAGGAGGGTAAGATGTTAGTTGTGATTTGATAAGTGATAATGATAGATGTGGGCAAGAACCAGATCATGGAGAGGCTAAGGAGTTCAAAATTTTATCTTACATATAATAGGAAACTTTGAAGGTTTTTCAAAACCTTTTATTATAAAATTTCTCAAGCTTATAGAAGTTCAAGAACTACATGCCCTTTACCCAGATTCACCAGTTGACATTTTGCTATATTTACTGGTATGCTCATTGTGTAGACATACTGCTTTTTTCCTGGATCATTTGCTACTTAGATGAAGACATTATACCCCTTATGCCTCTAAATACCTCCGTATATATCTTCTGCGAACAGGGACAGGGACATTCCCTTATATAATTACAACTCATTATCAAAATTAAGGAAACTTAGTGTTGATAGAGTTCTATTGTTTAATATAGCCCATATTCATATGTTCTGGTGATGATCTTTATAGCATTTTTTTCCACCAAATACCCCAGTAATGATTTTTATAGTATTTTTTTTCCTGGTCTAGGAATGCATATTGCATTTAGTTGTGCAGTTGAAAGGAGCATGGACTAGTGTGAAGTAGATTTTAGAAAGATCACCCTGACCTCAGTATGGGGATGGACTGGAAAGATCTGTTAGTAGAACCAGGAAGATTCTAATAGTCTAGGATGAGAGATTATAACATAGTAGCTGCTAGAATAGAAGAGGCATCAGCTATGAAACATTTTAAGTAGAATCCATAAAAATTGGAGATGACTGGATATAGGGGATGAGGAAGAAAGATAATTCAAGAATGATTCCCAGGTTCCTGGCTTGAGTGAAAGTTTTGTTAAATTATCAAATGAATTAAAGATTAAGAAATGAGGGTTGAGGGGCGCCTGGGTGGCTCAGTCGGTTGAGCATCTGACTTCGGCTCAGGTCGTGATCTCACAGTTTGTGGGTTTGAGCCCCGCATCAGGCTCTGTGCTGACAGCTCAGAGCCTGGAGCCTGCTTTGGATTCTGTACCTCCCTCCCCTGCCCCTCCCCTGCTTGTGCTCTGTCTCTTTCTTTCTCTCTCAAAAATAAATAAACATTAAAAAAAAAAGAAAAAAGAAGGGTTGAAAAGCAGATATGAGAGTAAGGCTCATGACTAGAGATGTATACTTGGGGCTCATTAATACTGTGGATAAAGTTGTAGGAGTAGTTGAAACAAGCAGTTGAACAAGTTCAACAAGTAGTTGAAACAAGTGTTGTGGGAAGAGAAGAATCAGCCAGAACCACAGGAAATGGAAAAATTTGAGGAAGAGGGAGAGGAAGAAGAACCAGCAAAGGAACAGTCGGAGAAGGAAGGAGAGAGCAGTATATTGCAAGCAAGCTAAAGAAAGTGGGAGTTTGACAATTGTAGATGCCACACCGACTCTAAGTAAGCTGTAACCTGAAAGTAGTCATCCAGATTTGCCAGATCAGAGCTTGTAAATGGCCTTGCCAGAAGAGCTTCAGGGAGGTAGCAGGAACACAAACCAGATCACAGGGGTTTGAGGGGTGAGAAGGTCAGATAAAGTGGAGACAGATATAGTCACTTATTTTTTCAAGTAGTTTGACTTTGAAGAACAGAAGAGATAAAGAACTGGCTGGGTCTAGGGAAGACATTTTGTTTTCTTTCAACTAATGGAGTTCTCCTGGAAAAGATTTTGTATCTTCTGAGATTTATGGAATGATTTGAGATTATTCCTGATACTATGGCACTATTTAAGTGTAATAAATTAAGGAGTAACAAAGCATTTCTTTGTGGTTTAGAGTCTTAAACATTTCAGTTCTTTAACTCTGAAATTATTTTTCTAATGCCCTAACGCCAGGAAGTTTTACAGATTTTGGAGTTGTAGAACATTTCAGTTCTTTTGATTCTGAAATTATTTTTCTAATGCTTTAAGCAAAGAATTTTTAAGAAGTTTTTTTTTGAGGAAAATTTGAAACATAAATGTAAAGAGAGTAATATCTTCTATATACACCTCCAAGCCTTAGCAGTTAATGTTCCTGTCAGTCTTGCTTCATCCTGATCTATTTTAGAACAGCAAATTCTAGACGTCTTGTCATTTAACCTGACACACCTAAGTGTAAGGATCATAATTTAGAATTGCTGTGTTATTGATTTTCTAAGTAGTCCCATTTAAAAAGATCCAAAATTAAGTGAAACTGAATCTTTAACATTAGAGAAAGATTACTCACCTAGCAATGAATTTATTTAAGGCATTCCCTAAAGTATAATAGAATATGCAAAATGAGCAAATGTATATCTAATTTTTCAAGAGTACACAGTGTGTAATTCAAGATTTACTCAGGAACTTCTATACTGAAAAACCTTAAATACTATATAAAATACAATTCTGAAACATTCCATTTTTCCCTGTTTCTCTCTTACATCTGCACTACTGTAAAAACCCATATGTCCTCTTTGCCTGTAATAATTCCATATTCTAATTCATCTTCCACGTTCACAGGATTCACTTTTTGAAATACAGATTGTTCTATCCCTGCTTTAAAATATCTAGCTAATTTCCAAGTTCTTTTCTTTTTTTCTTTTTTTCTTTTTTTTATTTGGGACTTCAAGTTCCAGATTGAATTTTGTTTTTTCCTTCCCAAGTTCTTAGTAGAACCTTTTACAGCCAGGCCCCTTTCTAGTCCTGTACACACACACACACACACACACACACACACACACACACACACAGATTTTTTTTGACCCATTGTGTATTTTTCCCCCACTTTTTCTTCTGACAGAAATACTCTTCATCAATTTATTTGTCTGACTAAAAACCACTGGTTTTTTAAGGTTTAGCTAAAATCTCGTATGTTACCTTCTTTTTGGTAGCTCTCCTTGACACCACCTTTGACAGAATTAGATAATCCCTTTTCCGAATTCCTATAACATTTGATGTAACGCACAACTCTTTTTTTAAAAATGTTTATTTAGTTTTGAGAGAGAGAGAGAGCGCAAGCGGGGGAGGGCAGAGAGCGAGGGAGATACAGAATCTGAAGCAGGCCCCAGGCTCTGAGCTGTCAGCACAGAGCCCCATGCGGGGCTTGAACTCACTAAGAATGAGATCATGACGTGAGCCGAAGTCAGACGATTAACTGCTGAGCCACCCAGGCGCCCCTGATATGACTCCTAACTCTTAACACAATGTGCTGTAGTTATTTTAATCTCTGTCTCTTAGGCATCTCCTTGCTCTGCCCTAAACTGACTGTAAACTGCAGGTCTTTCCCATCAGCCAGCACAGCACCGGACCTGTCACGAGAATTCAGAACCTGTCCATTGATTTAATCAAGTTATTCTGAGCATGAACATTTAAAATGTGATTTGGATGCTATGTCATATTCCTAGCACATTATAATAGACTTTGAAACAAAAGTATAATGGGACTTCTTTAATTATTATACAATTTTTATGCTTTTTTAACCCAATAAAGGCCAGTTGGAAGGCCTAGCCACATATCATACATAGAGTTCTTAGATAGGAGATCTGCTATTTATTTACAATCTGATTTAGACAAAAAGATTAGGGAACAAGAGGATTGGTAGGTAACACAGATCAAGTATTAAAACTGTAGGAAACAATATGAGTGAATTTAGCATATTGGCTTCAAAAGGAATGTTACTAAGTTGAGAAGAGTTCTGGGAGTAAATTATTTTTCAGTGACTTTAACAGTTCAGTAGAGAGACCCTGCTTTAAGGGAATGCAGCCTGTGGTAAACACAACAGTTCTTTATTTATTTTGTCTAATTTTTTATGAAATGTCAGTTTATAATATGTTGTTTTTGTTACGTATATTGTAAAGAATATTTTCTATTCCCTTTTTTACATAAACTGTTGCAGTTTTTCCTAAGACCACTAGAATGCACTATAGTGTAGTATTTTGTGTTTGAAATGTTTTTCTATATATGTATATAAATGTACTCCGTAATATTTTGTTGATGCTTTTATTCGGCCCTCAGACCAGATACTTTCAATTGCTATTTGGCTTCTAGGAGGTATTGTTATTTTGTTTCATTGTAGATGAAAAATCTGAAACTCGACAGTTACATTAAGAACCTTATTTACTTTCTGGTAACTGTAAGTAAAGTGGCTTTAAATATCACTGTCTAATAATCAACATTATTACAAATACATTGAAATAGACTAGGAAATGTTTAATCTGGTGATGAAATCTTTGTGACTCACAGAAGCATTAGGAATAGAGAAAAACATACTCTTGTTAATTTGGAACAAAAATATTTACTAAAATTAAAAAAAAGAAATATATGCATGTTGTTAATTAAGCAAATAATACAATTTGGTCTCCTTTATGTATCAGTTCATTGATTTCCTTTCCAAAAGGAAATCTTAGTAACTAATGGCTTATGTATTATGTATCCTTCCAGAACTCTTCTATGCATATTAAATATATATAATATACATATATAAAGCAAATATCCTTTTTTTATTTCTAATGGGTATATATTATCACAAAACATTTTATACATATGTAAAACATATAAAGACTATTATAAAATCTATTCATATACCCACCACCTACCTTATATAGAACATCAGCTGTTGTAATTTTCATGTTTTCTTAAGATTCCCCTCTATATAAACTTTGATTTTTCTGTTGTAACTGCAAATGAATATGAATCCAGTACTTTGCACATTTGAGCAAATAATTTTCCTTTATATCATTTTTGAAATGATACTGAAATATTGAAACTTTAAATATTAAATATTGAAACTTTACATTTAAATATTGAAATATTGAAACTTCTTTATGTTAAGTACTCAATTAGTTTTATAAAAAAGTTAACTTTCAATTTGGCTATATTATCCCTTCATTCCTTCTTCATTACTTTGGTTTTTCAAATTATTGTGTAACCTTTTTACATTGAATATTACAAATGGCCTCAATATTTTGGGGAAGCAAACCAATCAAAACATAGAAGTACACGAAGTAAGTATGGACATTTTTGTTGACCTTTACAATTTTTACCTTATCTGCATTATTTTTCTGATCTCAGATTTAATCATCTGAGATTTCACTAACTGATTTCACTAACCTAATAGTGAAATCAGGTTAGCCATAAATAATTACATTTAGCTAGCTTTTAAAGGGAAATAGATAAGAATTTCTGTTTATAATTCTTCCTGATTGCTTCCTGAAAAGGCAAAGGATATCTTGACTATTAAAAAAAATTTATTCATTCCTACTGAAATAGCTTATTCAACATGAGTGATTTGGGCTGGTTCCCCCTCCCTCCTTTGGATTGTTTACTATAATGCCTTCTTGGCAAATCATAATTGCCTGACAAGGCAAGGGGTATTACAGATGATTTAAAACACTTTTTGGGTATAGTTGATACACAATGGTACATTAGTTTCAGGTGTACAATATAGTAATTCACCATCTCTATATGTTATGCTATGTTCACTACATTTGTAGCTACCATGTGTCACCATACAATGGTGTTACAATATCATTGACTATATTCCCTGTGGTGTGCCTTTTATTCCTGTGACTTATTCATTCCATAACTGGAAGCCTGTATCTCCTACTCCCCTTCACTCATTTTGCCCATGCCTCCAGCCCCCTTTCCTCTGATAATCCTCAATTTGTTCTCTGTATTTATAGGTCTGAGTCTGCTTTTTGTTGTTTACTCATTTGTTTTTTAAATTTCACATATGAGTGAAACCATATTTGTCTTTCTCAGTCTGATTTATTTCACTTAGCATAATACCCTCTAGGGTCCATCCATGTTGTTGCAAATGGCAATATCCCATCCTTTTTTATGGCCACATAATATTCCATTGTATATACATACCACTAGATGACTTTTCTTTTTAAATATGTAAATTTTGAGAAAGGTTAGTCTTCTATAGGCTTATTTCACAATCCAAACTTATCTACTGCTTTTATAGTAGAATTGTACTTTGGCGATCATCAAGAAAATTTGAATACTATAGAAATTAGAATGTTATATCGTTCATTTGTAATTATACAAAGATTTGTGGTTCTCAGTGTTATTCTATTTGTTATGATGGCACTTGATGGTATGACAACAATAAATAATAATAATGACAAGCACTTTTTATTACTACTTTGACACCATGGAAGGCTATGATGACTATTCCTATTACATATCCTAAAGTTAATTTAAATATATTTTAAGATGGTTTGTATTTTCTTATTTCTTTGTTAGAGCCAAATACCACAAGTTGAAATATGGGACAGAATTGAATCAGGGAGATATGAAGCCTCCAAGCTATGATTCTGGTAAGCTAATTTTAAAGGAAGTTTAAGTGATTAAAAAGAAGTTGATACCTAGTTTTTTTGTAGCAATAATACTTATGATGGCAAGTTAATTTCTAATTATTTGCATATTAGTTATTTTTTCTGACCTCCTCATTTTTGGCACCAAACATTTAGTGTCATTTAGATTATTTTCCAACACCTTCCTTCCTTTTCCCTCTTCCCCTTTCTTCCTCCTCGTCGTCCCATTTTCTCCTTTGTTCTCCACTTACTGGAAGGACCAGAATTCATGGAGTAATGCACTGACATAACTGTGTCTTGTTGGGTTTCCCCGATGTTAATGGGAACTTTGAGATGTGCTTTTTAAAGTACATCATGCCCTTGAAATCCTGAGAGAAAGAGAAGGGATGATGGAGTTCAGAGACTTCTCAAATACAGAGAATTCCTAATCTCCTCAACCTCATCCCTCAGCTGCAGGTGCAAGATTGTTTTTGGACTCTCTCACCCATGGGAGTTTTCTGCAGCCAGACCATCTTTTAACAGCTAAAACTTTTATTATCTTTTTGTGTTATTTCTTCTTTTTTCTTTTCCTGTCTTTTCATCCCTACAAAAATAGCACTTTGTAAACAATCAGATATTAAGGAATATAGATGTAAATGACACATTAGTAGGTATAAGGGATAGTAAGAAAAGTTGTTCAAAAGTTACCATGTTTCAAATGAGAATGTTTTGACATAATTTCAGATTAAATTTCAAGATCAAATATCTGAAGATCTCAATTATTGTTTATATCATTTGCTGAAATACATGCCTTGGGCTTAGGTGCTTTGTGTATATTAGCTTCAAATAGTTACTCATAAAATAGTTACTCTTAAAGATGACATTGCTCTAATTTTACCTAAGTGAAATTTGAACCCCGAGAAGTGGAGAAACTTGTACAAGGTCACACAACTATTAAGTGATGGGAATATGGATCTGAGCCCTGGTCTGTTGACTCGAAAATTCACATATATATTTTTTAAGTTTATTTATTTAATGTATGTAATCTCTATACCCAGCATGGGGCTTGAACTCATGACCTCAAGATCAAGAGTTGCATGTTTTTTCCGCTGAGACAGCCAGGTGCCCCATATGTATAGAATCCAAAATTCATATTATTCCTATTTTACCACACTGCTTTTTGTTTGTTTGTTTGTTTGTTTTGAGAGAGAGAGAGAGAGAGAGCGAGCGAGCATGAGCAGGGGAGGGACAAAGAGAGAGAGAATCCCAAGCAGGCTCTGCACTGTCAGCGCAGAGGTCGATGTGGGGCTTGAACTCACGAACCGTTTGATCACGACCTGAGTCGAAATCAAGAGTCTGATGCTTAACCACTGAGCCACCCAGGCGCCCCAACCACAGTGCTTGTATATTTGACAATGTATGAAAAAAAATTTACAAAGTAAGTTCTGAACGTGCCGCTGATTTTATAATTGAATTCAGTGTACACATTTCCACAGCTGAATATTGAGTCCTTGAGATTTAGAGTGGTACCAGTTGATCATTGGCATAGTTTTTTTGCTTTGTTTTTTTAAATTGTTCTGTCTTACTCCGGTGTCTCTTCTTTTGACTTGAGATACACTTAAATTAATTTTGTTTCCTTTTTTTAAATGTAGGCTATTTGTTAAAGCCTGTCCTAAAAGTTACCTTGTCTGATTCACAGAAGGGATACAATCAGTACTTTTATATAAAGTAGTTTATTTCCTAAGTTTTCAATACTAATTTAGGAGTAAACTTTTAATTTAGTTAATGTTTTCAATATTAATTTAGGAGTAAACTTGCACCTAGTAAAGGTCTAGTTGCAATATATACAACATGTTTATAAGTAAACAAGTGGCTCTAGAAGAAGTTTGACTTTTATGCGTGTAAGTTCTTAACTCTGCCCTGACACTTTAAATACCTGTGGTATTAATCTTTCTGAGATTGTTCTGTTCCTTATCTGAAACTGGGAAAAATAGAGGAAATAATTCCTACTTTCAGGTTTATTTTCTTAGTATACAACACATAGTACCAAGGGTGATTTCATCTACTGATCTTTCAAACTATTTATTTACAAGTATTAAATATGTAGTGCTTGTCAGACCTAGCACCAGATTCAGTGAATGAGATAACAGTGCCTTACTGGATTTTTACAGGGGAGATAAGAAAAAAGTGATTACAATAAAATGACCTGTATAATGGGGAAGGTAATAGGTGTTAAGAAGCACAATAGCAGGGGAACCAAGTCTAGGCTTAAGCAGTCAAGAAAGGCTTTTTTGCAGGAAATGAACAGTTAGCGTCTGAAGGACAAGTAAGAACTGGCCAGGGAAAGTGAACTTACTAAATTATTGTTGAATGAGAGGTAAGGAGAAAGACAGAGGGAAGATATATGGCACATTTGAGAAATAAAATAACTGGCTAGTAGAGGAAGGCCGGGGAAGGAGTGTTTCTAGATGCAGCTAGAGAGTTAACCAGAGGGGCAGATGGTAAAGTATGTTACACGTGTCTCGTAAAATATGTTAAGGATTCTCATTTTATCCTAAGAGTTTTGAGAAGGCATTTGAAGGATCTTAACTCTCACGATCAGATTTGCTTTTATACCCCACGGGCGGCAGGTGTGGCAGGCATATGAGAGAGGATCTGGATGGGTGATGGGACACACCTGGCTGAGTGTGGAAAGCTGCCTTCACAGGGCACTGACAGTGGAGATTGAAGAGGGTGGGTGTGTTCAGGAAGTACTTAGGAAGTAAAATCTGCAGGAATTCGTTCTTGTTTCTACGTAAGGGATGAAAAACAGGGACACTCAGAACTCAAAGATGGCCCCCACACTGCCAGTTTTGCAAACTAGTTCAGATGTAGATTTGGAAAATGATGGGTTCACTCTTGGATTTATTTGTCAGGCAGTCAAGTGAAGCTGGCTGTGTGGGTCTGAAGCTCCAACCAGAGGTTTGGGTTGGATATGTAGATTTGAGAGGCCTCAGCATGTAGTACCGAGGGCACTCAGGTCGCTGGAGAGGAAGAACTCACCCAGGGACTTAATGCACAGTAAGAGGAGGACCAGGATCTCTAATACAAAACTGGTAGAAGAGTAGAAAGCTGGAAAGGAAACTGATAAGAATTATCTTAATGGTGGGAAGGAAACCAGGAGAAGGGAGGGATTCCACAGGAAAGGACTCTACAGCACTGTGAGTAATGGCCAGAGGTTCTGAAGAGTAGCCTTAAGATTTAGTGATACATGGGTCATTATTTTGGGCAGTTTTAGGAGAAGGGTAAGGGCAGAAACAAAGACATGAATGGAAAATGAAGACTCCGTTTAGTCATCTTTCAGGAAGTTTAGATTGTGAAGGTGAAGAACAGGGACAGCTGAAAGGATCCATGGGGTCAAGGAAAGTGTGTGTGTGTGTGTGTGTGTGTGTGTGTGTGTACATGCGTGCAAGGGTTTCTTAGAAGAGGAGCAAATAAAAAGGAAAGAGAAGAGGTATTTAAAATAGGAAGGTATCTGAAGAAGTGACAGGGACTGGATTCTGAATTAGCTGGACAATGCTGGGAGGAGTATGTCTTTTATTGTTCCCAAGAACGAATGTAGAAGTTAGGTGTTGGGTTTGTGAGTTTGGGTTTCAGTTTGGTGGTGGGTATTTAATATGATAGTTTTATGTGTAAGACTGGATTATCTGCTAAGAGTGTATGACAGGTTTAAGAAAAGTAGAGAAGGTTTAACATAATAATGAGCAGGAGGACAAACTGATAACAAATAGTAGGATTGAGAAAAGCTAAGGGTCCAGTCAAGGTGTGTGATCATGAGTTTATATAGAAGCATTGGTTTACACCCTTGACAGCTTGGGTGGAAGTTAAGTAGGATGAAAATAGTTAATAATGGAATTCATTGAATTTATGGAGAGACAAAAGGAAGGAGTAACTTGAGGATATTGGCTAACGAACAGTTGCAGTGATAGACCGTGAACTAAAACTAGGGAGGGAAGGAAGTGAAGACAAAAAGGAGGCTAATGGGTAAAAGTAAGGGGATGGGCTGTTGTCTGGAGCAGGCCAGCACACTGGTGTCCCGTAAAGGGCCAAGTAGTAATGTTTGGGCTTTTTAGGCCATATGTTACCTGTTGCAGCTACTGAGCTCTGACATCCTAACATGAAAGTAGCCACAACACAGAAATGAATGAGTGCAGCGGGCCACGTTTGACCTGCAGGCTGTAATTTGCTGGCCCCTGATCTGAGGTCCCAGCTAAATGAAAGAACTAGTGAGGTGGGAGTATGAGCCTGAAGGATATGCTCAGAGAGTGAGTTTGCATCTGTGTCTGTTCTTCATAATGACAGGATCTGAGGTCTGACAGCTAGAGAGGGTGGTGGTTGTGGGGAGGCTAAGGTGGATCACCCACACGAATGTTAACTGCTCAAGATGATGTAAGCGTTTGGTTGCAGAGGAAGCATGTAAGCCTGGTTCTGAGCGTTATCGAGGGATTCGTAGGTGACAGTGATGAGGACAGTGATGAGGAGAGGGTCGAAGGTGGTGTGTTCACCACGGGGTAAACTTTAAAGAAGGAGGAATTTTCCTAGTGCTTGATCTTTTATCCATTTATACTACTTTTGTTTAAACTGATAATCCAGACATTTTCTGAAACATTTTTCACTGTAAAATTCGTTTCCTTTCTGCCTTTTTTTTTTTTTCCCCTGTTTTGTTCTATTTCCAAACCTTCACATTTCTGTTTTAGGAGAATATTACCCCAGATTATGTTAATCTTATTTATCTTTCCATAGTTCAGTTTCTTCTATTTAATATTAGAAGGCAGGTACTTATTAAAAATAGAATATTTTTATCCAGAGTGACAGATTCTACCTTTTCATCACGATGTTTAAGACCATTTACATTTCACGTGACTATCGATATGGTTAGATTTAAAGTTCCCACCTTGGCTGTTTGTTTTGTTTGTTCAGTCTGTTCTTTGCTCCCTTTTCCTTTTAGATTTCTTTTGGATTCATCTAGTTTTTTTTGTTGTTGTTTTTTTTTTACGGTTCTATTTTCTCTCTTGCTCACTTATTAGCTATAACTCTTTGCTGGTTTGGTGGTTGCTTCAGGGTTAATAGTATACTTCTTCTTTTTTTTTTTTTTTTTAAACCGCCATCTATCTTTGAGTGGCAGTATACCACTTCTGTTGTAGCACGAGAACCCACGTATTTCCATTTCTCTCTTTGGTAGTTGTTCTCACATATTTTCTTGTATTATATTATAAGTCACACACTACATTCATTATTTGTTGAAACAATCCATTCTCTTTTAAAGGGATTTAAATAATACAAAAAGTATACATTTCCAGTGCTCCTCATTCCTTTGTGGGGATCCATATTTTCTGGCATCATATTCCATCTGCCTCAAGGGCTTTTATGTATCCTGTAGTATGGGCTGTTGCCGATGACTTCTTTCAGCCTTTGTGTGTCTGAAACATCTTTATTTTGCTTGCTTGCATTGTTTCTGATGAGATACCTTCTATCAAACTTATCTTTATTCCTCTGTATGTAGAATGTGACCTTTTTCTCTGGCTGCTTTGAAGAGTTTTCATTTGATCATTGGTTTTAAGCAATTTCATTATGATGTGCTATGGTATAGTTCCCAGGTTCTCTCCCCGTCCCCCCCCCCCCCCCCCCCCATTATATTTCTTGTGCTTGGGATTTGTGGAGTCTCTTGGATCTGTGGGTTTATAGTTTTCATGAAACTTGGAACTTTTCAGCCATCATTTCTTCAGATACTGTTTTTTGTTCTCCCTCCCTATGCTGTGATCTAGAAACGCTGTCCAGGCAGTGAGCGGGAATAATCACAGGGCTCACCGTGCTTCTCTTCTCTCAGGGATCATCTTCCTCTGTTGCCTGATGTCCAGTGTCTTAACCATGATTTCATCTATTTTGTTTTGTACTTGTTACAAGCAGGAGGGTAAATTGGGTCCCTCTTCTCCAACTGCACTGGAAGTACCACTCAAGTACTTTTAATATTACCAAGCAATTCAACTCTTACCACTTTAAATAAAATCCTCACTTTTTTTGATGTCATTTTTTTTTAAACTTGGTAAGGTAAGAGTGAATCTGATAGTTGATTGAGAGAACTGTGAGTTTTAACTTGGATAAAGAACGGTGGGAAAAATTAGGTTCTCATGTACAGAAGTTTTTTTGTTAATCCAAGACTTTAAAAAAAATACGTTACCCAGGAAGTCAGATTTTATATCAGTATACAAATACACTTTATTTTTTAAAGAGGGTGAAGATGCATTCTTATTTGATTTGGCTTAATTTACATAAGCAAAATTTACCTTTTTTAGTGTTTTCACAAACATATATGGTCTTGTTCCTACTACCCTTCTTCCCCACTCTAATCCCTGAGCAGCTGCTAATCTGTTTTATGTTCCTGTAGTTTTGCCTTTTCCAGAAACTCATATGAATTCCAGGATCATACAGAATAAATATAGCCTTTTGATTCTAGCTTTTCTCACTTAGCACAATGCATTTGAGATTCATTCGTGTTGGTGTGTTCATTCCTTGTTGAGTAGTATTCCATTGAGTGCGTGTGTCACACTTTGGTAATAACATCATGAGCTGCCAAAGTAGGCAGACAGTTGAGTATATCTGAGGATAGTATAGAAAGAATTCGGGCCATTACTGATGGGAAGTTAAATGATCTCAAAAGTTCTTTCACATCTGAAATTTTTAGTCTTTTGAAATGCCAATGCACATGTTCTCACTTGGCAGGTATAGGTTACTTACTTCACTTAAAAAGGGGATAGATATATTTAGAACATACCATAGTGTATTCCTGAATTTGTGGAACAATTTGTGAACCATAGTTCCTGAATTTGTGGGTCAATGGAAGCAGATGTGTTGTTTTTCCTTAATATTGGGACATCATTTTGCCCTCTTTTTTTTTTTTTTTTTTTTTTAAAGTATACCCTCTGAAGTCGTCCTATCCCAAAGTACTCTTATCTTTTTAAGTTATCTTAACCCCTCCCACCCCCCACTGTACTGCTGTTTCTTTGGTATATCACAGAGCTTGGCCTAACTATTTTAGGAGAAAAACGAAAATGGAAGACCAAATTCTCATTTACTTATTTCTTTAATTTCTTCTCACTGTAGTGAGAGCATGTAGAGGGAAACAGAACTCTGGAGTCACATGTGATTTCAGCACTTACAACTGTGTTTCTAACTTGGGAATCTTACAATTAACTTGTAAAACTCATCTTGCTCATCTTTAAAATGGGGATTTGGGGTTGTAAAGATTAAAAAAGATAACATATGTGTTTTTAACATAGCATCTGGAACATAGTAAATGCTTAACATCAAAATCATAAAACAAATTTTCCCAATCTCTCTTATATCTCCACTTGAATAAAACCCTGTAAGAGATCACAGTTTCTTGCAGTTCGATCAAGGGCTGATGAAAAGTGTGAACTTTTTGTTTTTGTTTTTGTTTTTGTTTTTTGTATTTTTAAAGTTGAGTCAGAGTATAGTTTGGAAATTCTGTAGTCCAGATTTATCACAGAGAGGGCTCTTTTCATTTTACTATCTTAAAAGGGTTCAGCGTCTACCAAATGATGAATTAAAGCTTTACAGGGCTTAGGTGGTTTTCATTCAAGGAATGTCTTCAAAAGAATACTTGAGGTTTTTACTTAATAACTAGTGAAGGAAATAGATGTGGATTGAAATTATTTCTTACCTAGATCTACTCTTTACCAGACTGGCTTTTCTGTCATCATTCCTGAGTACTTTGTTCTAGTTCTGATGTGGTGCTCCATAACACTTTCATTGGACTCCTATTGTATGACTTGATTTGAGTCAGTCTTTGTCCTGGAGGAAAATTCTTAGGCTACTAGAGATTGGGAAAATGTCGTTATTTTAGTTCTGCTACTCTCAGGGGAATCTAGTAGCTATAATGAATTTATATTTTGTTATGGAAATTAGATTTAAAAAACAGAATTTACATTGTCCTAAAACATACCTTACAGTGTAGTTTTGCATATTCTGATCTAATAAATTTTTATTGGACATATTTTATGAATTGAGATACTCTCTAATGTACAAAGCAAGGCATTTTTATTATGATTTAATGTTTTCCAGATGAAGGTAATGAAACAGAGGTACAGCCACAACAAAACAGCCAGTTAATGTGGAAACAAGGTCGACAACTACTCAGACAGTAAGTATCCTGTGGTTAAACAAAGAGAAGTATATTTCATCAGGGTACATATCTATATATATATATCTATAGATATATAGATATATCTATAGATATATACATATATATTTTTTTTGCATTTGCAACTCAGTACAATAATATTATCTCTTTTATTGTTAGACTGCTGGTATGAAAAAACTTAATTGAATTACTGTTCCTTTTTCATATTACACATTTTCCCCCCTGTGGTAGAATTCATTTTTTATTAAATATTAACAAGAATTACCAAGAATAAATTCTTTTATTTTACAATTTTAGCTTTATCAAAGAGTATATATAATAAGTGCTTATTTATTTATTTTGAGGGGGGTGGGGGAGGAGCAGAGAGAGAGGGAAAATCCCAAGCAGGCTCCACACTGGGAGCAGAGCCTGACCTGGGGCTCAATTCCACAAACCGTGAGATCATGACCTGAGCCAAAATCGAGTTGGATGCTTAACCGAGTGAGCCACCCAGGCATCCCTCAGAGATTAATTTTAAGCTTCTAAATTTTAATATATGCTTATGTTTACATTTTAAAGAATTCTGTATTCCTAAAGTTATTTTTGCATCTTTTGTACATGAATATACGTGTGTCCTAATAGAAGTCTAATCAATATTAAGATGTGAAATTTTGGGTTATGTTTCTTAAACTTTCTATTTTAAATAAATTGAAGAGCTTCTTTAATTTTCCCAATTTGCAGATATTGCACTAACATGTACTTTCTCCTATAAAATGTGTTTTGAGACTATAAAGAGGAAACAAAGCTGGAATGAGGTTCAGATGTCAGGTGGTAGGTTATAACCCACTTTACCAGCTCACTGCCTGGCTCTTGCATATCACATTTGAAATTGGTATTCTAATTTGTGCTTCAGTAAAATGAAATTTACTACCTGTTTTGTATTTTGGGGTTTCCTGTGAATAGTCTACATCTATGGTTTCCAGAGTGGATTTGTGCCGGCCATTCCTTTTGACTAATGGCAGAGAGAATATTAAAATGTGTCCTTTTATGTATTTGTTATCTATTCAAAGTTAAAGAAAATGAGAATTCACTAATATTTAATAAGTGGTTTTCACTGGTGCCCTCACTTTGGTCTTAAATATGATTATGAATTTTTCTTTTTATAAATGAGTGTTCTT
The DNA here is from genome assembly GCF_023721935.1 of Panthera uncia. NCBI lineage: Eukaryota > Metazoa > Chordata > Mammalia > Carnivora > Felidae > Panthera > Panthera uncia. The sequence goes on from NW_026057579.1 coordinate 10,783,821, forward strand.
AAAGTGATGATTTTTAAAATGAGAAGTGGTTATCATAGTGAGCAATCTGAGAGAGAATTTTCAAAAACTTTTAAAAGATTCACAGTCTGCCCCCTCAAAGAAAAGGTGACATTCTATCAATGAATAAGGAGGTTTTCTTTAGTAAAGCCAACTTACCTATGGAAAGAGCAGTTTTTAAAACCGTTACTTGTAATGTGATTTTGTTGACAAAGATAGGTATATATCAAATGTTAAAAACAGAAAAATATAACACCTCTGTGTTGGTTTGTAAGAACAACTAATTAAATTCAGGAAAGTTAAACATTTATTCAGATTTTAATCAAAACCTTTGTTTTTTTTAAGTTTATTTTATTTTAAAAGAAGAGAGCAAGAGTGTGCACGTGCACATACAGGAAAAAAGCAGAAAGGGAGGGAGGGACAGAATCCCAAGCAGGCTCTGTGCCGCCAACATGGAGCCTGATGCGGGGCTTGATCTCACTAACCGTGAGATCATTGCCTGAACTGACACCGAGAGTCAGACGCTTAACCTACTGAGCCACCTGAGTGCCCCTCATCAAAACCTTTCTATAAATATTGGATAGTATTGAAAAATGAGTGTCTTGATTTGGTAAGATACACTTAACTCCATTTCGGTCACACATCTTTGTGAAATATCTCTTTGAGCTGTAATCTGTTAATACCTGATCTTGAAATAAACTGACCTGAAACTAATTATCTTGTCTACCTTTGTTTTCTCTTTCATTTCATAGACTTGATGCTTACTTATAGGTTCATGCCTAATAATTGTCTGTCACATTTGTTAATGACAGTATTTTGGCATGATGTTTGCCTTTTTCATGTTTTTGCTGCTGCCGTTTTTGGTCTTTTTTGATCGATCTTTGCTGTTAAAGGATAACGAATGCCTTCTGTATGCCACCCAATGTATTAGATGTGTCACTCTTAGGAGGGAAGAAAGCTGAAGTTCAGGAGAATTAAAGTTACACAGGAAGAAAGTGGCAGAAATGGGCTTTAGAACCAGGTCTAGCTCTCAGTACAAACCTATTTTTTCTGTGCCGCTGGCTCTCAGTATCACACACACCCACGTGCACACACGCATCCCACATCCACAATTGAATTGTGGGCTATTTTTACTTTAGAGTTGGCTTAGGATAACAGCTTCCTTTCTGTAGAAATGACTCTTTGGAATGTACTCTTCTTGTATGTCTTGGAGGAAAGCAGATATTCTAGAAATATTCTCTCTAGCTCTCAGACAGTTGATCCAAAAACACTTTATAGCAGAAATGTAAAAAGAGTACTGGTTATAATAATTACTGTTATAAAATAGTAATTTATTAAGGATCTGAGAGTGAGTTTGCTCCAATCCTGCCTAGAAGAAAGAATGTGCTATTAGGTATATTAAGGAACAGCTTCTTCTTATGATAAATGTAATGAATAGTGTATTGTATAGTTCTTTGATTTTTTTCAGTGACCGTAGAGGCTGGTACTGCAAGAGACATCTCCATCTGGCAGCTGGAAGATTATTTATTAGCCAGTCTTACCAGCATAGTACTGTACTGTTAAGTCTTCTGCAGGCAATGAATTTAAAGAAATACTTTTATTTACATGTTAAGTTATAGAATACTGATTCCAAAATGACTGGATTGTAAGGATCCTCTTCGCACACAGGTATCTACAGGAGGTGGGTTACACGGATACTATTCTAGATGTGAAATCTAAACGAGTACGAGCTCTCTTGGGCTTTTCAAGTGACGTCACGGACAGGGAAGATGACAGAAATCAGGACTCAGTTATAAATGGCACAGAGGCTGAAGTTAAAGAGACAGCAATGATTGGGTAAGTATTTTGTCTGGGTTACTAAATAATTTTGGTTTATGGGTGACACTTGTGATACTTGCAATTTTAGATACTGTTACAGGAATAATTTTTTATAAAGTTTAATTAAAAAATGGAAATTTCATTTGGTAGAAGATAACCTATAGGGATTAGAGTTATTTGTGATTATTATAATATTTTTTGTTTAAGATATTTTTATTTGCTTGAAATTTATAGATTTAATACAGATTTTAATATCTTGAAGCTCAGTCACTTACTATTAGAACTTCACAAAAGATCATCTTTCAAAGTTCAGTTCAAATCTGTAAAAATGAAATTTCATTCCTGGTGACCTAGAACTCCTATAAATTCCTCAAATTTTTTAGAAGTAAAACTTTTCTTAACCATGTTTGTGTATTTAATAATACTGTAACCCCTCTTTCTTTTGAAGATTATCTATTTTAAGTTTATGTTTTTAATTGATAGAATCAGTGTGAGAAATTCAATAGCTATTTGAAATATTTTGTTTTGCATTTTGGATCATATGTCATACAATTACATGTAATTTTGTTTAAAATGAACATGAACAGTTAAATAAGGAGATTCTTTATTGAAAAAAATGTTGGCATGATTCTTAAATAAAAAGCCAAAGATTCTATGAAAGTCTAAATATTATGTTACTTCATTTTAATGCATGTTAAAGCCATAAGAATGGTTTAAATTGAACTCTATACATTTTCTAGTAGGAACATCGTTTCTGTTAGTTGGAACGTTAAAATTATGGGATATGGGTAAAGGCTCAAAAATAGGACTTATGAGTTCTCTAAACAAATGTCATTGGAGCCTTCTTAAATGTATTCAGTAATAACTAAGACTACATTAACTTGTTTTTATAAATGTAAGATTAGATTGTTTCTTTGTGTAGATACAAACAATGCAGACCTTATTCCTGATTATAGTTTTACCTAAAGGATTATTGTAAGTCATTGTAAAGATGTTCAGAAAAGACCACTCTAATTGTCTTGTGTTTTGTCCTTGACCTGTGTTTTGAAACTGAAAAGGGTATTATTCTGAATCTGTCTGATTTATGTAGGGATAGAGAATAGGGTGGAAAAAACCCAAAAACAAAGCTCTCAACAGATTTGAAATTTGAGATGTATCTGTTTTGAAAATTTTGTCCGTAGTTGTGGTTAATTTTTTTTTTTTTTTTTTTTTTAAGAAAATGCCTTTATCTAAAACATTTCCTAATGAACTGGAGAGAAATCATTCTATTCTGGCTATTAGGAAATTATTTACTAGATTTATTTTGAGGGACTAAATTAAAATTGTATATGTTTGAAAAGTCACTCATTTTGAAAATGAATGGTTTATTCATTAACACGATCAAGTTTTGTAGTAATATTAGTTTGACTAATAAGTTATTTCATGTGCACTTTTACTTTTTTCAGCTCCTTAGCTGTTCAGCAGAAATGTAAGATTGCATCAGAGAAAATTGACCTACTAGTTATTTTTTTAGTTATAGAAATTTATATTGTTGGAGGAAGAGTTGCAGAGAGTAAAAGAATAGAGAAAAATAGAAAATATTTTTAAATGTTTAAAAAGAAAAATATTTTTAAAAAGAAATACATTAAGTTTGACTTAAGGATCAAAAGAATACTGAATCAGGAGGGGCCATTAGTCTGAATAGTTGATTGTAAAGTACTTTAAGAGTAACCACTTCCTATAGTGCTTTTCCAATTAAAATCCGTGGAAATGTAATGGATAAGAATCAGTGTCATTCATAACATGATTTGAGGGGTCATAGTTATAATATAGACAAGTTAATGCAGCATATCATGGATTAATTCTTATGTTAAGTTTAAAAAATGAACTGAGCAAGATGTACATGTTTTAAACCAGAAAATCCGAGTTAACAGATTCTGCCTCCGTGCTGGATAATTTCAAATTCCTTGAAAGTGCAGCTGCAGATTTCAGTGATGAAGATGAAGATGATGACATTGATGGAAGAGAAAAAAGCATCATTGATACTTCAACGGTGAGTTGGTTACTCAGATATTAATATTTTTAGGGATCATGATGTGTACTTTAAAAATAATCTGTGTTCTTCAACCTAAACTTTTAACTTTTTGTGTGTGTGTGTGAATTTGGGGATATTTAATCTAAGAGGTTTTAGTATTGAGTTAAAATTCAAGAATATTTTTAGGATGGCAGCTTTCTCTTAAAGGTCCTCACTCTTTGGGGCACCTGGCTGGCTCAGTTAGTAGTACATGTGACTCTTGATCTCAGGGTTGTGAGTTTGAGCCCCATGTTGGGTGGAGAGATTACTTAAAATATAAAAAAAAAATCTTGAAAGGTCCTTACTCTTTGACTTGTTAGCTCATTAAACATTTCAGTATTTCTGCAGAGCTGGTGAATGTGGTAAAAATGTGTGTGTTGTACCAATGAAGCGTTATTGGTGCTATAAGACAATAGAACTGACAGACCCATTATGGTGCCTGATGGCGACTGGCATCACCTCTAATTGATGAGGTTTTTGTGACTTTTGCCTGGGTTGCTTTGGTAGACAAATGTTAGAGACTCTCAGAACTCTTCCATTAGATTTCTTCAAACAGATTTAAAGTTATTCTGCAGTTTTGTTTAGATCTTCATAAATTTATTGACTTTCCCATGGTAGTTTCCTGGAATAAGAAGTGTCTCTTGCTTCTTCTCCCTTCTCTTCCCTTCTCCGTTCTGTCACCTTCAGCCCCTCTTGTTATTTTCCCTCTCTTCTTTTTTCCTCCCTTCTTTTTCCTCCTCCTCCTCTCTTCTCTCTCTTCTTCTTCCCATCCTTCTCCTCTTTTAAGTAATAGATGAGGTCATGCTTTGTTTAGAAAAATGTTTACATTTCCTCTTCCATGTGTATTTAAGAAGAGTAAGGTAGAAAGCAAGGTAGGGAAGCTGACTGGACCTAGAGTTGAAAGCCTTGGGGTTAAGTCCCATTTCTGTTACTAGTTACCTGTGCTTCTTATCCTTCAGGCTTAGTTTTATACTTTGTAAAACAGAGGTTATAATACCCATCTTATCCTCAGAGGATTTTGTGAGGAATAAATGAGATGTTGTATATGAAAATGATATATACGCTTTCTGTGTGTAACTCCTCTGTTCTTGATGCCGTTTGCTTCCATCAGAGACTCTCAAATTATTACTTCCAGATTCTTATTTCCCTGAGCCACTGTTCAGTAGCATTCTGCTGGTACAGGCTTGTCATGGGCATTATTTGAACTTCAAGTAGTCACCCCCAATTTTTCGTATGCAAATACGTAGTAATAGCATGTGTTTTAATTTCCTATATGAAAAGAAAATGCCTAAACTTGTATGATCCCTTTTCTCTGTCCTAGTCATTTGGAAATTTTCTACTGCCTTGTGATTTTTATGGGCTGATTGCATTGAGATCATATTTTCCCATCAAAATACTTTATTCGTAACTCAGTGGTAAATGATCGCTGATTATGATGCTTTACATTATTTGTTAGCCATTATATTGATTTAAATATTAAGAAAATCTGTAAGTTGATTATTCTAAGTATTAAGTATGGTCTTCCTAGAAATTCCTAACCATAAACTGGTTTCAAGAATTTTTAAGTAATCAAATTCATAAAGATCTCCTATCTTCCAGTTAGTGCAGATTGTAGCAATTCTGTGACCAAGCAGTGAAGGCACAGCTAATATAAAATACTTAACCCCATTTAAGCACTGGATTCAAAAATCCTTTTAGCTTTTCAGGAAAAAATATCTCTAAACAAATAATTTCTTTGTAAAGGTTTGCTAATTTTTAGGATACTGTACACTCATTTTCATGGCTGCAGGTTAATAGCCACATACCAAAAGGACTTTCAAAGTCTAACTCTGTGTAGCAATGAATAAGCATGACTTAGAAAACGTATCATGAAGCTATATAGAGAATGGCTGAAAATTATTCTATTAAAATGTTTCGTGAACAAACAGGTTTTTAAACTGTTATTTCTTTAATCAAAATCGTTTAATAGATTCAATTACGAAAATATAGGAACAAAGCCATTAGTAACTTTTATTTGTGTGTAGGCTATAAAATAGTATTGTGGTATCTTCAAAAAACTGCTGTGTTCTCTTATCTTGCTCTTTACCCTCTATTACAGTTTGATTGTTCTTTGAGTTACATTCTGGATCATTTCCTCCTCTTTCCTTCTTCTTCCTCATGATCAACCTCTTCATCTTATTTTTCTTTACCATCATGATCTTCATTCTTATCATAGTACCATTAGTTATGTGTAATAATGATCTTGAAATTATACATGTATATATAAAGTGATTATCTTTAAAATTTTGAAGGGTAACTTCACCAGCAAGATTTAGTCTTCACATTCAGATATTTAGGAAGAAAAGTAATGGGATTAAGAATCATTAACTGTTGTGTTAGTCACAGTCTTATCCCTATTTATGTTATATTTCTTCTAATGATTTGAAAAGGGACCTTCTATCCCTTTTTCTAATCTTTGTGGCACCCTGTACAACTCCTAACTTTTTTGTATCTGCCTTAATTTCTTAAGCTGATTTGTAAGCTCACTGAAGGTAAGAGTGGAGTGGAACCTTAGATGTAAGGAAAAGTAATACGTGCTTATTACAACAAACCCCACCCCTTCCCATTTACTAATCCTACTCTTTGTTGGTAACCATACTTTTCTTCTATGCCTAACCATTAAAAACACAGGAGTTTTGGGGTGCCTGGGTGGCTCATTTGGTTGAGCATCCGGCTTCAGCTCAGGTCATGATCTCGCAGTTCGTGAGTTCGAGCCCCTCGTCGGGCTCTGTGTTGACAGTGCAGAGCCTGAAGCCTGCTTCCGATTCTGTGTCTCCCTCTCTCTCTGCCCCTCCCCCGCTCACACTCTGTTTCTCTCTCTCTCAAAAATAAATAAACATTAAAAAAAAAAGTAAGAACAAAAAAAAAAAACCCCACAGGAGTTTTAATTTATTTAGGTTGGGGAGACTTGATAGACAGTGATCTGCAGGTTGCCGTATTTTCATTCATAAGGTTATGTGGAGGAGATGAAACCTAGAACAGATTAGGAGTTAATTTTGTGACTTAATACCATATTTAGTAATAATGTTGAAAATACATTCAGAATTTCTATGTAAGTCTGTGTTTTCTCTGCCCTTTTTGTCAAGCATCGAGAACAAGAATTCTCTATCTACAAGATGTTGGTGATGGCCTATCTAATTTATATCTGGTGTCCCATCAGGGTCAAGGAAAGAGAGGGATCAAGCCTCTAGGGTAAAAGAAGAGGGATTAGGCAGTGTGTTTGTGGAGCAATGAAGGTTAGCATCTTCTCTTGGCATAACTCTTGAGAGATACTTTTTGACCTTGGTCTGGCCGCCCAGGGAAAATTAGAACAAATTATTGGCATGTGGTTACAAAAGAATTCACCTTCAGCATGGGTTTTCTGTACCACAGTATGTCAAACTGGTCTTGCTTTTTTTGTTTGTTTAATAGATTCGTAGATGGGAGATTGGAATATGCTGTAAACATAAAAGTATGTCTTGATTTTAGGGAAATATTCTGAATAGTTAAACCAGTTATTCTAGCAGCATTAAAGAATCCTTGATTTCTCCTATTCAGTTTTTACACACACACACACACACACACACACACACACACACACCCAGGACAGTTAAGGCAGATAAGGTTTCATTCATTGCACCAGCTTTCTTCTTCTGATAGTGGCTTCCTGGAGTGCTGCACTGAGAAGGATTTTTGAGACTGTATCTGATCTTAGATGAAAAGCACTATGATTGGTAAGTGATACCAGGAATGAGCAGGAGAACAGGGTAATACAAGTCAGGTATTTGTTATCTCTTAGAGTCTGTTTCTAGACTCTAGTCTGTCCTATTGATGAGTCTGTTGAACCCTTAAAATTTTAAACCACTCACAATAACCCACTGATACAGTTTGATTAGCTCATGCTATTTCCATTTTGCATGAAATGAAGAAGCTGAGGTCTGGAGAAGTTGAGATACTGAGGCCATTGTAGCAAAAGAAACTGCAAACCAGTCATCCTAATTTCTTTGGGCTCTTAGTGGTGCAGGTGACTAAAAAGAAGATGATTCATAACGAGTATTGGCATATAGATCTCAAAAATTACCACTGCATGCCTTAAGCCTAAATTTTAATCCTTCAACTGGATTTGTGATTCCAGAGACATTCCTAAATAGATAGAATGAGACATAACAGCCCTTGCCAGATTTTCTAGTAAATCTAAGTTAAGTCACACTCTGAAAGATCAAGGTTTTAGAAAAAGTTTAAATATGTAGAGAGTTATTGGAGAAAACTGATGCCAGGTTGGAACAGTAGAAATAGTAATGGGAACCTTTTTTCCCCCTCTAACCGAACACTTTCTAAGTCTTAAGGCATGCATTTTGGGATTTTAGATTTTTAAGGGAATGATGTAGTAGAGTTAACCTTTATCATGGTTATATTCTGTAAAACCTTTGCACTGTTGTGTGACACGTTTCTCATTTTGGTTAGAATAGAATGTCTACACGTTACACAGGCTGCCTCCAAGAAATGTAAGAGATGGTTGTGGTTCTCCTAGTACTGTAGTATGTCAGGGACATTTTTCATCGACTATAACAATGTTTTCAATATCTGATTTCATTCGTTTATTTAAAACAGGCCATCATTGAACAAAGTTTAAATGGTTACTTTAAAATGTGTAATGTGTATCTTTTCAAAATGACCCCTGTTTTCCATTGATTTGGTTAGGTATTACAGCTATTTAACATAACAAAGATCTACTTTCTGAAGAAACCAATAGTTGGGTTTTCTCATTCGATGAGAAAGGGATACTGTTTTTCTTTATTTAAATTAATTCCAGGGGCACCTCGGCGGCTCAGTCGGTTAAGCGGCTGACTTCAGCTCAGGTCATGATCTCGCGGTCCGTGAGTTCAAGCCCCGCCTCGGGCTCTGTGCTGACAGCTCAGAGCCTGGAGCCTGTTTCAGATTCTGTGTCTCCCTCTCTCTGACCTTCCCCCGTTCATGCTCTGTTTCTCTCTGTCTCAAAAATAAATAAACGTTAACAAAAATAAAGAAAGAAATTCCATAATATATCCTAAAATTTTAATTTAGCATGTTTTTTCGTTAGATCGTTAGGAAAAAAGCATTGCCTGATAGCAGTGAAGATCGAGATACAAAAGAAGCCCTAAAGGAGTTTGACTTCTTGGTTACGTCAGAGGAAGGAGACAGTGAGTCTAGAAGTGCAGGCGATGGAACGGAATGGGGTAAGGAAGCATATGGATCCCACCAGAGACGTTAAGTAGAAGAAACCAGTATTTTACCAGCAGGGCAACATCTTGAAGAGCACTGTAAATTTCTCATAATGTTGAAATGTTGAACATCCTATGAACTTTTTACTATTGTCACCTTTTATCTGGTGTATATATCTGTGTGTGTGTGTGTGTGTGTGTGTGTGTGCATGTGTGTGTCTGTTTAAAGAAAGTTGTATTGGTTATCTTATTTTTTTTTTTAAATATAAACAATATCCATGAAAATAATTTGAATCCGTATACAGACTGTTCTGCGTTTTCTGCCTAGAGAGTAGAACTTGTAAATCTAGATTTTGTAGAAATTGTTGAGTATGAGAATGTAATAGAGGGTTTTAGAGACTCATCTCTGGCATCTTCTGTGCAAAAAGAAGTACAGATTTAAAAAATTGTAGTTACTCATTCTAGGCAGATTTCATCAGTTTGTACAAGGCATAGAAACCAATTGTATGGAAACCAATTTGACAATAAATTTCATATATTAAAAAAAAAAAGAATTTTGTTAGTTTCTGGCAAGTAATAGATTTCACCACACATCTTCTGTGAGCTTCCATTACTATTGTTGTGAGTCTAGTGAAGATAACAATAAGGTTTAACTTTTAATTAAAAAAAAAATGGAAGACACTCTAGGATCCAAAAGCTACCCAGTTTAATTTATTACTAAGAGCTGATTGATGAAATATTAACATTTTTTTTAATGTTTCTTTTGAGACAGAGGGAGACAGAGCCGGAGTGGGGGAGGGGCAGATAGAGAGGGAGACACAGAATCTGAAACAGGCTCCAGGCTCTGAGCTGTCAGCACAGAGCCTGATGCGGGGCTCAAACCCACGAACCGTGAGATCATGACCTGAGCCGAAGTCGGATGCCCAACCGACTGAGCCACCCAGGCGCCCCGAAATAGTAACATTTTAAATTGTTAGATCTTTCTGGAAAAATAGAGTATTTTTATTATTGATAGATTATAGTTAGAGCTATAAAAATGTTGAGAGTTTTAAAATTTATTGTGTTTAGTATATTCAGAGGCCCAATAAAGTTTTTAAAACTGTAGATTGAAATTTAAACTTGTTAAAAATAGATTCCTGTTTGTTCTGATTCATTTAGATTTATTCCAGTCATCCAACAAATATTGATAAAGTGCCTTCTATGTGCCAAGTCATTTGGTGAAGATCCTTACCCCTGTGGTCCATATAGTCTACTAAGGGAATATAACCAGTAAGCAATAAACATAAATGATAGAGCATGTCAGAAGGTGATAAATGTTATGGGAAATAGAAAAAGTAGAACAGAGTAAAGGAGATAGGGAGTGCTGGGCTCAGGGTGGCCTGGAGGAGACAGATTACAATTTAAAATTGTAATGGGGTAGGCCCCATTGAGGGGTAACATCTGGACAAAAGACTTGAAGTGGATTGATGGGTTGACAGTAAGATATCTAGGGGAGGAATATTCAGGAAAAAAAAAAAGCTACAGCAAATGCCCCAGGATAGCAGTAGCCCTCATATGCTTGAGGAATTCTGGAACACCAGAATGACTGACGCAGAGTGATTCTAAGGGGAATATGGTAACAAATGATCAAATCGTGTAGGGCCATAGACCACTGGTGAGATGGGGAACCACAGGGGAATTTGAGCAGAAGGGTGACATGGTCTGACTTTTAAAGCATCATTCTGGCTGCTGTATTGAGAAAGACTACCTATAGTAGCCATTGTTGGTAATAATCTTGATGTTAGGGGAAAGGAGGCAATTATTGTAGTAATTCTAGCAAGAGACAGAGTGATTAGAAAAGTAGTGTATGTGCTAAGTAGTCAGATTCTGGATGTGTTTGGAAGGTAGAAAAAACAGTATTTCCTGAAATATTTGATGTGAGGTGTGGAAGAAAGGGAGTTTTTTGGTCTGAGCAAATGGCAGGATGAAACATTGGATTTGGAAAAGGGGGGAATTTGATTTTATATGTTTAGTTGGAGATATCTTTTAGAATTTCTCGTGGAAATGTAGAGTGGGCAGTTGGATATGAGTCTTGAGTTCAAGCAAGAGTTCTGAGCTAACACATAATGTTATATAGCATATAAATTTATACTAAGTATAAAATATGTAACATATTTACTCCTTAAATTTTCTTCTCTTGAAATAGTGAAAATTAATGATTGAATTTCTTATCTGCTAGAAGCTCAGTTTCCTGTTTAAGAACTTATAGGCTAACAAATCACTTAAATTGCTTTAAATTTTGAATGAAGGTTGATTGATAAGTTTACAAAGTGCTGTTTATAAGGCCTGTAAAAAAAATGATTAGTTGATGAACACATGCCAAAAATATAAAATTTTTGAAATGAAAAGATCATTGAAGACTGTTTTGTATAATCTCTTAATAATAATCTTCTCTCATTACATAAATTAATAAGTGTTTTTTTTGTGAGTCAGTCATAACTGAATTCAGAAAATGGAATGAAAATGAGGGCTTCTCATTATAGAGTTGTGGGGCTTAATTTAATAAAAGTCACTCAAATCTTCTAGTGTTTTTTTCTGTTTCTTTCAAGAGAAATTTAATATTATTACCTAGGAAATTGAATTGTCGTTTCTTAGATATTACATTTTGTATGACTTATATATCTAAAGAATAAGCAATAACTTTAAAATTAGTGTTACATTGAAGAAAATGGTTGTTGTCATTCAGTGACACAACAGTGAATTGACTTATAGTGTTCAATATTTAATTTAAAAAGGCTATTTCATTTGTTTCACTCTATTTAGAAAAGGAAGACCAGTGTCTCATGCCTGAAGCCTGGAATGTGGACCAGGGAGTAATTACCAAACTCAAGGAACAATACAAAAAGGAGAGAAAGGGGAAAAAGGGGGTGAAGAGTAAGTGGAAAACATTGTATCTGTAAACGATAAATCTTTCCTTTTTTATATCCCCCAATTTTTTTCCCCAATGTTTTCCTAAAACCACTTACTCTTTTTCTTTTCTGCTCCTGGTCTCTTTCGTTTTCATCTGCTCTCAGGGGTTGAAATTAAGTGGTTAGTTATTTGATTGTGACCTTAAAAAAATAAAAACAACCATGCTTCTGATTATGGAATCATAATATATCCCAATAATAAATCTAGAGCCTTGTGAGAATATGGAACTATATATTCAAAACATAGTGATAATTTCATTTTTAAAGTATATGTGCTTAATTAATTACCACAATGATTTTTCACTGTTGACAGTTTTAAATCTCATCTAGTTTGACCCTCTGGCAATCCACCAAAATTACTGCAAATAATTTTAGACCTTGGAGACAGAAAGTTAATTTCTACCCCTGAATATTCTGTGTGTTCATAACACACAGTTCATTTGCTCTCACTACTATATGCTATACAGGGCAGAGAGTCAAATACACAACTTTTACAAGTATTTATTTTCTAATTTAAGAATTTTGGCCAATTTCATTTATAATAATATTGCCAATTAGCTTTTTTCTTTTTAATAAGATGTCTGCCATATAAAAACTGGAAGCTAAAATGAAATTGCTAGCCTTGTGAACCATATATAACCATATATATATATATATATATATATCATTATGCAAATTATTAGGTTTAGCAATAGATCTAATTAAGTATGTAAAGTAGAAACCTTGAAGAAGCTTTCAAGCATCCCTGAAAACCATCTAAAACACCTTTTTAGGACAGCAAAGCTAAACTACCTCCTGTGCTTCCACTCCCGTTGACCATATGCACATGGGTCTCCCTTTTATGGCAAAAGGAATTGCATCCTTTGAGATATTAAAGTAGTGTAAAGTGGGATTAAAATCCAGTTTAGTGAAACATGTATTTAAAAGTTGGAAAAAGCGTAGTTGTTATTGATAAACAATTCAAATCTTTATTTAAAATATGCTAGGAGTTACAAGTATTTAACTTGAATGGATTAAAAAGTCAGTGGCTATTTTTGATGTTATACTTGTACCAATGATTACATAACTAAGAGCTATTATTTGATGCCTTCTCAATATAAATTAAATTATAATGAGAAATATTAATATTAAAACATTAAGAGCATTTTGTACTTTTTATCCAAATGTATGGATAATAAATGTGATCTTAAACAGTAATGAGACATGATTTACTAGGGCTTTTCAGAGCCATGGCAAAACCAGTTACACTGAAATTTTAGTGCAAATGTCACAAATGAGAAAGGAGAATATTTTAATTTTCAGGTTGACATAAGTTGATATTTCTTTAAGTCATTATGCTACAATAATGTTTTGAAATGTAAAAAATCTCTCATTTGGAAGGGTATCCAGGATTTATGTAGAATCCACCTACTATTATACTGGTTATTCAGTTCTTGTCAAATATCAAGGCATTGCTATAGTTGGCATTTAGCACTTATGATCTAAAATGGCACCATTTGACTGGAACCGTATTCCTACTAATGGAAGCTATTGGCTTTCCTGAATCTGGAGATTATGATCAGCATGCAGGTATATAGCACATAGTTTTTTTTGTATGACAAAGAAAAATGACTACAGGGGGAGAAATTTTAATATCTTAGGGTAGAGGGACTGCAGGGTGAGGCTCCACACATTTTGTTTACCATCATCAGTTCACACTGTTTTCATAAAATGGTGATCTGGGAACAAGTGAAGACATGGTAAAAACAGAACTGAAGCAAAACTTTGACCTGGTATGAAGCAGAAATTTACAAACCCCCACAAATATTTTTTTTAATTGAACGTTTACTGTTGGAAAAATTTGATTCCTATTGATATGGCCCAGTAGAAATATTTCCAGTCAAATCGTGTACTCCAATCATACGGTCTTGAAATATATTTCTAGGTAGTAGTTAAAATTGCTTAAAAATAGTTGTATTCTTTGCTGGTATAGGAAAAAAAACCATAATGGACTATGGGTAAGATTTTCCCATTCTTAATTAAACTTGTAACAGGAAAAACTACCGAAGATCTGTTTCAGCCTCTATCCTATATAAAACAGTCAAAACAGGGATGTGGGAGAATGAAGAATCAAAGTTCAGGTAAGTAATCAGTAGGGCATGAGACTTCACCTTGGGTACCATAGCTTCAGGATGTAAGGCAGTGAATGCAACTTCACATAAATGGACAAAAAGGAATGTTGCCGTTTAACTCAGCACACAGTAGTTTCACAATCCCTGGTATCTGTCGTCATTTAGAGCAATATATAAGGATTAAAAGAATGCTGTTATTTTAATGGTCCAAATTGCATATGAACATGATTTTTTATTGAAATAGCGATATTATTCCATTAGCTTAATTTTTAAAATATATGTAAAGCATAATTCTTCTCAAGAAATAAACTTTTAAAGTAATTTGAAAACTTGGAAAGTAATTACTTTTTAATATAGTAGGGTAGTTTTAAAGGTGAATGTAAGCAAATGTGAATAAGGTTTATGGCACCATTTTGATGCAGTTGGATAATTCCATTCTTTTTTGTTCTCTTCCTCCCTGTTTCTGGGCTAGGGCCCAATAGGTCAAAACTACAAGATATGCTTGCTAACTTGAGAGATGTTGATGAACTTCCCTCGTTACAGCCATCTGTGGGTTCACCTTCCAGACCCACCAGCTCCAGGCTTCCAGAACACGAAATAAATAGGGCAGATGAAGGTAAGTATATGACACTCCCGAGCGCGCGCGCGCGCACACACACACACACACACACACACACACACACACACTCTACTGGGAAATGCATATCTAAATTCAGTTATTAGAAAGGACTTTCCTAAGAAAATAACTTTATTTTACGTATGTTTGATTGACACGGTGTTCCCCAAATGTAGGCTTTCTTACATTCAAGGGGTTTGATTCCCCCTTCAATCTGTTAGACTTGAAAAGGGTGCATAAACAGCAAGTCCAACTCCAGATTCTAGTCCACCTCCCTAGAAGCCGTGTATTTGGTATGTACAGGCTGTTTTATTCACCCTACTGCAACAAGAAGAAAATTAAGTCTATATGATAGGTAGTAAATGTTTACTTTGAGATTCACATAAATATTTTCAGATGTTTTCTTTAAAGTTTGTCATTGATAAGTGAAAACCAGGGGGCTGGGGGGAGGGTGGGGAGGACACCTGAAAGTCTACTCACACTTGCAACTGTGTTTCTTTGTTCCCTTTCAGTCCTTGTCTGTGTGTATTTTTTTTACAAAGTTACAGTCACCACGTAGAGTAATTCTATCTTGTTTTATTTATGTAACATAAAGTCCCAAAACAACTTTCATAATTATAATTTTGAGATTACACATTATATTTTAGACTTGATACTTCACCATATCCCTTTTGGATATTTAGGTTTCCAGTTTTTTACAGTACCGTCTTATGGTGTTTAAATACAATTCTGCCTGTTTTCTAGACATAAGTTCTGACTTATCTATTTATAAATAGATAAAATGCTTATATGTAGAAATTGATCTAAACTTTTTTTTAATGTTTATTTATTTGAGAGAGAGAGAGAGAGAGAGAGAGAGAGAGAGAGAGAGAGAGAAAGTGTATGTGCAAGTGGGGGGAGGGGCAGAGAGAATTCCAAGCAGGCTCTGCATGCTGTCAACACAAAGCATGATGTGGGGGCTTGAACCCACGAACCATGAGATCATGACCTGACCCGAAATCAAGAGTCAGATGCTTAACTGACTGAGCCACCCAGGCACCCCTAGAAATTGATTTTAAAGTATGTATTTACATTAGCTGAAAATCCAGTATGATGTAAAAGGAACCTTGATGATTAATAAATATTTTTCAATATTTATTTTTTAAAATTGCCTTGAATTTAAATACTGTAATTTTTTGCAGTGAATATGCTTCTTCAAATTACTATTTATTGAATAAAACAGACTGGGAAAAAGCCACAGAAAAATCACAAGTGTTTTTCTTTCTTGGGTTTTAAATTCAGTTACATTTTAGACATAAACTGATAGAACCTTGATGGACAGATTTTCATGGTCGGAGTACTTTTTAAATGAAACTTTTGACCATCACATGGTTAGTTATTTATTAGAGTTAATTTTATACATAGTATACCTGGAATTTATTACTCATACATTAAATAACGAAGACTTGTACATTACACCTTTATAGTCTAAATACACAATTTCTTTGATATAGAGACGTCTTTTGAATTAAAGATGTGAAGTCATGGACCTCATTAGGTGTGTTTGTTGTCCTCTAGGAGATACATTCACTTGACACTATCCATGTGAGAATTTTAATCAGTTTGTTATTCTAAGATCAAGTCTAGATAAGAAGTTCATTTTTCTTTTGTTCTAGTAACTCCTAAAGAGTTTTATCAGAGATTTCATCTTGCAGCATTCTAATAACAGAGGCAGAATAAGTACTGTATACTAAATGACAAATGTATAGAAGCATTACATAAGCCACAGAAAGTGCCCTTCATGGAAAAAAATATTGAAGAACCTTAAAACTGAAGCGTTGAATATCTAACTTACTGTCTCTAACATGGGTCCTATAAGCTTTCTTCCTCAGTGAAAGGTTTTCAAAAATATAAAAAGTATGTAAGAAATACACGGTGTATTTACTTGCCCATGAATGATGCCTCTTGGTCTCCAGTTTAGTTTCAGAAAAAGTGTCCATAGCCTGTGTGTGCTATAAATGTTTATCACTTTATTTTTGTTTTAATGGTTTTGTTTTAATTATTTAGCTGTAAATAGTAAAGAGGCACAGTTAAATAATTTTGTAAAAGCTGAAGAAATGTGGCCTATCGTCTCAAGTTGTAAGGAGTCTTAGAGTTCTGCCCATGGTCGCTCCCTCTGGCCCTCGGGTCTGCTGGCTTAGCCAGGGAGTGTGCTGGAAGGAGCTCTGCCTTTGTTTCAAGGTTTTACATGGTCATTTTTAGAGCATTGTTTAAATTAGCCCAAACAGAGTGTATGCTCAAATCCCATGAATCTTAGTCTTGTTTTTAAGAGTCCTTTTTATTTCACACCTGAACAAAGTTGTCTGGATACAGTAGAAATGAAAACAAACAAAACACCTGGCTGAAGACCCAGTCTCATAGTCTCCTGTGAGTCATTTGATTGAAATTTGGCATGAAAATTGCTATTCTAACCTAAACAGTCTCCACCCTGCAGTAGTTAATGTGAGAGCTGCTCGAACTCCTCAGAGGATATGTGGTATGTTTGGGTAAAACCCATTTTTATTATTGCTGCTTTATTGCATGGTGGTTTTAATTGCATAAGGTCTTAATTTATGTTCTCCTTTGTTCTTATAAGGGTTTTAAGACATAACTCTTAGGTCTTCTATTTTTAAGACATAACTATTCTTTCATTTCTTCAACAAATACTTATGATTGAATCTAAACTTACATAATTTAAAGCTGAAAAACACCTTTAAATCCAGTTTTCTACATATACTAATTAATATATTGACTTGTTTCTTTTAAGGAAACAAAACATTTTTTAGCAGCCAGAGTTTAAACTGTTAAATTCGTCTTATCAACTTATAAATGTTTGCTATTAGTAAAGTAACCACCTCTAGAAAACTACTCAAAGACTATCTTTGACAGTTTGCCAGCATAATTGCATTTATAAAAATCAACAATCTACTATTGACCAAATTAGGTAAAACTCCTGTTTTACTTTGGCATTTTGCTTTTAACTGATTCTTCTGTGATGGTGATTGGAGGAATTGGATTGGTATGTTCAGTGTCATCTATTACAAAGAAGATATGGCATCAGCTCGCGGCTAATGAAACTGTTCAAATGGACACTTCGATAAAAAAAGTCTTTGAAATAAAAATCCACTTATAGTGAAAAGAAAATGTCTTTGAAACAGACATTTTTAACTGAACTATGCCTGTAGAAAACTGTAGAAGTGGTAAGGGAGCAGGTCAGTGAATTATCACAAAGTGAACCCAGCTGTGTTACCACTGCCTCGGTCAGAATCCGAACATGTACCAGGGTCTTGAAGGGCTGCTTGGGCTTCAAGTTACTGCTTCTCGAACCCTTCTCTCCAGACACAGTCCTGAGTTCTAACACCAACATTAAGTTTGCCTCATATAGGCATATTTTATAGTTGTAACTATTTTACTTCTTTCTTTTTTTTTTTAATGTTGATTTATTTTGAGAGAGAGAGAGAGAGAGAGAGAATGCACCATGAGCAGGGGAGAGGCAGAGAGAAAGGGAGAGAGAGAATCCCAAGCGGACTCTGTGCTGTCAGCATGGAGCCTAATGTGGGGCTCAAATTCATGAACTGTGAGATCATGACCTGAGCCGAAATCAAGAGTCAGACGCTTAACTGAGCCACCCACGCACCCCAGTTGTAATAACCATTTTCGTTTGAAATTTTCTGTATTCTTCCGAGTTATAGAATTAAGCAATTTTATTTTGAATGAGACCAGGAATGTTCAGATCACTTGTTACTTATGTTTAATATTTGATAGAAGTAATTTGAGTAATTAACATGAAATAGCAAACGAGGAAAGCCTACTTTGCTTTAGTCGTATTATTTTTTTGTATAGTGAAAAAGAAGGGACAATGGTCTATTGAATTTGTTTCCTGTTGTACTTTTCTTTTTTCTCTTTCTTTGTTTTAATGTTTATTTATTTTTGAGAGAGAGGAGAGAGGGAGCCAGAGGATCCAATGTGGGATCTACAGGGGCTGCGGAGAGCCCAATGCGGGGCTCGAACCCACAAACAGCGAGATCATGATCTGAACCAAAGTCAGACACTTAACCGACTGAGCCACCCACAGACCCCTCGTGTTGTACTTTTCAAATTAGATGATACCTTTGCCTTTGGTTAAGATACGGAAAAAGCAACCAGTTCTTGAGGATTTTCTGCTCACTGAATTTTACTGTGTTTGAATGCATTTAAAAATAATCAAATATAGACATGCCCTTAAGAGACTGTTTACACTTTAGAAGTTTTTTTATGTGTCTCCTGTCTTCCCCCTTCAGTGGAAGCATTGACCTTTCCTCCTTCTTCTGGGAAGTCCTTCATCATGGGAGCAGATGAAGCCCTTGAAAGTGAACTGGGACTTGGAGAATTGGCTGGACTTACAGTGGCCAATGAAGCAGATTCACTAACTTATGATGTGAGTCATGGTTTTATTTTTGTTGTTTTTTCATTTCTTAGAAATAAAAAGTTAACCTAATAGAAAAAGATAACAGTGGTAAAATTTCTTTACAGGTATAGAATTTGGTTCTGTTTTAATTGCAAACTTTGAAAATACAGTATTTTTCACATTGTGTAGAGATTAAAATTATGGTCTTTGCCTAAATCCGTAAGTTTTTATATCTTGTTTATTGGTTTTAGATTAAGGGAAAGAATTCCCTTTTTGTTACAAAGTTTGGATTTTATGTTTTAAGGCACCAGAGATCACTTGAAATTCATGCCTCCCTAATGGCAACATTTGAGTTTCTTCTTCCGTACATTATCAGTGAATACTTGGTCTACAGGAGATTTTAGTTATTGTTAGGCAGGGATGTCTACAGGGTGTCTTGCAGATGTTAAGGCTGACCCATCAGTGATTTAGACCAAAACTGAAATCGTCATACCTTTACACATGCATGCATTTACTTAATCCCAAACACAATTGTTTTATAACTACATTTAAATTGTCAGAAAAACAGTTGCCTGTTTTATAAAGTATTTACAACCTGTCTTGTCTTGATGAAAATGGTCTCACTTTGATACCTCATTATCTTTGTTGGAGAACACAGTATAGCTCCTACCACATGGGGGCTGTAAAGATGGATGCTTAAGCAAACCATGGATATGAGAAGGATGTGCTCCAAAGAGGAACCTCACCACTCACTCTTCTTCCTACAAATCAAAATTCTCACTCTTTGCTAAGTCCATTAGTAAGTCTTTTGGGTTCTTCCTCCAAAAATACCTAAAACCGTTAGCTGTTTTTTACTTTTCATCCTACTCCATTGTTTTCTTCACCTGGAACTACTACAATAACCTCATCTAAATGGGCTCTTGGTTCCCCATTCTCTGCATATATGATACAGGTTTTTAAAAAATATTTGTTTCTAGTAGTTTTGTATCCTTATATTCTACATCTGTTGTGTATAAAAACACAATTTAGTTGACTTTTGTTTTTTCATCTAATATTTGACAATCTTTTTATTTTTTTAATTTTATTTAATTTTTATGTATGTATGTACTTATTTTTGAGAGGGTGCAAATGAGCGAGGGGCAGAGAGAGAGAGAGAGAGAGAGAGAGACAGAATCCCATGAGGGGCAGAGAGCGAGGGAGGGAGGGAGAGAGAGAGAGAGAGAGAGAGAGACAGAGAAGCGGGGCTCACGTTCGCCCCATAAGGGGCTGGAACTCCTGAATCACAAGATCATGATCTGAGCAGACGTCGGATGCTTAACCAGCTGAGCCACCCAGGTGTCCCTGACAATGTTTTTAATTGGAGCATTGAGTCCATTTCTTTTTAAAGTAATTACTGATATATTTGGATTTAAGCCCACTGTTTATTTGTGCTACCTGTTCTGTGTTCTTTTTTCTCCTATTTTTAGCTATATTGGGATTCTTTTTTATAAGTCACCCCCACTCCATTATTTGGAGATTATACAGTCTTTCATTACTCTTTCTGTTGTTACCCTAGAGATTACCACACATATCCTTATCAAAATTTTAATGCACAGACCTTTAGAACAATTTTAACTATACTTAAAAAATTCCTACCGTACATATATGTTACTCTTACTATATATTTTGTCTCGA
Organism: Panthera uncia; assembly: GCF_023721935.1. NCBI lineage: Eukaryota > Metazoa > Chordata > Mammalia > Carnivora > Felidae > Panthera > Panthera uncia. Next base: position 10,804,662 of record NW_026057579.1, read on the forward strand.
CATTTATCTCCTACAAGATAATGTTTTATACACTCAACATTCAGTTAGGGTTACCCATTTTACATGATTCATTTTGCTTTATTCTGTTCTTCCCTGTGCATCTGACTGTCCATCTGGAACACTTTTCTTTTACTCTAAGAACAGTTAATATTTCTCTTTGGTGAAGGTCTACTGGTATCCAATTCCCTCAGTTTCTGGTTTTATTAAATTGTTTATTTCACCTGAGTGGGTTAACTTTTATCTCTGGTATTGAGTTCCAGTTGGCAAGGTTTTTGTTTTGTTTTATTTTGTTTTGTATTTAGTTTCACTTTAAACATTCTAAATATATTATTTCATTTTCTTCCTTCGTTTTCTGCTAAAGTCAGCTGTCATTTCTTTTATTGGTCGTTCAATGTTAGTCTGATTTTTTTTTCTTCTATGACTCATAATCTTCCTATGTCTTGACTGTTAGCCAAGGTTTAGTTTTCTTTTTATTTAACCTTCATGAAGTTCTTAGACCTTCTTGGCTTAGTATGTTTTTCTCAGTTTTATATAAAGTTCTCAGCTATTTATCTTCAAATACTGCTTTTACACTTCTCTCTTTCTTCTCCTTCTGGAACTCTAGTTATATTGTTAGAACTCTCTACATCCTCTGTCTCCTGCTCCCTTTGTTATGTATTTTCCATCTTTTGTCTCTATACTTCACTCTAGATGTTTTTATGACCCATCTTCTGGTTAACTAATTCTTTCTTCAGTTATGTGTAATGTGTAATTAAACCTATCTACTTAGATCTTACATTGTTTGCTTCTAGAATTCTTTTTCTATAGATTTATTCCAAAATTTACAATGTTGTCTTTTATCTTCTTGAACACAGTAAGCATGATTATGTTCCCAGTTGTTTTCATTAAGCTGTATAATCTTGTGTGGGGATGGTTATTTTTTATTGTGTCCAAATAGCCATACTTGAAAAAATGTCTATAGAAATAACTTCAGGCCTAGGATGATATCTTCCCCCAGGAAGTATATTTTAATTTGCTTCTCTCAGATGTCTGTAGCCAGTAGAAATCTGGATCACCTCATTTCAGTTTCAGTTTTTCAGATGATTTAAAGCTGATCTGCAGTCTGTGCAAGGGCTTTTGTTCTAGTTCATGCTTCTGTCTAGGATGCAACCCTTTGGACTCAAAACCCAAAGCACAGTGGTTCACCAAGCCCCACCTTCTTGGCAGGCCCTGGACACCAGTCTGTATCTCCTTGCACTGCCCAAGCGTCAAAAGCACAGCCTGACCTCTCAACCATCCCCTCTGGAATCAGTAAATACCCTCTGGGGAGAAACAACTCCAAATATCAGGCTCACCTTTTTAGATTTCTGTCTTCCCCTAAATCCTGGCCTCCTTTTTCTTCACTATTTTTCTGGTTCTCCATTTAAAAATTATTAGCTCTGCTTTTCTACTTGTCCTCAGTACAGACTTGATCCTAATGGTCTAGTCTACATCATGGCTAAAAGCAGAAGTTCCCATGAGATACTTTTGTCCTCTCTAAACGTACCCCACAAAGATTTTGTCCCATATGTTACAGAATTCAGTCATGTCTCTAGACAAATGTCATTCTTTTTTTTTTTTTAAGCTGTTGTTAAAAACTTAGTGTTATGTCTGTGTTTCTAAAAGAAGTCTCTAGTTCTAATAAATATATTAGTAACCTCCCGCTGTGTAACAAATTGCACACGACACAGTTGAAAACAACATTTGTTATAGTTTCTGGAGGCCAGCAATCTGGGGCAGCATAGCTGTGTGGTTCTGGTCTGTCATGTGGTTATAGTAAGCATGTAGCAGGAGTTGCAGTCTTAAATGAAGACTTGGGAAGATCTCCTTCCAGGCTCACTCATGCAGTTGTTCAAAAGCCTTGGTTCCTTGCTGGCTGTTGGCTGGGGACTAGTTTCTCACCCAGGAGCCTCTATGTGGCGTTCTCGGTGGAGCAGCTGGCTTCTCCCAGTGTGGGTGTACTTGAAAAGAGAGTGAGCAAGAACACCCAAGATGCAAGGTTTTATGACCTGATTTTGGAAGTAATTTGCCACCACTTTTGCTATATGTTACTGGTCACACAGAGCAACCCTGTATTGTGGCAGGGGGCTTCACAAGGTGTAAATATGAGGACGTAGGGCTGATCAGGAACCATCTTAGTGGCTGTCTACCACATTAAGACATTCAGAAGGAATCTAATTGCTTTTGTATATGAAAATCTTTCAGCTCTTCAATAAGAGCAGACAAGAGTCAACTTAGTTGTTCTGCTTCTCCCCCTGCTCCACGCACCCCCAACCCCCCTGCAAAGATAACCAGCCCCAGATCTTATAGTAGTTCCTTGCATCGTGTGTTCTGTCTTCTTACTGCTCCAATTGTGACCTGCTCTATCCAAATTTCTCTGCAGACTTTTAAACTTCTGGGTCCTAAGTTATAGTTTGTATGACGAGTGTAGCCTCTTAAGTCAGGCTATTTGGTTTTGAATCCGGAGTCTTCCACTTACTAGAGGGAACTCATTCAGCTTCTCTTTTCTTTACATGTCTGGTCCTTAAAGTGGGGATAATGTTGATTCCTTCATAGAGCTGTTGTGACACTTAAGTGAGTTAATGCGTGTTAAGTTTTTGAAAAATGTATAAAGTAATGGATAATGCTCAAAATAGCAGTTATTATCAGTATTGGTTTTTTTTGTCATTGTAAGTATGGCAATATTTCTTCAGTGTGTTAACCAATATGTGCCCTACTCGTGCTTAAATCTAGAATGCTTGTTAGTCATGGAGTGTAAAGTAATATGTGATAGGATATGTGGTGCTAGTGTAAAGTTAAACATGAACCTCTTTGGCTTTGCTGTTAGTTGGAAATGAAAAAAAAAAGTTGGAATATTCTTGGAATGAAAAAATGCATTTTTTAAGTTGTTGAGATGGAGTCTGTGTGGAGAAAAGCAAGATAATGTTGTGTTTTGCAAATGGAATTTATTGTTTTGTAACATCTGATTGTCTCTTCCAGGGTTAACATTTTATGTTTCCAGTTTATAAACGTTGTTACCAATTTGACAAAGAAAATTTAGCTTTTCATAGAAACTATTGAAAATCTAGAAGTAGGATCATATACTATAATGTTAATAAGTTATTAAAGGTAACTTAGTTTTCAGGTTTTATCCCAAATTACTTTCTATACTATAATTTAGGTTGAAATTACTTGTCTGTTGTTTTTTTAAGTCATCCTAGTAAAGACCCATTCTTGTTATTTAGTCTTCTTTCAATTTTGAATTATGTTACTTGTTTTTTTGTTGTGTATTCATTCATATTTCTTCAAAGAAAACCACTGTTGACGTACTGTTAATTTTGCCTTTTGATTTGATTATTTGCATTTAGAAATTATATTGTTTTGACAATTGCACAATGTGATGATTTAATGACAAATCAGCAAGAATTAATGTTGAAATATAATTTTTTTCATGTCCTGAACCAGATGTCCGGGTATCTTTCTTTTGTTTCCTTAATAGATAGCGAACAATAAAGATGCATTGAGGAAGACATGGAACCCTAAGTTTACATTACGAAGTCACTTCGATGGTATTCGAGCCCTTGCTTTCCACCCCACTGAGCCCGTTTTGATAACAGCATCAGAGGATCACACATTAAAAATGTGGAATTTGCAGAAAACAGCCCCAGCCAAAAAGTGAGAATATTCTACTTTAACTGTATTTGAAGTTTTTTTTTTTTCAGTTTATTTATTTATTTTGAGAGAGAGAGAGCGTTCATGGGAGGGGCAGAGAGAGAGGGAGAGAGAGAATCCCTAGTAGGCTCCACACTGTCAGCACAGAGCCCAACACAGGGCTCGAACCCACAAAAGGTGAGATCATGATCTGAGCCGAAATCAAGAGGCTCAACCAGCTGAGCCACCCAGACGCCCTGTATTTGAGTATTTTAATTATCAGTGTTCAGCAGAAAAGTACTTAATTATTTGCTATTAAATTTCTCAAGTATACCTTCCAGCTTTTTCTTCTTTACCATGTCACATAATTAGAATTTTTCCCTTCTTACTCACAATCTGGTATCAGGTTGGAAAACTGACACTGAGGGAGAAATAGTATTATCTGATAGTTTCCCAGAGCTTGTGAGTGCTGTTTACAATCCTTACACAGTATTTTAAATGGTTGTCATATTTGTGGATTCCCTTGTCTATATTGAAGGTTTCTACTGTTGTTGTAAAGAGGTGTAGGCATGTCATCATTCCCCAGCACAACCTTGCCATATTATTTATTAGGTTTGGACTTAATGATGTGGAAGGGAGGCTGATTGAGGGGTGAAGGACTGTTCTTTGGTATTGTCTTTTGGCCTTGACCTTTTAGGTACTTTCCATACCTACCAACATGTATAGACTGAAAGGCATTGTTATTCCTGTCACTTAACTGCTATTTCTTCCCTCAGCCCCTCGGTTCCTTTCTTAAGCATGAACAGACATGAGTTGTTATAATCTCTTTTACCAGTGACCAAGCTAGTCCAGGTCCCACTTGGTAGTGTACTTACTGGAGGTCACTCCCCTGTGTCCTTGAATCAGATGGTCCAAACCTAGCATGTGCCAGTAATGGCCCTTCTCTGGTGTCAGGCACTTCTGTTATTGGAAGGAGAAATAAACATGAACTGGCAAAGATTATAGAAGTTTTACTACTGATAGAGGATATCTATTGCCAAGTTTAAAAGAGATCAGTGAACATTCCTGCTGTGAGTCCTACATAAACTTGATAAAATACTTGATTTATCAGTCTTCATCAACCAGTTCAACCAGATCTTGCTAAAACCAAGTGACTTCTCATAAGGATCAGGTATCCTCAGCAGAGAGTAATTATTTCTTTGTTATAAATCGTGCCTTTTGTCTTTTTAGTTCTCTGGCCACAATGGGCATCTCATTAGACCAAAGAATGTCAATGTCTCATATATTCTTGACTAAAACTTAGAAAAATATTGAAACAAGTTTCTTAGCTGGTGATAGCTTAGGAACAATATCTCCACATGTAAATAACAGTGACCTGTTTACCTTTGAGCATAAAATTTTGGAAATGCTTGAGGAGAGAATTATATAAAAAACTGTAATACAGTATAAGAAATGGTAAGTAATTGACTTTACATCCAGTTTCCATTAACAGTCATGGCCAGTATTAGTGTAGAGTATCTATACATTCAGTGTTCTGATTAATGAATAAACTGATGACTTGGACACCTTTTACAAGTATCGAGGACAGATATCTTAACCTTTATGGAAATGCAAAGAAATTCAAGTGCCATGTGCTGAAATCCTGCTAATGCCTGGTTCTAGCCTAGTCTGTTTTACATGTAGACTTTTATTTAATCCTGTGAGTATTTGGTATTATCCTGATTTTTCAGTTTTGTTTTAAATATGTAGAGGAATCTGAAGTTCCAAAAGAATAAATAATTTGCCTGAAGTTAGCCACCTAATTGAATCCAGAAATTTATCTCCTCAAAGCCTATGATGCTCTTTGAGTGGGACTCTCTCTTCCTTTAGTCAAATAGACTATGATAATGCTGAGAACACTACAATCAGGTATTATTACTAAACTACTACTAAACAAGTGTTTCTTGAGGCCACAAAAATATGTGATTGATATCAGATAAGCTGTCTTAGGTGTCCTAGGTTGAGAATGGTATATTACCACAGTGTTGGTGTTTCTAAAGGCAATTTTGTGGCATATATTCAGGGCTACTGTTTACTACTGAAACTTAGAGTGGTAAAAGTCCTCTCTCTCTTGGATTTAGGAGTACATCTCTTGATGTGGAGCCTATCTATACATTCAGGGCTCATAAGTAAGTATATGCTTTTTCTTTGTTTTAAGTCAGCATCACTGTACATCAGCCTGATTAGAGTATTTTATTTTCTTTCCCTTAAATATTTGTGTTATATGTTTTTTGTATTTAGTAGCTTTTTTCTTTTGTAAATGTAAAAGAAACTGGCAGATAATACAGTGTTAAAAACAAGTTTATCACTACCAGAGATCCTTGCTAAAATTAGATTTTATTTGGATAATGTTTAAATATGATATCTCTCTTGCTTAAAATAAGTTGATGCAGTAAGGGTTAAATATTATAAATCCTGACGTTTGTTTTCCTTAAAGATAATATAGATTAAAAAAACCCAAGAATTTTAAAATTATGAACACATATTGCATGCTGCTCATATTTCCACATAAGCTTAAGGGTTATACTTATTCACTTGATTTAACACAGAGATTGGCATTTTTTATAGAAAGGGTCGGATAGTAAATACTTTTTCAGCTTTGTAGGCCATATATTTTCTGTTGTATATTTTTGTTTTTAGTTCAGTTTGTTTTATAACCCTTTAAAAAAAATGTAAAAACCATTTTTAGCTTGAAGACTGTACAAAAACAGACCACTGGCTGGATTTGGCCCACAGGCCATAGTTTGCCAACCTCTGGTTTAGCAGCAGAAGAGAGATGTGTGATGCTTCCATAGTATTTTTATTCATCGTAAAAAGCTGAAACATAGAAACCATATGAATAATTAAGCGCTCTTATTTCTAACAAGTCCTATTATCAGATTGATTTGGGGGAATAGAAATTGCTTTTTATCTCCCAGAGGACCAGTGCTCTGTGTGGTGCTGAGCAGCAGCGGCGAGCAGTGCTACAGTGGGGGTGCCGACGGACTGATCCAAGGCTGGAATACCACCAACCCCAATGTCGATCCCTATGACTCCTACGGTAGGTGTTTCCCCCAGGATATGCAAGAATAACTTGTCTTCCTTTTACACATTTTACATAGCATATATAAGGATAAAATGAGATATGTTAATAAATTGGTAAAAGACAACAAGGTCTTTATATGGTTGAAAAGGACTCTTGTATTTAGGAATCAGTTTGATATATGATGTTAAAAGAAAAAAGAAACAAAATGGATTATTCCTGCAAAAAACAGTTCCCACCCTCCCAGAGTTTTGTTGATTGGAAATGGTGGCTATGACTGACCATCGTTTTCTTCATTTTGGGCATCTGTACATTACTTGAGACATTATTACACATTTCATTACTGTTCTTGACAAACAGCCTAAGGAAAATTAATGTTGGCATCATCTTCTTGATCAGTTACTGGAGTGTGTAGAGGGTAATGACTTTTAAGCTCCATGACACCAAAATACTTGAAAGGCCTTAAAAATTAAGAAGTGCCTTTAGTCTTGGGAACAGTACTGTGAAACATAAATCCACATGATAATCTATCACTAGATTTTACCATAAATTCTTTTGCAAAAACTGTTTAGGAATTGACTCTTTTGGTTTCCTCTTATATTCTCAGACTTTAGAATGGTATGAAGTGTCATATTTGTCCTAAAACCATATTTTCCTCTTCACTTTAGATTAATTTTACCACCAAACCTAAGTAAAGATAAATTCGATAAACAAAAAATTTTCCCAACATATATTTAATAAACATTTAACATGTATTTTGTGAAAGGTAAACCCCCTCTCTCTCCCCAGGTCTCTTACAAATTGATCTGTTCCATATTTTTCCTTACTTCCTTTATCTCTCTATTAGAGGATCAGTTGTTCTGTCCCAAGGCAACCAGCCCTTCTCCTTTGGCTCTTGACCTCATTCTCTCTTGTTTCTTTTGAGACTGCACTTGATTCGTTCTTGCTGTCTCTCTTGCTGTCATCTTAAGCCTTGCCCTCTTTTCTCTCTTTCCACCCCCTCCACATATAAGTAAATCCAGGTAGCTCCTCTCCTGGGCAAGGGGAAGCCTTTTCTTGACTCCATTTCCCTCCCTGGCTTGTGTTTAGTCTCTGTTTCCCTCATCATCTGTGTGTGTGTCTCTTTGGTGGTTGTGACTAGAATACACAATTTGGAGTTACTAATTCCATGTCCTTTCCCCGGGCATCATCCCTCTGCAGTCTATCTTCTGGTCATTCCCCTTAAATATACCAAGATTATCAGTGACTGTCTGATTGGCTGATCCAAGGGGTATTTTCCAGTCCTTGTTTTTCTAGACGTATTGGCTATCTGAAACTGTAGAACATTCCATCCTTGTTGAAATTTGTCCACTATTGGCTTCTGTGACAATTTGTTTCCTATCCTTCATAAACTTTTATTTTTCTCACCTTAGATACTGGCATTTATCAAGGCCCACACCCTATTCATTCCTTGTTTTGTATGCATATTCTTTGGTAGACTGAATCCACCTCTACGGTTTTATATGCTGTTGACTCATAAATATCTTCTGTAAGCCTCAGACTGCCTACAGAACATTTCAAAGTCACCATCTCATTGTCCATAAATCCCCGCAAGTGCTGTGTTTCTTCTCCCATATATTCTTTATGAGACGGTGGCACCACCACAGTTGCCCAAGCTAGAAACCTAACAGTTATCCTTGTTGCCTTGTTCTGTTTGCTATCTGTACCTTATTAATTTCCTAGTAATTAATATTTACCTAATATTAATTACCTCAATATTCCTTGAATATAGCCCTTCTGCTTTGCCCCCTTTCCCACTGCCCTCCCCTAGGTGTTCATCATCACCCCCCCCAGACTGCTGGAACAGTCCCCTTGCCGTCATCTGGATTCTGTCCAGTCTGTCTTCTGCACTACAGTGAAGGCTACCTTACTAAATACCTACTTCACCCTACTGCTCCTGGAAAACCCCGTAGTGGTTCATTTTGCTTTCAGAATAACTCCCAACTACCTTGATATGCTGTAGAAATCCCACCTTAAAGTAGCCACTCTCCTCTCATCTTTCTGTCTCCAACTTCACACTTCAGTGGTGCTGAATTGCTTGTAAATTTCCTCACATGTCGTGCTTTCCTTCCTTTGTGATTTTGCAGGTGCCGCCTCCTTTGCCAGCAGTGGCTTCCCTCTAGTTTTGACTGGCCAGCCCCCGTATACTCTAGGTGTCATTCTCTCCAGGAAGCTTTCACTCAACCCTGTTACTCTCCATGGTTACGATGTCAGTCACTGTTACTGTACTTATCACAACATCTTTTGAGACCAGGATAGCACTGTGTCTTAATTATCTGTGTGGCCCCAGCATCTAGCATAGTGCCTAACACACCGTGTCTTCAATAAATATTTTATGATATGACAGAGAGTAGAGGACAGATAACATTGACATTTTAAACTTAACATGTGTGAGCCATCTTGAAAGTACTGCTTCATAGAGTCACTGTGAGGATTGATAATTATAGTTTCCAGTTTGACTTTTGTCACGAAACCGTGCTAAGTGAGCCTCCTTCCCTTCATGCACATCATTCACATGTCGGTTAGTGCTGTTAGAGGGGAATACCTGTAGGTCTCAGTTCATGTCCACCGTGAATTCCAGGGACCTGTTGCTCCCAGGAATAACTGCCATTCGTAGTGCGGAGGTACAGGAGGCTGGTCTGAAGAAGCGTGTCCAAAGTGCTGACAGAGCTCAACGAGGAAAGGATGTCTGTTCATTTCCTCGAGGAATAGTTGTGACTTCTCTGAACACAGATTAAATTCAAATGATGTGTGTTAACGTGCTTTTTAAAAAATCTAGACAAATGGAAAGAAGGGAAGGAGAAGGAAATACCTGATTTTTTTAAGGAGAGAAATATGTACTTTAAAATTTTAATTTATAAGTCCTAGACTCTGCATGTGCGTATTTCCAAGCCTGTTTTTAGTTATTGCAACATTTCAGAAGAATAATAGAAACTAGGAAGCATATTTTGTGCTGTTATTAGACGCTTTTGTTTGTATTTCCTTTCTCTGGAATCTGAGTTACCTTTATGATTTGTTTTTTTCTCCTGATTTTGCATTCTTGCTATTTTGTGTAGATCCTTCTGTTTTAAGGGGCCCTCTGCTGGGCCACACCGATGCTGTCTGGGGCTTGGCTTACAGTGCTGCCCATCAGCGCCTGTTGTCCTGTTCAGCAGATGGCACTCTCCGATTATGGAATACAGCCGAGGCTGCTCCAGCCCTAAGTGTATTTAATGATAATCAAGGTATATGCTTTTTTTTTTTTTTTTTTACCATTCAACTGAATCTTTTATAAAGTGTCTAATTCTAACAACAAGCAAATAAATAAGTAAACGATTCTATAAACTCTTAGAGTTTAAATTTAATTTGAAGGGTTTTTTTTTTTAAAGTAATGAAAGCATATTTGTTTGAATTTCCAACTTATGATTTTTAAAAGCATAGTATTCAGTGAAAGAACACACATTAAAAATTTTTTTAAATCAAAATATAACATCTACAGTAAAAATGGATATTGAAGATATGTCTTACTGGGTTTGACAAATATATAACTCTTATACCTCTCAAGATCTAGAACCTTTCCTTCACCTCTTCAAAGTGTCTTTGGGTCCTTCCCAGCCCCTCTTCCCATTTCCAACCAGCGGTGTGATTTCTTTCATTACAAATAAGTTTTATCTGTTCTAAAATTTCATAGAAGTGAAATCATATAATATGTACTCTTTTTGTATCTGACTTTTTACTCTCTAATGTTTTTGTGATTCATCCATGTTCTACATATCAACTTATTTATTTTTATATTTAATAGTATTTCATTAAACCAGTGTGTTTATTTATTTACCTTTTGATGGACATGTGGGTTGTTTCCAGTTTTTGAGTATTATGAACAAAACTACTATGAACATTTATTTTTTATTTATTTATTTATGTATTGAGCTAGTAAAGAGCTAGAAGTAGAATTGCTGGGAGTTAGAAGTGGTTTTGTGTGTTCAACTTTGTGTGAAATTGCCAAACTTATCCAGAGTGGTTGTGCCATGTTATACCACTGACAGCATGTATGAGAATTCCAGCTGCGCTTCATTCTTAATTAATTAGCATTTGGTGTTATCAGTTCATTTAGTTTTAGACACTCTGGCGGGTGTGTAGCAGTGTTTCATTGTGGTTTTAATTTGCATCGCTTTGGTGGCTAATTATTGTGAGCACTTTTGTGTGTGTGTGTGTGCTTATTAGTTATTAACGTATCTTCTTCTATAATATACAGATTTTTTAACTGCTTGCTTGCTTTAGATTTTGAACCATATAAAAAATCAGATTATATTCATGTATATGTATACATGCTATGTATACATATCATTCTATTCTTTTATGTTTGTAAACACACTATAAGTTTAACCAAGTTTTATCCTATTCTAGATGATAAATAAAGTACCTTCTTTATTCTTGAGCTGTTTTAACTTGTGTCTGGGTTTTGATGAGTTGCCTGCATTTGATATTTGCATGACTCTACCAGTAAATAATAATTTGAAATTTTATTTTTTTAATTCCGTATTTCGATGAGTTAGAATTCCTCATAAGAGATGGTCTCTTAAACAATTCCCACAATGCCACTCTAAGCCTCAGGTAAAAGTGGAAGCAACAAAACTTGTAGTCCAGAAATGTTTTCCATTTGTTTTCTGAGTAAAGGCCTGCATTCTGTGAATATATTAGCTGAGTAACAGGTAGAAGACTTGCTGAACAGGTAAAGATAATAAAATAGGCTAGGGCTAACAGTAACAAAAGAAATAATCTCTATTGAATGGTTAATGAGCTAATTTTTATTGTAATGTTGAGCCTTCTTTACTTCTTAAGGAAATCTTGTGACTATTTGTTTTGCTATATTATAAGGACATTTTCAACTAGACCCTCTGATCGCCATTCTCTGAATATGTTCTGACTCTCTTAGAATTGGGAATCCCTGCGTCTGTGGATCTAGTGAGCAGTGACCCGAGCCATATGGTAGCATCGTTCAGCAAAGGATATACAAGCATCTTTAACATGGAAACGCAACAGCGCATTCTCACTTTAGAATCCAACCTAGATACAAGTATGTATACCAATTTTAAGTAGTCTTTGTTTGGGTCAAATTTTTAAACTTTCTCAAAATTATAATTACTAGAGTCAACTACAAAAAAAACCTGTTATTATAAAGAGTTCTGCCTTTTAAATCACAGAACACAGTTACTTGGATAAAATGATTTACAATTGATTTTAAGACTTTAAATTTATGCACATTTGTAACTATACTATTTGGAATAGCATTTGAGCTATTCCAAAGAGGAGTCAAGTCACATCCCCAAAGGCAAAGGAATTAAAAGCAAAAATGAACTGTTGGGACCTCATGAAGATAAAAAGCTTCTGCACTGCAAAGGAAACAATCAACAAAACTAAAAGGCAACCGACAGGATGGCAAAAGATATTTGCAAATGACATACTGGACAAAGGGCTAGTATCCAAAATCTATAAAGAACTCACGAAACTCCACACCTGAAAAACAAATAATCCAGTGAAGAAATGGGCAGAAACATGAATAGACACTTCTCTAAAGAAGACATCCAGATGGCCAACAGGCACATGAAAAGATGCTCATCAGGGAAATACAAATCAAAACCACACTCAGATATCACCTCACGCCAGTCAGAGTGTCCAAAATGAACAAATCAGGAGACTATAGATGCTGGAGAGGATGTGGAGAAATGGGAACCCTCTTGCACTGTTGGTGGGAATGCAAACTAGTGCAGCCGCTCTGGAAAACAGTGTGGAGGTTCCTCAAAAAATTAAAAATAGACCTACCCTATGACCCAGCAATAGCACTGCTAGGAATTTACCCAAGGGATACAGGAGTACTGATGCATAGGGGCACTTGTACCCCAATGTTTATAGCAGCACTCTCAACAATAGCCAAATTGTGGGAAAAGCCTAAATTTCCATCAACTGATGAATGGATAAAGAAATTGTGGTTTATATACACATTGGAGTACTACATGGCAATGAGAAAGAACGAAATATGGCCCTTTGTAGCAACGTGGATGGAACTGGAGAGTGCTAAGTGAAATAAGCCATACAGAGAAAGACAGATACTGTATGTTTTCACTCTTATGTGGATCCTGAGAAACTTAACAGAAGACCAAAGGGGGAGGGGAGGAAGAAAAAAAAGGTTAGAGGGGGAGGGAGCCAAAACATAAGAGACTCTTAAAAACTGAGAATAAACTGAGGGTTGATGGGGGGGTGGAAGGGCAGGGAGGGATGAGCACTGGGTGTTGTATGGTAACCAATTTGATAATAAATTTCATATTAAAAAAAAATATGGGGGGGCGCCTCGGTGGCTTGGTCGGTTAAGCATCCGACTTCGGCTCAGGTCATGATCTCACGGTCCATGAGTTCGAGCCCCGCGTCGGGCTCTGTGCTGACAGCTCAGAGCCTGGAGCCTGTTTCAGATTCTGTGTCTCCCTCTCTCTCTGCTCCTCCCCTGTTCATGCTCTGTCTCTCTCTGTCTCAAAATAAATAAACGTTAAAAAAAAAAAAAAATTAAAAAAAAATATGGGGATAAAAAAACAAAGAGGAGTCAAGTTTTATACCAAATGATTAGTTTTCAATTCTGTTTGAAGAAAGTAATATTTATTCTGAATATAAAATAAATCTGTTTTTCATTTCTCATAATTTCATTTTTTAAATCAATTTAGTTTTGTATTAATAATATTTGACACAGCTCACTACTGATTAGACTGTAAATCAAGTTGTGTCTCTTAAAATCTCAAATATGAAGCTTCTCATTGGATACAGAAAGTCAGGAAATAATTTCTCAGATTGTGAAAAAGATACTATAGAATCTTTTTGATTTTTGGCTTTTTAACCATTGCTTTCTGTCTTTAGGCTTAATCCAGACAATTACATTTTAGGTTGCAGTTGACAAAGGAAGCTGTGTACATATATATTGTTGTTTTAATCTGAGAACTAGCTTTAAAAATAATTACCATGGTGTGTTTGTGTGTGTGTATGTGTGTGTGTGTGTGTGTGTGTGTGTGTATGTGTCTGTCTGTCTGTCTGTCTCTCCCTCTCCCTCTCCCTCCCTCCCTCCCCCTACTCTTTTCCTTGCAAAAATTTCCTTCATTCCATTTTGGCTTTCTTCATTTTCTCTTCCCAATCTGTTGGCCTTTGTTTTTTTCTGAGGTCTTAGGAGAATTGTTTGGGGAAATACACACGAATAGAGTTTTGAACTATTTGGATATAAAAGAGAGGGGTGAAAAAACAAAAACTGATATTATGGAATAAGAAAAGGAGAAACTTTTTTTCTCAAGAAATAATAGGTTTTAGACTCTCAATAAATTTAAAATCAATTTAAACATATGACTTAAAGCTACAGTAGTAAAATACAGATAACAATATGAAACTAAGAAGGATGTGAACATTTTTGGAATGTAGTCAATTCTTAGAATGTCCTGAGTGGTAAATACTGACTTTAATGACTGCTACAAATTAATAAGATGTCAAGTCTGGTGGATGAGATGGATGAACTAAACTCGGCAATCCCAATTTTCTCTTTAAGTGTGTGACAATAAAGTCATGTGACTTTTTGCCTGATACTAGAAACATTTTCTGAAGAAAACTGCCAAAAATGTTTTGAACAAAGGCAACATTATTGGAATAAGTGATAATTACTTTGAGTTATAATAATAATATGTCCTGACATTTTCTTTTTTAAATATATCCTTTTTTTTTTTTAAATGTTTATTTACTTTTGAGAGAGAGCGAGTGAGTGTGAGAACACAGGCAGGGGAGGGGCAGAGAGAGATGAGAGAGAGACACACACAGAATCCGAAGCAGGCTCCAGGCTCCGAGCTGTCAGCACAAATCCCGACATGGGGCTCGAATCCACGAACCGCAAGATCATGACCTGAGCCTAAGTCGGACGCTTAACTGACTGAGCCACCCCAGGCGTCCCTGTCCTGACATTTCCTAAATTATCAGTTTGATTACTTTAGAGTTGTATAAATTATCAGTTTTATTACTTCAGAGCTGTACTTTTATTCTTTTCTACTCTGACTACCCCTGCTTATTTATTTTTTTTACTACATTGTTCTTTTCTGTAATTTAGCAGATTTTTAAAAAATTAAAAAACATGTTTCAAGGTAAAAGTAAATTTCTTATAGAATTAAAAAGGATGGAGGTTTTTGTTTTAAAAATCAGAATAGACTCACTTTCTGTTCATTAATGTCAATTATGGTGATTTGTGATAAAGTCAAAGGTATTTGAAGCAGGTAATTGAGGTCTTGTCAGTCCAGTGAAAAGTAAGCCATTTCTACATTACAAGCTGAATACAAATACTTGCAGGAGTTTTTTAGATTCATTGTTCAATTTATTCCTAGTGTTCTTTGCATTTTGCTTACATGTCTGATTTACCATTAAGTGGAGAAACTTCCTTAAAAGTATTACTAAGTAAAAACTCTTTTGCTTCCTTCCATCATTTGATTTCTATCATAATTATTTTCTAGATCTCAGCATAATTGAAGCTATTCTCAGAAACCTCTCTCTCAGAATACATGGGATATTTTACTTAAAGTATTTCTTTTCTTTTGTTACTCTCCTGCTAGATCCTACAGAGGATAATGCTCAGTGGTATGTTATCTCTGGAGGAAAGAAAAAAAAAAAACAACTACAGGCTGAGCTTTGAAACTAAAGTCTTTGTTAAGGACCATTTAAATTGAGTATAACTGAGCTTACTCCACGTGGTCAAGTGACTTTGTTTTATTCTTAGATAACAGGCCATTAGTACTGGAAAAAGATTACTTTCAGTTTTTAAGATGTCATATTTTTAGGGACCACAAGAAAATCCAACAGAGTACCCTAATATTACCATTATTTTTATCTATATTTAGCTATATTTTCTATTATGTGAATGTAAATTCATAATAACTTTACTAAGATTTAAAAAAGTTTAACTCTTTTTGAAATAATTTTAAATATGCAGAGTTTCAAAAATAGTACAAGAACTAGTTACATTTCACACGGATTCATCAGTTTCTACCATGAAACAGTTCATGTATTGTGATACAGGCCTAATGACATGTGGCCTGCTTCTCTCATTGTGCGTATAATTGAAATTCTTTGAAAGTTACTGTATAGGGCACAAAAAATAGTGTTAGGATGCTGACTATTTGAAGATTCCAAACACAGTAGACTGTCAAATGATAACCATTTCTATTATGATGAGAAAGAGAAGATTATACATTTCAGAAGCTCTCTTTGTCATATTTGTCTTCAGATGATAACCATGTGATAAAGAATATCTAGAAAGAGTGGAGATTTAAATTTGGTTATCATCTACTTGTAAGTAACGATGGAACTTTATTAAAGCTGCAGAATATCATAGATCATCAGAGAATGAGAAATGTCTGTGGCCCCACGCTCAGCGCTAGGTGGCACCCATTGATGGCAGGTGGTGGAAAGAAAATTCTCATTTGTAAGTACCTCTACATTTGTCAGTATGGTATTGTTCAGGCACTTCTTTCCTAACATTGATGTTGAGAATACAGTCACAGAATAAATTAACTAAAGACAAATTAAAGTAACAAAGTCTCAGGTGAGCATTCAGTCCTCTTATATGAAGAAATAGTAGCGTTAACTTTGTTGCTCTTTTTTTTTTCTTTTTCGCAGCCACCTCTTCGTGTCAAATAAATAGAGTCATCAGCCATCCTACTCTTCCCATCAGCATCACTGCTCATGAAGACAGGCACATCAAATTCTATGATAACAACACAGGTAAGTGTTTATTACAGAGTGATCAGTGTTAAAACAAAATAAATAAATAAAACCCACTGTAAGTAGGCTGACTTGGGTGTCTGTTAGTGGCTATATAGTCTAGGAATAAGCATGGAAACAAATACTCTTCCAGCTCAGTTTCTGTTCATTCTGTCCAAATCTGCTAAGAACTAGTCTTCATGATAGCATATAAAATCATCTTAGGTTATTTAAGTCATTTACTTAATGTTTTATTTATTTTTGAGAGACAGAGTACAAACGGGGGAGGGGCAGAGAGAGAGGGAGACACAGAATCCAAAGAAGGCTCCAGGCTCTGAGCTGTCAGCACAGAGCCCGATGTAGGGCTTGAACCCACGAACAGTGAGATTCACGACCTGAGCCAAAGTTGGATGCTTAACCAACTGAGCCATCCAGGCGCCCCTCATCTTAGTTTATTTAATAATAAGTAGATACTACGTTTTGGCCCTAGCACCAAGGTTATCACTAGGGACACAACTGAAAAGGTCATTCAAATACCAATAAAATTGATCTCTTGCTGTGAATATGTTGGGGAAAAGTAGAAACATGTTAGAAGTAAGAGGCATATGATCATTATATTTTGTTTAAAATTGTTCAAGTTTGGGGTGCCTGGGTGGCTCAGTCAGTTAAGCATCTGACTCTTGATTTCAGCTCTGGTCATGATTTCACAGTTCTTGAGTTTGAACCTCGGTTCATGAGTTTGAGCCCCATGTCAGGCTCCACACTGACACTGCGGAGCCTGCTTGGGATCCTCACTCTCTCCCTCCCTCCCTCTCTCTCTCTCTTTCTCTCTGCCCCTCCCCAGCTCACAGTTTCTCTGTAAATAAATAAACTTTAAAATTGTCCAATGTTGGAGAGCCTTAGTGTTGGAGATAGAAACCCCTAAGTCATTTGTTTTTTTGATTCAGTTTTCCATAGACTACTCTTTTCTGTATTATAATATTGACTATCTGGTCCTGATTGATTTGAATTACTATATGTAAGGTGGGGAGGATATGTGGGCTTTCCCATTTTTTATTAGCTTTCATTCACTAGTCAGAAGGAAATTCCTGAAGAGCTGTGTTCGGAGGAAAACACTCCATATTGGCAGCCATATTTACCTGAGTATCTGCTATTAGCTTTGTAGATATATTAACTTTTGCTGACTTTGCTTAGCTGTGAGTAGTGAGTAATTTAATATTTTAATCCCTTTCTGTATGTTGTTTCCACCAGTATTGTGGCCAGGTTTTCCCTCCGTTCCTTTGTCTTTCCGTCTCTTCTGTTCTCACAACCCATATAATTTGCCTGTAGCTAAAGGATGCAAAGTAGGTGATTCATGTCTTAGTCTTAGTTAATGAACATGGCTTAAGGGAATATTTGTGTATAAATGACTGACTTTTATATTGCTATTTGAAAGACAGAAGTATAGGGGCGCCTGGGTGGCTCAGTCGGTTAAGCAGCGGACTTCGGCTCAGGTCATGATCTCGCGGTCCGTGAGTTCGAGCCCCGCATCCGGCTCTGTGCTGACAGCTCAGAGCCTGGAGCCCGCTTCAGATTCTGTGTCTCCCTCTCTCTGACCCTCCCCCGTTCATGCTTTGTCTCTCTCTGTCTCAAAAATAAACGTTTAAAAAAAAAAAAGACAGAAGTATAATCTGAAATTTAAGCTTTTGTTTCTCATTACCATGGCTAAAGCAGGAGGGAGACACATTGTTTTAGCTGTGATGGAAAAAGCTATTGATGCGGTAAGTACACAGAGAGGGGTGACTGGAGAAATCAGTGTAACATGGTAACTGGTGTATGTTCAGGATGAGGAAAGCTGTTAATAAAGAGTAACAATCTCTTTTTCCCAAAGGCAAACTCATCCACTCCATGGTAGCCCATCTAGAAGCTGTTACAAGTTTAGCAGTTGATCCCAATGGCCTGTACTTGATGTCTGGGAGTAAGTACATCAACTATGGATTATTTATTTATCCTATTTTCATGTTAATGTAATTTTTCCTTTCAATTTCTTTTTCTTTTCTTCTTTTTTTTTCCTTTCTTTTGATACAGGTCATGACTGTTCAATACGTTTATGGAACCTAGAAAGTAAGACGTGTATCCAAGAGTTTACAGCTCATCGGAAAAAGTTTGAAGAATCAATTCACGATGTAGCTTTCCACCCATCCAAATGCTATATAGCCAGTGCTGGGGCTGATGCACTGGCCAAAGTCTTTGTATGACACAATGCATCATCTTCACCTTCTAGCTCTTTATAAATAATCAACTGCACAAAAGAGATACAGAAGACCAGGGCAAGAATCAACCTGTCCTGCCCTTTTGTTCTGCCGAAGGAGCACAGAGAACATTTGTTAAAGTATAGTTTTGCAATTCGTATACTGTTTTCTAAAACTAAGGTTTGTTCTGGTTGCTGCAAGCTCAGCTGAATCTGTGAGCCTGAAAACTGTTTCAAAATTTCCCCCAATAGGAGCTATTATTTCTGAGGTTGTTCTAATTCGCTAGGCAGGCCTGAGCGAACATAGGTTTAGCCTGTCCCTATTGAGTAAATAGGGCATGCTATAAGGGATAATTAAAAAACTTGATGACTGGGAATGATAGAGGAAGAACAGAAATTTAGACCCAGTTCTCCCCTGAGAAATCTTGTTAACCACATTAGGTAGTCAAAACAGTAATCTTTACCATATCTGCTGTACTAACCCCGATGTGCATAATGAGCAGGCAGTGTTCAAATGAGTTTTTAATTTAGCTCTCCTTTCATCTGTGCACATAAAAGCACCTGGCAAAGCATTTTACCATTAGGGGGAAAAAAAAATGCAATAATATGTTAAATATATTATTATTCAAAAATGCTAAACAAATATTTAGTTTGTAAGCAGATTTCTATATTGTATTACCTTTTTGAAAATAGATTTGGTACCATTGTAAAGTTAAGCTGTCAAAAACAGTCACCATTATCAATAGTCAGTAGAGTCTGCTTTTACTAAAGAATTTAACTTATTCAGGTTCAAGATTCTGTTTATTTTTAAGGGCAAGCAGGGCATATCTTGATAATTTCTATTAATTTTAAAATTCACTTTATTCATGTGATATTTCTAGTACCAGAGTGGTTATCTCATATTGATGAAATCTTACCTTTTAGTGGTTGAAAAGACGGAAGTTATCTGTGAGTACTTGTTTTTCAAAATCCACATAACCATGCTTCGGATGACCTCTTGCTTTTTCTTTGTCTCTCATATTCAAATTATCTGACACCTACCAAAAACAGTTTATAATTATGTTTTGACAGCCCAAAGGGTATGGTTAATGTCAGGCAGCTGCTTTTGCAGTACTAAATAAAGCACCTGGTTTGTGCCCCAGAAGTCTTCCATTAATCTATCCAAGAAGAAGAGCCCACTGGAAATCTGGATGGAAGAGTTCAGTGCATCCCTTGGTTAAAGAGTTTTCTCTTTCCCTTCCCCTACCCCTCCATTCTTTAATTGGAGTACACAGCGTGTTTTAATAGGCAGTGTGTCAGTATTGTTTCTGTGGAAAACTGTCATAAAGGACCAGGGTTCCTTGAGCTCACCTAGGTTCCTTGAGCTCACCTAGCCTGTGACCCACATGTGGCCAGCTCTTAAGATTCCCATGACCCCACTCTTTGGACCTAGTGTCTTCACATTCTTTTGTTTGCCCCAAATGTCAGAGACCAGTGTAGAAATTAGGAATAAATTATTAATGCCCAACTTTTCAGCAAAATGTATATATAGTAGTTTTCATACATAAAATCCATATCCATAAATGTTTTAATCTTTTAATATAATTCCTACATTCCTCTCCCAACATATTCCATTGTCGTAACAATGACACTTCTGATGATATGTATATTTACTCTGAAAAAGTATTCTGGTGGTGATATGGATAGTAATTGACAATTTTTCTTTAAAATTTCTGCTTTTCTGCCTCTAGAGTTTTGCAGCATACAAGCTAGATTTGCCTGATTGATAGACAGATATACTTTAATATTTTGACACAGCTACCTTGTCATTTCATCTGTGCTTTGGTTCACAGTGGGCTCAAGGGACTCCTTTCTATAATCGAATGAATTGACCTGGACTTGAACTCCCAGGTGAATGTTTATATTCCCATGCAGATATAGAAGTCCACATTGTGTTTGGTTCATTCCTCTTTTTGGTTCTTCAGTGAGTAAAAAAAAAATGGTGTTGCTAACCTAACATTTATATAAGTATACTGGAAAATCCAGTCGGGTGCCCTTACTTGGCATGTTTAGGATGGACTAAGCTATTGTTTTACCACTTACTGCTTAAATTACCTCGCAAGGTCTCCAGTGCCTGCTTTACTTACATCACTGAAATTCTCAAAACCAAGAAAGTCTCTTCCCTTACGTTTTATACCTCCTGGTTGAAATTTCTCTCTTCGTGAGTGGAAAATGACCATGAGATAGGTAAACTGTGGTGCAGATGATGGAGCTTTGAAAGTTCTTTAGCCAGCCAGTGCCGGGCCATTGGAGACCCTAGACAGAAACAGATTCCTCTCCACTAGCACTGTGTAGATCACAGCCTAGAAATGAGCCAAAGCTGTCTTCCAGCCAGAGAGAAGCATAGACATGTATCTGCTTTCCCCGCCAGCCTATCAGAAATTTAATCCCCCAAATGAACAAATTCAAGATTCACACAGTCATTGAAATGCTTTCATAGTGCTTGGTTTGTAAATATTTTGGGTGAAAGGTATTGGGAGAGTATGAAAATCAGCAGGAGACATGGTCCCTGCCTTATTTTCATATGCTATGAATACATCTCTGGGACTTGCAGCACCCTTCTCAAAACCCAGATGTCATATGGAGCTCATTTGCTACTCGAACCCTAGACAGGTATTTAACATAAGTGATATAATGACCTTCAGTATTTTTCTATTGAACAAGTTTAGCGATTTTTGCCATTAAACAGATAATTAGTTATGCAAAGTATTTAGCTTTTATAATCATTTTAGTTATGACTAAAAGGGGGGAAATTATGCTGCATCACTGATAATGAACTTTGTGAAAAATTTTTGTTTATCTGACTTTCATTCCTTCAGTATTCTTGCTATAAATTTCTTTTGGAGATAATGATAAAGATTTATTTGAAAATGTCTAAAATGTATGTATATTTTATAAATATATATTATATATATTGTAGGAATATATATAATATATATAGACTATATATATTATATATATATATTATATATATATATATATATATATAAACCATAGGTGCATTTTACTGTTTTGTATTTTCATTCTTAGAGGTCGTGTACACCACAGGTAATGATGAGTATGATGAGTGTTGTGCTGTTTGCTTTTGCAGTATAATATATAGTTCTAAATGTTTCAATTACTGTATATACTATATTCATTATAGGCTAGCATGCTTGTTTTAAAGACTGTCATTCTAGTTTATTAAAATCTGAATGTAAGAAAACCTGGCTATTCAAATGTGAATTGAAAAATATTCCATTCTCAGTACTGAACTATTTCCATTGAACATTCAGGATTTTTTTTAACAAAACAGATATCATCAAGAAGGCAATAGCTAGAGAATGAGAGGTGCCTTTAAAATAAAATACAAATGCAGCCTTACAGTGAGGATGAGGATTGAGCTGGGGTGGGGTGGGGGGCTATGGCAGAGAGAGATTGAGAGACAGAGAGAGAGTGAATGTGTGCGCGCGCGTGTGCGTGTGTGTTTGCCAGTCTGTGAAGATCCTGATTTGTGACCATCAATGTCTTTTCAGTGTATCTGCTCAACTTCTAGGATTTCAAGGGACATTTCATGCACTGTCTTCGTGCTCTTCTGAGCACCACATGTACTTTCCAAGGATTTTGAATGTGAATTCCTAGAAATTTCAGTAGACAGGAAAATAACTATTCTTCATGATAGTTAAGTTCAGGTAAAAGGAGAAATTATTGATTCACCAAAATTATGGGATCTTCTAATGTTGGCTAGGTAATTTTTTTAAAATGTAATTTTTAAAGGCTTACTTTTTTAGTACTTCATATATTTCCCTCTTACACAAGAGCATGCCATGAAATTCTTCTGTGATGAAGATCCAACTAGTAAAAATTATTTTTAGATTAAACACCTGAACTAGTTAAAATACCACCTAAGAATAGTGTTTAAATGGCATCTTTCATATCTACCTCGTTGTCATTGCTGCCATTTTAATGAAAGCAAATCTTTATGACATCAGAAATGACTGGATGCAATTTCTCTGTTGGTGCTTTTCTCAGGCTTTGTCATTTAAGTTATATTGAACTAAGATGTCACAAATCAGATTGAAAGACTCAGAGTTTTGGTTTTCTTTTGAAAGAACTGCTTAAAATTTATCATCAGTGTTGATAGTGAGTGGATATAGTTCAACTCTGGTTAGTATACGTCTGTGATATTTTCAACCAAGAGCCAAACTGTTACTGAATTTACATGGAAAAAGAGCTCTAAGTACAGTTTTCTTCAGCTTACTTTATTCTTTGAAAGCTATTTCAAGGCTATTAAGTACATAATCATTAATTTTATGTACTCAGAAGTTGCCTTTGTTACTGTTACTTGTCTAGTTATTTATATAATTGCAGTACTTTATGTGTTTGACACTGGGATTCAGGTTGTATAAAAGTAGTAGCTGACTGAAAATTATATGTATATTTTTGTGAAATGTGTCAATTCCAGAAGTTCCTTTTAAGGGAAGGTCCAGAAAACATGTCCATCTTTAAAAACAAAGGACAGGTCATTGGTAAATGATTTGAATCATTTTTACTTTCAGCACTGAAAGCTTTTTAATTGGCCGTATCCATCATCTAGCTGGACCTCCATGTCAGTGTAAGGGACACCAGATTGACAAAGTATTTAGCAGATTGCATCAGTTTTGTTTTTGTTTTTCTGTTTTCGTTTTTTTTCTTAATCGGAGAAAAAAAAAAAAACACAAAAAAACAAAAACCAAAAAACTAATCTAGGCCAAACAGAGATCCCTAGATTCCACTTATTTATTCTAGCAGTATTCCTGAAGTGGTGCTTAGGGGTCAGAATTTTCTGGATCTTTGCTAGTTAAGCTTTAGATTTGATTTAACTGGGACCACATGGTTGCCATCCCTGTGATGCAAATTAGAAAGTTCATTTTAATTTAGATTAACTTTAATGTCTGCCTGGATTTTTAACAGGCTGTGAACCAGTGAGTGCCTTGTTAATGTAGAATGATTTTCCCTGGTTGTTAGCTCCTTTCTGAAAATGTCTCAGAGAATGGTATTTTAGTTGACTTGTACAGATCTGCTAAATTCGGTATTATCAGCAGTCAGAAAGCCTTCAGTCTACCATGTACCTCCCTCCCTACTTTCTTCTCATTGTTTGGCTGAAGTTTGCCTCTTGTGAGAAACAAATTCGACCCCCCTCTCCACCACTTTTTTCAATCCAGATTAAGAGGTATTCCCTACATGCATTCCAACTGTATGATCTAATATCTGTTTTTAGGAGGAACCACTTCTTTGTAATCCTGAAATCTACTGGTTACTTTACGTCCTTCTTAACTTCAGTTTACTAGAGCTGACTCCAGGGCATCATCAGTTTAGATTCCTACTAATTTCTTTTCTCCACTCCCCCCACCCTCACCCCCTCCCCGCAACTGGTGGGCCCTGGACCAGATTGTTTGATCTTCAGGTATTTTTAAATTTAGTTATAATATCAATTAATGTAAATTAATCCAAATGCTAATTTTTGTGGTGCAAGAAGTTTCTTTTGTAAATTCAGGGTATGGATAAGCTAATTAAGATATCTTTATTTGGTGGCTCTAAGTGTATTATTTGTTTTTAAATAAAGTGTACAAATATAGATAATGTGCTATAGGTGTCTGATGAATTGAAATATTTTGGAATCTAGTGGATTTGCAGTTTATTATAAAATACTTTAATACAACTTGATTTTGTTTTTTCCAGTGGGGGTGGGGCAGAAGAGGCATGCAGAGGAATGAAGGAGTGTTAGACAAAGTAGATGTGAGTCCAAAATAATAAGCCAGTCTTAATTATTGATTGTGAGGAAGATAGAGAAATTTATCATTATAGAGTGTGAACCTTTGGAAAGCCAGTAAAATTAAAATACCCCATGAGATTGGATAATTGATACTTTCAGGGACACACATATATTTTTCAAGTGTTTAGTTATATATTTTAAAAAAAATTATACACACATATAAATTTAATGTGTTTTTATTTTTATTTAATTTTTTGTTTGGCTACTTAACAGACATAAGCCCTCCCCTCCCCCTTGCCTTTTCAGATCAACATTAGTTTTCAAGAGCTGTCTCTGCCCACACCTCACAGTCTCTTTGTTCCAATCTGAAGCCACCATACTATGTGGAATCTGAAAGTGTCCTTGAAACTATCTGCCGTTCTCTGATGTTTTTGTATTCTGCTGTAGCGATGAGTTTATATCCTTTAGCACGTACACATTCTTCAGCAGTGTCAGAAATACCCCTTTTTGTGCCTTTAATGAGAACTGAGACATTGCTGGAGTAATTTTTGAGTAATCTAGTACAGAAGGCTAGGAAGAAGCCAAAGTTTTTTCATGGATTAATGGGCCCTCTGGGGTGCCCCAGAGTGTTCCTCTGACCTGCATTGGGTTCCCCGAGACCATCACCGAGGTTTTGAGGGGCCCCAGAGATGTTCTGGCACTTAGGATAGTCCCCAGGAACACCTAGGAATCTGGCAGCGCCACGTAACTCAAACACTGTGGCTGTGAAGTGCCCCTCCATTTGTTCCTTATTAGTTCACACCTGTTGCTTACAGTGATCAGGATAACTCTGATTTTATGGGGAATCACTGGTATGCACCTCTAAAAATTGGAAACCCTGTCTTCTGGAACACTAACTTAGTATAGTTTGTATACTTTCAAAACCACAGAATTCAAAGTTCACCAACCACAAAATGACTCACTTTGCATTTCACTTAGATCCTACAACCGTCCTTTCTCCATCCTAGTGGTTTAATTAAGGGTAATGGTGGTTTTAGTCAGACTTGAAGAAGGATCTATTTGAGTGAACAAAATCTGCAATATCCTGCTAACAGGAAGGGCCTATTTTGTAGAAAATTCCCTTGTCCTCGATGATTTAGCCATTCACCTTACATTGCAGGCTGGTCCAGATGCTAACTCCGCATTGACTTTCCCTGTGTGCCTCTTTAAAGATATAATTAATCCAGTAATGTAAAGGAGAACCCACCATAAAACATCTGTTAAATAGCACTTGGAGCACTGGAATGAGTATGGCTAATTCATGTGCCAAAGTTTTCTGTGCTCTCATAAACTGCAGTATATATACCAGGTTCCCAATCTCTAACCTCAAACCACAGATATTTTTGAATTACCTCATATAATAGCATCACCAAGTTAAGGGTAATGGTAAGGGAAACCCATCATTTACAAATGAAATTTCCCAAACTGAAAAACTTTTTTTAATTAAACACTGCATGGAATGCAAAAATTTTATGTTTAGTATGAGTTGTAAAAACAAGGAGTTTGTGACTTGTGTAAGATGTGCTGAAATGTTAAAGTACACTGACATCTAGCTATTTTCTGAGTGAAATGGACCAAGGCAGTAGTTTTTCATAAGTAAGATTAACTTACTTAGAGCAAAAGAAATCTCATCAGAAAGTTTACTTCGGGTGCTGGCTAACTTGGGTGAGAGTGTGGGGAAAAACTACCGTACCAAGAAGGAAAAGCCACCAGCCATTGGCTCCCTTTTTTCTTTAAATGACTTGGAACGATGACCTCTGAGATCTTTTGACCTCTAAAAGTGAATGGTTCCAATTCTGCCTTGTCATTGCTCCCTGTTACCTAAATGAAAGATTTTTAGGAAGTACATCAAAAGTATTCTAGAGCTCTCAGGTAAAGTGTCAGCATAGCTTTTATATTTTAGGAAGCCATATTAACATAGACCCAAGTATGTTGTGCCACTTGTATATGTCAGAATGACGACCAGAAATGTAAAAATGTTCTCATGAGGCCAAGTGATAATCCCATGCAAAGATCAGAAAGTCATTTGTGTAGGATGAGTTGTTTTGAGTGATTTTACTATGCTTTCAAAACCATTTAAAAATATATTTGCATATTTCTCTACAGACTTTTGAGCCCATATATTTCAGAATATCCTGTTGGTGGAATAATTTTATTCAGTGTGTATTTTAGAAAAAGAATTCAGTGGTCTCACATCTTTTGACAGTTATTAATGATCAAACTCCTGACACTCCCTCCCCTTTTCCTCCCCTCCCCGCTGGAACTCATTGGTATGTAGACCAGTAGCATATGTCTCCATGTTTTGGCTGCCTGGAAAAACAGCATGTTTGTATAGTTTGCAGATAAACATGGAGCCTTGTGTATTTGATACATGTCAAAATGATTGTGAATATCGTGTAAATAATGTTAATTAGCAGTGTCCCCTCAGCTAACAACATTAAGGTTAGATTCTGCCAATTACCATTCAGGAGTTTTGAAAGTATGCACATTGAGCTAAAATACCACTTAATTCATTTAAATGGAAACTTTATTTTTCAGTGAAACAGTACGTGTTCAGTTTCCTTGTAGATCTCAGGGTCAGAAGAAATCAGGCTTTCTCCCAACTCTAAAACATTCAGGCTTTCTTTTATTCATTTTGGTCAGCCTTTTAAATTAAATAAGCAAGACAATAAACTCCTATTTCTCATATCCTACTATACTTGGGAATACACATCTAATGATTCCAATTAAGAAAAAATAAACCCTGCAAGCAGGCTTCCCCCCACCCCCCCCCTCCCTGTCTTTAGGAACATCATTGCTTTCTGGAGGAGAAATTATTTTACTTCAGAAAATGAAGGTGAGAGATCCATGCAGTTTTGTCTCCTTGATATATGCAAGTTATGTACAGCTTGCCTCTGCAGAAAAACACATTTTATTTTGTATGATTTTTAAAAGTTATTTTGGAAGTACAAAAATCAGCAAGGAAGATGTGATAAGTTTATTTTATATACTGTCTTTCAAAATCTTAGATTTTTTGTGTTGCATGGGAAGCATGTAGTGATGAATTTTATTATGAATGCCTTGTTTCTACCCCATCCTCAACTCACATTTTACATATTATGTATTGCTCAGTGTCACCTAACTAAAACAGGTAAATGATTGCTTCAGTCTCTATAAGCTCATTTGTTTTTCTTATATTCTGCTTAGCACCTCTCCTGGTGCCTTCCCATATAAAAAGTACTCAAATACTATCTGTGGGTTGAGAAATTAGAAAGCACATTTTCAAAACTCTAAATCTATCCAGATCTTCAAAGACAAAAAAATCATCCCTGCAGGTTCCTAGCCGATCGCAGATATATTTAGATCTGTGAGGCTGATCCTAAGATTGAGGTCTGTACCCTAACTGAGGAGGAATTTGGATCTCACCTGGAAGGTGGCGGCAGAATGGCCAAGACACCACCCTCCTGCACACTTCCAGTCCTGCCTACATGGGAATTAAGCAGAGCATGTTGGGGACAAGGACATGTGTCTGAACACTGTTAATGGTGCATCTTCTTTCCCTGACCTCTCTAGCACCAACCCACTGGCCTTTGATCTCTTGTGGGGCAGCTCCTCCAGTCTGGAACTTAAACCTGCCGGGACTGTCTTGGGCCCAGGCCAGATCCACCACCCTTTCCTTGCAACTCTCAGACCGTCCAGCTGTTCCTAACTGGCTGTTTTTTTCCCAAAGAAGTAGGAAATACCTCCCAGTAGAAGATTGTCAAGAAAGGCATTCCGCTGGGGGAACTTGCCTTGGATTTGAAGAATCTAGGACAAATCCCTCGGGATGTTTTCAGGGCTGCTTTTTGCCTAGAAGATTTGATGGTAATTATCTAAATGTTTATTAACTCTCCTGGGACCGAGCTCTGTGTTGTCTTGCTTTGCAGCTACCATTCCACCAAGGCCCAAGTGGCTTGCAGCCTTGAGCTGAAAAGCTGAATTGCTTCAGGAGCAAAATAGTCAACAAGTTAGAGACAGACTGTATTTTAACAATCAAATGACTTTTAAATCATTAAGAGAATCATCAGAAGAGTAGTGAATTGAATTTTTCACATTTCCATTTCTAAAGGCTTATTATAAACAAAATTGAGTGTGAAATGTTCAATTAAATCTCAAAATAATGTTAAACCTATATATTATGTAAGAACTATTAGCTCTTCAAATTATTAAAAGAGGATTATTTTAAGATCAATCCAGGACAAAGGAAAGAACAGGATT
The DNA here is from genome assembly GCF_023721935.1 of Panthera uncia. Lineage (NCBI taxonomy): Eukaryota > Metazoa > Chordata > Mammalia > Carnivora > Felidae > Panthera > Panthera uncia. The sequence goes on from NW_026057579.1 coordinate 10,833,435, forward strand.
TTGACCTGGACACAGGACATTGTCGGTGAAACTTTAGTGAGACTAACTCTTATGAATTGGGTTTCTCATCTATGAAAAGGGGATTATACATCTGCCTGATAGATTGGTTTGAGAAAAGAGATAAAAACACCTGATAAAATGTTGGGCAGTCTTAATAAGCATCCAACAAATAATTATTCACACCCTGAGTTCAGACTTCTTGTCCATGTAATTCTGTCACACTCCTGGTAACTTCTAGAATATCAGAGTTTTAGGAGAAATGAGGTTAAAATGAACATCAAGAGTAGCCCTAAAGAAGAAGTTACTCCTAAAATATTACTTTCCTCAATATTTGAGTGCCTGCTGTATGTCAGTCAGTTCGAGGTGCTGACATTCAGCAGTAGACAAAGTCCTTTACCTGATACAGCTTACGTTCCAGTTGGGAGGAACAAATAATATCAATAAAAAATATCGAATATTGGTGATAAGTGCTAAAGGAAAGGAGATGGGTGTTTCACAGATGTAAATAGGGGTACAATTTAAATTACTGCAATTAACTAAAAGAGAAACACAAGGGGCACGTGGCTGGCTCAGTTGGAAGAGCATGCGACTCTTGATCTCGAGGTCATGAGTTCGAGCCCCATGTTGGCTGTAGAGATTACTTAATTAAAAAAAAGAAAAAGCAACAAGTGAAGTAATGAAGAGACATAATGGCAGAACTCCTATCCCACCATACCATTCCACTCCCGCCCCGTCTTGTAACAGCCCGGTCTATGTATCCCTATTTTCGTTCATCCAGATAGGTGCACACAAATACTACACAGGGTTTTGTCTTACTCTACATGTTCTCTGCAACTTGCTTTTAAAATTTAATGTGTATTTTGAGCACCTTCAAGTCCATACGTAGACTTCTTTTAAATTCCTTAATCTACACACACACTCTCGTGTAAATGAAATGAGATTTTTTGGTGTGTCTGTTTGCTGTAAATAAGGGGGATAACACATACCCTCTGCATCTTTTCTCATCCAAAAATGTGTGATGGAAATCCCTCCAAGTCTGTCTCATAGCCGTCATTTCATTCTTCCGAATGCTGTATAATACTCTGTGATGATGACTTAAACTTCTTCTCTAATTAATGGACATTTACTTTGCTACCGGTATTTTCACTATTATGGTAACTCATGACCATGATGGTGTCACTTCTGTGGAGTAGATTGCCTGCAGTAGGATTGCTGGTTGACAGCTACGTAGATTTAAATGTTTTTAATAACTATTGACAGATTATTTCCCAAAAAGGCTGGAGCAATTTATATCTTCATCAGTAAATGTACAGTATAAAAAGTACCCATATCCTTCATCCCCACTAGGGATGTTGTATCATTTTAAAAAAATAGAAGAAAAAAAAAGACTGGTGGTGTGTATAATGATTTCTCAGTATTACTTTATTTGCATTTTACCTAATTATTGTAAATCTGCATAACTTTTCATATGTTCTTTGGTTATTTGGGTTTCACTCATAATTAAATTACCTTTTGTATTTTCTATTGCTGTATAACCGATTAGCACCAATTTAGCAGCTTAAAGTGACACCCGTTTATTATCTCACAGTTATATGGGTTAGAACTTCAAGCAGGCTTGACTGGGCTCTTTGTTCACTGTCTGATAAGGCTGAAATGAAGGTGGGTGCCAGTCTGGGCTCTTAACTGAAGGATCTGGGGAAGAATTCACTTCCAAGCTCATTCATGTTGTTGGCAGAATCTGAATCCTTAAAACTGTAGGATGGTTGTAGATGGAGAGCTCTGTTTTCTCGCAGGCTGTCAGCCGGAGGTTGATCTCAGCTTTTAGACGTTACTCTCCAGTCCTTGTACATGACCCCTCCCATCTTCCAAGTTAGCAAGGATTCATCAAGATCCTTCTCATGCTTGACTTTCTCTGTTTTTTCTTCTGCTGCAGGCCAGAGAAAACTCTGCTTTTAAAGGACTTATGTGCCTAGGGTGAACCCACCCAGATAATTTCTGTATGTTAAGGTCTACTGGTTAGTAACCTTAATTAAGTCTACAGACTCCCTTTGCTCTGTAAATGTAGCATTATCATGGGAGGAACATCAGGGTGAAAGATTATGGGGGCCATCTTAGAATTCTGCCCTACCACAAATCTTCATATTTTTATTTATATCTTTATATTTGTGTCCATGTTTCTATTGTGTTTGCCTTTTTATTTAGTTTGTAGGAGGTTTTTTATATTACATATATTAAGCCTTCCTACTCTTGGTTGCAAATAGTTTTACCAACTCATTTATAAGTTGTCTATTGACCACTAATATTATTAAGTACTTTTTCCATAGAAAACTTAGCCATTTGGATTTCCCTCTTAAGGTGACTTGCATATTTGTATTTTTTAATTCACATTTAAAATTTTTACTCATTTTTTCATTTACTTGATTTTTTATTAACATTTTGCCCATATGTGCATTGTCTTTTAAAAAAATTTTAAGCACTCTTTCAATTGTTATATGTAAATGCTTCATCATATTATTTGCAAATTTTCTCCAAATCTGTCGTCATTTACCATATTTATAATACATTTTCCCATTAAAAACTTTATATTAGTATATACTCAAGTATATTAATTTACGAAATGTGAACACTTGTAAATATATAAAAATTTCAAAGTATTCTGTATTGATTAAGGCCTTCACTTCTGTAGTCTCCTAGAATGTCTTCTACATTTTATTTTTGTTGTTAGTGTTTTTCACATTGTTTTTACTCCATTTGGAATTTGGTTTTGTATAGAACACCAGCTATGGACCCAACTCTCCTTTCTTCCACGTGGGTTGCCAGTTGTTCCAGCACTTTTTATTAAATTATCCTTTAACAATGAAATGAAATACCAACTTTGTCATATATTAAATTTTCATATATAATGAGATTTCTCAATATACTGTACTGTTTCACTTATAGTACTCTTTATATGTGGCAATATCACACTGATTTAATTACAGTGGCTTTATGTATAGTCATACAGTGGCTTTATAAAATGGTCAGGCAGAACTTTTTCCTACCCCACGGTCCTGCATACTGTTCTTTTTACTACCTTTCTTGGCTATTATCAGGCATTTCAAGTTTGTGATCATTTTATCCAATTAGGGGTTGAAATTCCATTAAATTTAAAAATTAATTTGGGGAAATTTGACATATGATATTGTCTTCTTTTTTTATTTTTATTTTTAAATTTAATTTATTTTTGATAGAGACAGAGCACAAGTGGGGGAGGGGCAGAGAGAGAAGGAGACACAGAATCCAAAGCAGGCTCCAGGCTCCGAGCTGTCAGCACAGAGCCTGATGCGGGGCCAGAACCCACAAATTGTGAGATCATGACCTGAGCCAAAGTCGGACGCTCAGCCGACTGAGCCACCCAGGCTCCCCGCCATATGATATTGTCTTCTAAGAACTAACAAAATTATATCATTTTCTGTTTGCTCAGATCTTGTCTATATCATTAGTATGATTAAGTTTTGAGAGTTTTCTTCACTTAAGTCCTGTGTCTTTTTTTGACTAAATGTAGTCTGTTCCTTAGTTTTTTGGTAATTATTAAGAACAGATTTTTTTTTCCCATTTTCATTTCTAAAGGCTTATTACAAATAAAAAGCCTATTTTTTTTTCTGTGTGCTTAAACCTTATATGTAACAAATTTATTATATATACTTACTAAATTTTCTCATGAAGTTTTCACTAGTCTCTTGGGACTTTTAGAAATATAATGATGATACAAATACTATGATACACGAAATCACAAAAATAACTCTTTTTTTTTTTAAATATTTGAAATATTCTTTTCCTCTCTAGATTCTTTATTGTCTGGAAACTCTATTATAGTGTTGAATGGTAATGGTGATAGCCAGCACCTCTGTCACAGATTTTAATTGAAGTAGTTTATTGAGCTGTTTCGAATATTCATGTTGCTATTTGGTAAATAATCTTATCTAAACAAATTCTTGTTTTACCAAGACATTTTATGAGAAAATGCTGCTGAATTTTGTCAAATGCCTTTTCAGCCTTTTTTGATGTGGTTTTGTGTTAGTCTTCTTTAATCTGTTGACTACTTAGATTACATTGGAGCTGCTGATATTAAGCCACTCTTGTCTCCTTGGAATAAAACCTACTTGATCATAATGTGTTATTCTTTTTTTTTTTTATTTTTTTTTTTTTATAAATCAGCATTCCAGTTGCTAATATTTTATTTAGAATTTCAGCATGCATATTCATACATGAGATTAGTCTATAGGTTTCTTTAGTAGTCTTTTTTTATTAGGTATAAAAAGTTATGCAGGTTGACAAAATGTGGGACTAATCAGAAGGCTCACCCACTGTGGGTGAGAATGCAAATTTATTCAAATGTGTTAGAAAACCACTTAGCTGAATCTACTAACGTGAAAATATAAAATCTAGTAATTCTGCTTCTGGGCAAACACCCAATAAAATGCATACATATGTTTACCAAAAGACATGTTCTAGAATGTTTATAGCAACATTATTAGCAATAGCTTCAAACCAGGAACTACCTAAAAGTCCATCTACTATAGCATGGATAAATACATTTTTGTGTTCATACAGTGGAATATTATACAGCAACAAGAATGAACAGTTTATAAGCACATGCAATATATGGATGAATCTCAGAAATGTTATGTCGAGCCTTAAAAGGCAGATATAAAAAGAATACTGTGTGCTTGCCTTTTTATAAGTGCAAAAACAGGCAAAACTAATCTGTTAACCGTTAGAAGACAGGAACGTGGTTATCTTCAGTGAGAGATAAGTAGAGGGGGAGGTAGTGTCTGAAAGAGTTTGAGGGGGATTCTGCAGTGCTGGTAACATTTTGTGTCTTTGTCTAGGTGCCTGTTTATGTTCGATTGTTTAGGTCATGGAAACTCATCTACTTTACACTTAACATGTACACTTTTCTGTATGTATTTTATACTTGAATAAAATGTTTTTAGAAAGCAATACTTGTTTCATAGAATGAATTGGGGAGATTTCATCTTTTTCTACAGTTTAGAATTGTTTAAGAGGTCTTTGAAATTGTATGTTAAAGATTAGATGAAACTTGGCTGAGAGACTTTCGGTCCTGAGGCCTTCTTGTTTAGAGGTAGGATTTTTCATTGCTTTTCTAATACCTTTGGTTCAAAATACTCACTTCTTGAATTAATTCTGATAACTTATATTTTGTAGGAAATGCTTCATTTTTTTGTAGGTTTTCACATTTATTTTCTATAGATCTGTGTTTTTATGTTTCTTGTAATTTCTTCAGTGTGTGGTATTATGGTTTTTATTCTTTTTATCCAAGGATTATCTATCTGTGTTTCTTAATCTTCAAGGAGTTCAGGAAAAGCAGTACTAATTTTTCACATTCAGTTCCTCTTGTCAAGTTGAAGGGTGAGGAGGAAATAATCAAGGTGGATCAAGAATTTGCTCAGAATCCCATCTGAAGATTCCTGGATCAGAGGAGGTGTGTTAGTGAGCTTCTCCATGTCCCTTACCTTTCCTGGAAAAACAGGACACCAATTCTTTTTTTCCCCTCTTCCCAAGTCTATTGCTTTACCCAAACATCTCTTTTTTGTGTGTCAGTTGGAAGAGTAGTGTGGCTCCTGATATAGTCAGTGGTCTGTTTCCACTAACGTAAACAGTCTTTCTAGGTACAAACGTGAAACAAATGGCAAGGAATAATTAGGAATCAGCTATGGATATTAGCCACCTTTCCTATCTTATTCCCTTTGTGTTTGGTCATTGTTACTGGGGCCTATTTGCCGTCAATGTACAAAGTACAGCCCTGCCAATTTGCCTTTTGCTTCTGTCTCAGCAAGAAATGGAATTAGCTTTTAAGTTTGAGAAAACCCAACAAATAATGGCCTAAAAAATAGGGTTTGTTTCTCTCCTATAAGAAGCCCAGTGTAAGGGAGTTGTTGGCATTGGTCCAACTGTTCAAAATGTCAAGAAGGACCCAGGATCTTTTTATTTCTCTTTGCCCCTTCTGAGAGTATTGGATTTTCATCTATTGTTTGGTCTCAAGATGGCGCCCACAATACCAGTCATATTATCCAAGTTCAAGGCAAGGAGAAGGTAAAAAGGGGGGAAGGGCAGAACTAATTAGGACTTTTCTTTTTTTGACAGCAAAGGAAATCTGCCCAGTGGCCCTCCAGCAGATTTCTCCATGTATCTCACTGGCCACAACATTGCCTCTCTACCTTTAATGGATGTTGAGAAAGTGAGTATCTCACTGTTCAGCTTCTGTAGTAGGAGATGGCAGTGAGAAGTCAATTTCAAATGGCTTTTGGGTTAGACAACAAATGTTCCCTCTCACAACTACCATTAGCCAGGAACCTCTTCAATCCCTCATTTCTATTTTGCATTTGCCCTCATTTCTCCTCTCTCACCCTGATTATGAAAAGAAATATATGTGGTTTGTGGATGCTGAGTCCTAATTTTCCAATTCTTGAGAACAGTGCCTCAAATCACCTTCCAAATGAGACATTTGCTTTCTCCATGGGATATTACAGTCATTCTAATCTTGTTTGTTCATTCCCGGTTTTGAATTCACTCACTCTCTGAAGAACCATCAAACAAACCCTGATAAGTAGGCTTCCTTTCACACAAATCCTGAAGAACTCTGTTGTCTTAGATATAGCCTGGAGTTTGTCTCTAAGGTTAAGTTTCATATCAGTTGGTACATAACTCTGCTTGAATTCTTTCTGCTCCAAGAGGATTACCTTTTACCTCTTAGAAGAAGTCGGTTTGTTTTCCTAAAGATGCTATAAAAAAAAAAACAAAAAAAAAAACCTTAAGAAATGTCATAAAAAATAAACATCCTTACACATAAATTCTTTGGGACAACCAGTACCAAAAAACCCCCTAAATTTCAACCTTCTGATATAAAAAGTGTACCCCTCCTTTGCTCTTTAAAATTGAAGACCAAATTATGCTTCTGGCTAAGTGAAGTAACAGAGATCAGATTTACCGTCCCCCTTTAAGCAGTAGAGGGGAAAAAAACCCCAGTAGTTTTCAGACATTGAACAACAGCCAGCACAAGGCAATAATCCCTGAGAGAGAGGAAAACAAATTGTTGACCTGGCTTCTTGCCTAGAGAGAGTGTCCATGATCAGTGCAAGGAGGGGCAACCCAGGCAGAGCTTAGAGATCTCTGAGTTGAAGAGACAGAGTTGGGAGTTTGGCAAGTTCAAGATAGTTAGAGTTTGCAGGACAAAATACTACAGGAAAGCTCTGGAGATCTGAACTGGGTCTTCTCCAACTCTTCAGCTGAGTATTGGTATGTACAAGCATGTGAGGAAACTATGAGAGGCTGAGGAAAGAGTCACCCAGTATATAGGCAGAACAATCCTCTGGTGTTACACAGGGTTGGGAATAGTTTGTTTCCACCAGGCACAGTGGAATAATATAAAATGTGAGGCATTAGGTAGAGGGCTCAGAAGGATATTATTGCCTTATCACTGTGGAAAAACTCAGCCCTCGGCTAAAGGTTGCTTTGACTCTGTCTTAAAGCTTAAAAGTAAGATCTGGAAAGCTCAAACACACACACACACACACACACACACACACACACACACACACACACA
>NW_026057579.1:10841050-11043131 GCF_023721935.1 Panthera uncia
ACACACACACACACACACACACACACACACACACACACACACACACACTGAATATCTAGTTCCCCAAAAGGTAAAATTCAAAATGTTTGGAATCCAATTATCTGGAATGCAAAGAAGCAGGAAAACACAACCCCAAATGAGGAGGGAATGTAATAAATTAAAAATAACCCAGAATGAACACATACAGAATTAGTAAACAATGGCATTTAATTGTTTTTATAACTATATTGATATGCTAGAAGACAGAGAAGAATCTTTAAAACACTGAAAAGAAAAAACTCTGTAAACTTTCAATTCTATACCCGATAATATCTTTGAAAAACAAAGGCAAAGACATATGAGTGCCAAAAGTATTCATGACTAGCAGATATACTAAAGCAAGTCCTTCAGGCAGGAGGAAATTGATAGCAAGTGTAATCGATGCAAGATAATAACAGAAAAAATTACTCTTTCTCCTTCTTAAATCGCTAAATGGCAATTGACAGTTTAAAGCAAAAAATAAGAAGGCGCCTGGGTGGCTCAGTCCTTAAGCATCTGACATAGGCTCAGGTCATAATCTCATGGCTTGTGAGTTTGAGTCCTGCTTTGGGTGAGCCCCACTTCTCTCTGTCTCTCTCTCTCTGTCCCTTATGGGATTCTCTCTCTCTCTCTCTCTCTCTCTCTCTCTCTGGCCCTTGCTCACTTGCCCCCTCTCTCTATATATTTTAAGAAGTAAAGCAAAAAATAATATACAGAGGGTTATAAAACAAATGTAGAAGGAAACATATGAGAATAATAACACAAAGGCTAGAAGAGGGTAATAGAAATAGACTGCAAGGTTCTGATACTATTTCTGAAGTAGTATAATATAAATTATAGATGTATACCATTGAATCTAAGGCAACCATTTTAAAAAAGCCAATAAAGGAGAAAAATAGAATAACAGAATAATTCAATTAATCCAAAAGAAGACAGGAAAAGGAAAAGAGGAACAAAGAACAAGTATGACAAATAGAAAACAAATATCAAAATGGTAGATTTACACCCAACCACATAAGTAACATTAAATGTAAATGGTGTAAACACCATAATTAAAAGGCACAACTGACAGATTACATACAAATAATGAAACCTTGCCTACATGAAATGCTGCATACAAGAAATCCACTTTAAATATAAAGATTCAAATAGGTTACAAGTAAAAGGATAGAAAAAGATATGCCATACCAAAAGAAAGCTTAGTGACTATATTAACATCAGACAACATAGATTTCAGAGAAAAGAATATTTCCAGGGATAAAGAGGTTTATTTCATAATGATTAAGAGGTTAATTCATCAAGAGAACATAACAGTCCTGCAAGTGTATGCCCTTAATGGCAGAGCTTCAAAATAAGTGGAGCAAAAGCTAATAGAATGAAGGGGGAAATAGACAGATCTACAATTATAGTTGGGGATTTCAAACGTCTTCTTGTAATAACTAAGAACAAGTAGACAGAAAAGCAATCAGGATATGGAAGACTTGGGTAACAGTACCAACTTAATTAACATTTTATGGAACATTCTACCCAACAGCAGCAGAAAACACCTTTTTTTTCCCCAAGTGCCAAGAACATTTACTAAGACCATATTTGGAGCCATAAGACAAGTCTTGATAAATTGAAGAGGATCCAAATCATACAAAGTATGTTCACTGACCACAGTAAAATTAAATTAGAAGCCAATAAAAGAAAGGTATCTGGAAAATCTCCAAATATTTGGAAACCAAATAACACACTTCTAAATAACCAAAGGGTCAAAGGAAAATTAAAAAGTATTTTGCCTGGTGAGGATGTGGAACAAGAAATCTCATTCACTGATGATGGGAATGCAAATGGTACCACTACTTTGGGAGACAGTTTGGCAGTTTCTTATAAAACTAGACCTACTCTTAGTATACAATTCAGCAGTCATGCTCCTTGGTGTTTACCCAAATGAGTGGACAGGTTATAATCACACAAAAGCCTGAATAAGGATATTATAGAAGCTTTACTCATAATTGCCAAAACTTAGAAGCAATCAAGATGTCCTTTGGTAAGTGAATGGATAAATAAATAGTGTTACATCCAGAAAATGGAATATTATTCAGCACTAAAAAGAAATGAATTGTTCGGGTGCCTGAGTGGCTCAATCAGTTAAGCGTCCAGCTCTTGGTTTCAGCTCAGGTCATGATCTCATGGTTTGTGAGTTTGAGGCCCGCATTGGGCTCAGTACTGACAGTGAGAAGCCTGCTTGGGATTATCTCTCTCCCTCTCTCCCTCTCTGTCTGCCCCTCCCTGGCTTGCTCTCTCTTTCTTTCTATTAGAAAATAAAAAAATAAACATTAAAAATTTATTTTTAAAAAAAAGAAAAGAATTGTCAAGCCATGAAAAGACATGGTGGAAACTTAAATACATATTACTAAGTGAAAGAATGCAACCTGAAAAGGCTACCTACTATATGATTCCAATTATATGATAATCTGGAAACTATAGAGATAGTAAAAATATCAGTGTTTTTCAGGGACTTGGGAGAGGGAGAGATGAATAGACAGCCCAGAAAATTTTTAGGACAGTGAAACTATTTGTATGATACTATAATGGTGGATATATGTCATTATACATGTGTGAACTCTGATGTAAACTGTGAGCTTTGGGTAATAACGATGTGTCAGAGTAGGCTCATCTATTTTGATAAATGTACCACCTGGCTATGAGATCTTGATAGTGGGAGAGGCTGTGGAGGGTGGGGGACAGGGAGTATATAAGAAATTTCTATACTTTCTGCTCAATTTTATTGTGAGCCTAAAACTGCTCTAAAAAAAAATAAAGTCTATTAAAAATATTGTGAACAAATATTTTGATCTGAATGAAAATGAAAATGCAACAACATTTGTGAGATACAAAATAAAGAGTACTCGGGGCACCTGGGTGGCGCAGTCGGTTAAGCGTCCGACTTCAGCCAGGTCACGATCTCGCAATCCGTGAGTTCGAGCCCCGTGTCAGGCTCTGGGCTGATGGCTCGGAGCCTGGAGCCTGTTTCCGATTCTGTGTCTCCCTCTCTCTCTGCCCCTCCCCCGTTCATGCTCTGTCTCTCTCTGTCCCAAAAATAAATAAAAAACGTTGAAAAAAAAAATTTAAAAAAAAATAAAAATTAAAAAAAAACAAAAAACAAAATAAAGAGTACTCAGAGGGAAATTTATAGCACTGAACTCCTATATGAGAAAAGAAGAAAGCTTTCAATTAAATGACCTCAGCTTTCACATTAAGACACTAGACCAAGAGGAGTAAAATAAACCCAAAGTTAGTTGAACAAAGGGAATGATGGAAATAAAAGCAGAAATCAGTAACATGTAAAACAGAAAAACAGAAGAGAAAGTCAATGAAAACAAGCTGTATTTTTGAGGAGATGAATAAAATGGTTATTCTGGCAGGTTCTCCAGGGAGCTCCTACCTGAATAGGTGGAGGCAGGGACTTGCGATGCCTTCTCACACCCAAGAAAGATGACAAAAAAGGTCTCTGGGTGATGAGAAATACCCACTGCCCTCTCTGCAGGTGGCTGATCTTCTAAAATCAAGTAAGATCTGTGTTCTTCAGTGAGGGAAAAACACAGGATTTCTTTTTTCATCCAGGAAACTTGTTCTTATCTAGTCATTTGAGAAGTTTCTATATATGCTTGAAAGTTTGAAAACAATATTTCTTCAAATAATTCTGTATTTCCGACTCCATGTTAGACATCTTTCTCTCATCCTCCCTCTTATTCAGAATTTATAACTTTGAGCTTTCTTCGTATCTTCACTTTATTTTGTTCCATGGCTTTTTAGCTTATTGGCTTTCTGTTTTCTTCTATAGGTAGCAAATCTTAAATAATTGTTTCCCCCCAAAACATCGGTGCATAATTTTATTGCATTTACTTAAAGTATGTTGTATTTACTGAAATGATTTTTTTTTTTCTTGAGGCAGATTTGCATTTAAACCAGCCATTTATCCAATATGTGGGCCCAGACAAGAGATTCTCTGAGAGTCTATTTTTCCCTCTAAGAAATGGTGGCTTCACATCTCTTATCCCACTTAAGTCCTGCAAAGATAGTAGCAGGCATCTGCAAGCCCCTCAGGAGGGCCAGGTTCTCAGCTTTCCTATTCCCACCCCAGCAAACCTAGGGTAGCTGCTCACAGTGTCCAGCCTGCTGCAAGAAGCTTTGCTGTGGAGAATTCTGGACCTGGTAACCAAAAGCAACACATTACAAAGACCTCTTGGTTTAAAGACATTCGTAACCTGAATCTTTCCAGGTGATTTATTTAGAAACCTTCTTAGGAAAGGAGTCAAACTAAAATAAAACTAATTTTCTCCATTCCTAATTTTCCCCAGAAAATGATGAGATTTATTCAAAAGAATTTATAGGCAATGCCACATTTAGGAGCAAAAATCTAAAACAGCTCCCTTTTAATTCCCCAAGTGTGCTTTTCAAGATGCAGCTTTGCTCTTTAAACTATGGAGATGGATAGATCCCAACTCCCCCATCCCACTGCCGTGACAGATACCACGAATTGATTTTAGTGTCTCTTTCTTTAAGGGCCCTTTGGCCTCAGAATCTCTCTTCATATGCTTCGTTAGGCAGTCACTCCTACCAGACACCCAGATGAAACCTATGTACCATCCCAGCCCAAAGCTTTCAGGGTATCAACCCAGTGTGGTGAAGGTGGTATGGTTGCAAACATGTGTATATCTGAAAAGAGAACTCTTTGTTCTGTACTTTGCTCTTAGGAAGAAAAAGTTCCCCAACCCCTGGCAGAGCATTTGCAACTGGGACAGGTGACTGGGGTAGGCCTTGGCATTGATGTGGGTGTGCAAGATCTGGGGCATCTAGAAACCTCTTTGAGGGTGATACTGCGGTAGGAAGGGCTTCCTAGGGCAACTTGAAAAAAACAGCAGCTGTCAAGTGGCCAGCAGGCCCCAGGCAGCCGCAATTACTGCCAGGGCCAGGTGGGCTTGCCACACTGCAACAAGTTTGGCAGGTAAGGACACAAATGGCCCAAGTGGCTTAAGGCAGCCTACTACATAGGCTCTCTTGTCCCACGGGACATCAATGTGCATGGCAGGACACCAATACCAGAGGGCAGTGGATTCTCTTTATAAGCTATGGCTCAACCCTAGGGAGGGCCCAGGTGGAAAGTAAGTCCTAGGCATGATGCGGTGAATATAAATCTGCTAGCACAATTGGTGGCACGTTGGGACTTTGTCATTGATGTCTAACGGTTGGTTTTCCTTCTGTAGCCGGAATTTCCCTAGGTCTCCTCAGCCTGTGGGTATGAAGGCAAGCAGAGGAACATAACTGCTCCGTAGTACTGGCTTATCCTCATGGGCATACTGCAGGACCAAGCATTTCTGGGGTCTTGAGGGTTGTCGCAGATCTTCTCATGAGCAAGCCTGTGGTCCAGCCAGGACACTCTTGGCCGCTGCCCCTGTGGGCATCCCTCCCTCCCCACTGAGGCTGCCACAGCTCCACCAGCATTTGATGTCCAGGATGGGAGCAGCTCCCAGATGAAAAGGTTGATTTTTCACTTCAGGAGAATGCCCCCTCTTTGCAGAGAGAAACAGGCCTGTGGGTGTTCCAGGCCTTGCATGTAGGTCATAGGAGCTGGAAGGGTCCCCTGTGGTTTCCACACTCTGGTTGTCTCCTGGTTCAATGAGGGTATTCTCTTAGGAGAGAACCAAACTGTACTGCCACTTTGCCCTTTAGAAATTTCTGTCTGCTCATTTATTTTGCTTGGTGCATATCTTAGACAGTTATTACCACAGTGGTTTGTAGCCTTCGACTTGCCCCTGTTCCCTCTTTGGCTTTCAAATGCCACACACACCCCCGCCTATTGAAGTTGGAAAGAAACACCCTTTCACTGGGGTTTCAAGGAGAAACTTGCAGACTATTAGGGTAATTGAAAAAAAAATCGATATTTTAATATCAGGATACAGGTTTACAGATGCCTTGGGGATGTCAGGCTAACAACAATTAAATTGATTTGGGGTCTGGTTTTGGTGTTTGCAGTTTCCATGGCTTCCAGACCTTCCCTGTTTCTGTGCCCTGGGCAGCCATGTAAAGGCTCTTTGTTGAGAACCCAGATTCAAATTTGCCATTAACCTGAATACACCCTGCTCACCTCAACTGAGTGTGAAACTAGAGGAGGCACAGAAAGAAGCCATTCAGCTGGGATTGTACTTTTTATAAGAAAGCCTCAGCTGCCAAGCCGAGTTTAGGATTTGCTTACTTGGGCAGCCTCTAGCCTGCAGGCCCCGTTTGTGTAAAAGGGATGGCAGGAATAAAGCTAAGCTCAGTATTTTTCAATTACAGGAGAAAGAAAAGAAAAGAAAAAAGAAAACAAAAGAAAAAAGAAAAGAAGAGAGGAAGGAAGAAAGGAGGGAGGGGGGAAGGAAGGAAAGAAGGAAAGGAGAAAGAGAAAGAAAAAAGAAAAGAAAGAAAGAAGAAAGAAGGCAAGAAGGAAGAAAAGCTTGCACTGAAACTGTGGTCTTTCAATCCGATTTCTTTTCCATGTAGATGGTTATTTAAACAGCACATTTCTTCTTGGTCAGGCCTTCCTACTGAAAACAGAAGTGGATCCCGGAAGCAGTGCTCTGCCTCTCTGACAGTCTTAACAGTCTTCAAAGGCTGCAGCCTGTAAACAAGTAATGTAAGTGTAGCCATCCAGGCAGAAGGAAGTGAAAGTCTAGCAAGACAGTCATTGGTTTTCTGGGGTGAAACTTCTTTTTTTTTAATTTTTTTTTTTTTTTAGTGTTTATTCATTTTTGAGAGAGAGAGAGACAGAGAGGCAGAGCACGAGCAAGGGATGGGGAGAGAGAGAGGGAGACACAGAATCTGAAGCAGGCTCCAGGCTCTGAGCTGTCAGCACAGAGCCCCACGTGGGGCTTAACCCCAGGAACCGTGAGATCACAACCTGAGCTGAAATCAGATGCTTAGCCAACTGAGCCACCCAGGCACCCCTCTGGGGTAAAACTTCTAAACAAGACAGAGGGAGACTGCATTGCTGGAAGACTTTTATTCAGCCTGTCGTTGGTTCTTTCCCAATGCAGGAACTTGTGGGCACACAGTCATTAGCATTCCAAACAACTTGATGAAGGAAATTCAAGAGGTTACTACCTGTGAGGTGATCAGATAGAACAGTGGGGGTGCTTGTCCCCAACCAGCCACATCGGTGTGGTTTCCTGAGTGGCCTTGCTGAAGAAGGCTGCTGCAGGGGGTCAATCCTTAATGGGCAGGAAGCTTCACTCTGTTCCCTCTCTCCAGGGTTGCCCAACACTTTCCAGATGAAGATCTTTCTGGAGGAGAGCAGAGGAAGAGGGCTGCCAGGTTCTCCTGTTCTGCCCCTGACCTTCCTCCCCTTTCTGAGACTGCTGCCTCCCTAACCCTGGACTTCATGAGTTACTCCAGTTTCCTTCCCAAAACTGCCCCTTTGCTTGAGCTACTGTGAATTGAGTTCCTGTTACTTGCAACTGAGAGAGTGTTAACCAATGCAGCCTCCTGTGGCCTGGCCCCTGCCTTGCTCCCCAGCTCTGTTCCTGGACACCTCACATTTCATGCTGTCACTCTCTCTGTGCATCGCTGCTTCCTGCCTCCTTGCCTTTGCTCCTGTCATCCCCTCTGCTGGGATATCTTTTCCATCTTTGTCTGGCTAAAACAGACAAACCCAGCTCAGGAAGCCTCCCCAAGCGTGCCTGTCAACTATCCTATCAGTCAGATGTTAGCTGTTTATCTTTGTGTCTCCCACACTGGCCTCTAAGCTCCTTGGGCAGAGACCAGATCTTATTCATCATCTCTGTACCCTGGTGTCTATTACCATGCCTGGCACACGATAGGTGTTTATTGGAAGAAAACATGTTTGTTGAAAGAGATTCAAGAGGGTAAACTAAAAAAAGGGTTTCCGTTTCTGCAGAAGTGAGAGCAGAAGGTGAGGAGAAGAGTTACCCTGTGGGTGGGTCCCTGGAGAGGATTTTGGCCCTAGCCCTAGAAAAAGAGCGATCGTAACATACAGTAGTAGACGTCAGAAGGGCGTTCTAAACAGTGGTGAAGATTGGACGGAATTAGATCCTCTTTTTCTCTTGCCATCATATCATGTTTCTCTCTTCCTGAAATATCTCTGCCTCCCATTCTACCAGCGCCATTGTATTAGGGGTTGACACTGTTTGGGTGATTTACATTCAAAGTTCTCATTTCCTGTGTTCCATGTCCCTAGTGACATGTGTGAATTGTGTCCCCTAAAGAGAGGGACTCAGGAGGTTGCTGGAAAATGGGTGGGTCAGGATTTTGTATCCAGAGAGTCTAAATCTATCTGAGCAAATCGGAGAGGGCTCCAAAGAAGAGGTGGCATTTGGCCTGAGACTTGAAGCATAATGAGGAGTTTAACAAGAGGATGGCGAGCCCAGTGTGTTCAGGGAGCTACAGGGACTGTGGATGATAGATTAAAATCACTCATCTCAGGTCTCCTGGGTGGCTCAGTTGGTTGAACATCTGACTTTCGATTTTCTGCTCGGGTCATAATCCCAGGGTTGTGGGATGGAGCCCTGTGTCGGGCTTTTGCTGAGCATGGAGACTGCCTAAGATTCTCTCTTTCTCTCTCTCTCTCTCTGCCCCTCCCCCTCCCCTGTCTCTCTCTCTCTCTCTCTCTCTCTCTCTCTCTCTCAAAAAAAAAAAAAAATCACTCATCTTAAGTGAGGGCAAGGTGGCCCGCCAGAGAATCAGGTGTAGGAATGGGGGGAAGTGCAGTGTACCTTGGACATTTAACAGACTCTTCACTTTGTACATTTAATAGACCCTGGGAGCACACTTTGCAGAATTATACATATACTTTAAACTGTCAAGCTTGGTAGAGAACCTTCTATGCAGCCACCATTAACAAGAAGCAAAGTGGTTAAGTATATAGACCCTGGAGTCAGATTGTCTGGCTTTAATTCCCAGATCTGCCTCTACCAGCTCTGTGACCTTGGGCAAGTTATTTGACGCCTCCATGCCTTGGTTGCACGGTCTGTAAAATGAGCATAATAGTACCTCTCTCAGCAAGTCATAGGGGTAAGATGAGTGAGTTAATACATGAGAAGCCCGCAGAATAGTGCCCAGTGCGCAGCAAACACTCACGAACTGTCGGGCACTAGTATGATTTCATTTCTCATAAGGTTGTTTGCAATCACCAACCTTGCACTTAGTGCATGATCCCATGATAGTAATTACATGGTTTTAGTTGTTCATTTGGTGGTGTTTCCCGCTGGACTGTGAATTCCTCAAAGGCATTAGTTGAATAAATGTCTCTTTCCAAAGTAATTGAATTCATGCTTTCAAGCGTATTTCCTACTTACTACATTTACGTGTTGGTAATCTAAGGGGAGAACTTTCCTTAGGATTGTGAGGGGGAAATAACATTCTTAGTTGGAAATTCCTTTGCGAGGCGGGAAAAATCTTTGCACACAGAAGCATTGTCTTCTTTATAAACCCAGGCCAGCCCCTTGAGATTGTTGCTGGAAAACTTGCTTCATGGAGATTTTGTCCTATTCAAAAGGGTTTAAGGAGCCCAGAGAAATAAGAAATATCTGAACCCTGAACCTTGTCCATTTGGCTGGACATTTTTAG
Source organism: Panthera uncia (assembly GCF_023721935.1). NCBI lineage: Eukaryota > Metazoa > Chordata > Mammalia > Carnivora > Felidae > Panthera > Panthera uncia. Next base: position 10,850,678 of record NW_026057579.1, read on the forward strand.
CAGAGCCTTGTTATAAAACTTTTAGCAAAGAAACTTCTTTTAAAGGGCCCTAACTCCTGAAAGGTGGGAAAATTAAGTTAAGTGGAGTTTAGACATCACATGCACCCAGAGAAACTGGCCTGATGCTCCTTCTCGGCTTGTTTTGATTGCCTTGGAGGAGAAAGGGCACTGAGAAGCTTTTCTGCTGAGACCATGGAATGAAAGTTAAAGTTGCCTTAGGAGATTGGCTCTGAGTCTGCAGGACCCAGGAGCTCTGCAAAGGCTGGACCATAGCCCAGAGGGCAGACCCAGATTGTGTGTGTGTGTGTGTGTGTGTGTGTGTGTGTGTGTGTTTGTGTGTTTGCGAGAGAGAGAGAAAGATGTGGAGGTGAGGTTGGGGGTTCTAATTTCTAACCCTCCCCCACTCAGGAAGGCAGTCAAATAAGTCAGTTGGAAGACAGAGATCTGAATTCCCTTTGTATCTGCATGACCTTTCTCGAGACTGGTTTTTCTCTTTTGCCATTGGAGGGTTTGACGTGAATTGTCTGTAAGGTTCTGTTCCCAGTATTCAGATTCTGCCTTGGCCCCAGCAGTGTTGGGCACAGTCTGGGTAGAGCAAGGTAGCATTTACTTCCAAGCTTCCCACATCATCCATCACCACCAGGACCCTTATCTCCAAACTGCTCTGTGCAACCCTGACTTGACCCAGCCCACTCCCACGCCAGCCTGCCCACTGCATCATGGGGCCACTCCTCTCTGTTGCCAGCAAGCTCCCAGAAGCCTCAGGGCTTTCTTGCCCCTGCTCATCTGCACCCTAAGGGGAGGCTCTTCATGCTCTCTCATCCCTTGATCTTCACGCCTACGGTGGGGAGAGGCCTGCTCCTCACCTCCTTTGCCTTTCCAGTCTCCCTCCTTCCTTCTGCAATGTCTCCAGCTCCCTTGGAGATCTGACCTCAGCCCTCCACCCTCATCACTGCTGTCTTCTCCCAACTGGATCACTTCTCATTCGCTGAAGCTGGTGAAGCTTGGCTCACTACTGGTCTCTCCATCCTGACTCACGCCACCAAATTTGGCGATTTGAACATCCACTCAGATGATTCTGGCAACTCCATAGTCCCCAGGTTCCTCGACGACCTCACCTCTGATGCTCCCTTCCTCCACGCACATACACTCAAATATTTGTTGGCCACATGTAGACAATGGGCCCACTTGGAGAAGTTTCATTTATCTTGAAAACTATGATACCTAAACTAGAGTGATCATATAATTTATTTTCCAAACTGGGACAGTATTGTGAATGAAAGAGGACACCAAAGTGATTTAGATTATATTATTTTTGCAAATATTTATGTATTGATGACCAATTGGCTTTTGTATTAAGGCCCCTATGAAATAATTATATTCAAAAACTATTTTCCCAAAATAAGTTTTTCTTCAAAAATTAAAAAATAACTGGGCGCCTGGGTGGCTCAGTTGGTTAAGCGTCTGACTTCGGCTCGGGTCATGATCTCACGGTTCGTGAGTTCCAGCCCTGCATCAGGCTCTCTGCTCTCAGCACAGAGGCCGCTTCAGATCCTCTGTCTTCCTCTCTCTCTGCCCCTCCCCCACTCATGCTCTCTTGCGCACGTGCGCTCTCTCTCAAAAATAAACATTTTTTAAAAAAAAGACAAAAAATTTAAAAACACTTGTATGTGTACATATTTTTATGTATGTACATTGAAGAGACATTAAACAAAACTCTTTTGTATTGATTATCTGCATATTCAAAAACATAGGCAGAATAAGACTTCCTTGTACTTGTTTTAACTTCTTTAATTAGTTTCTTAGCTGAAGTTCTCACTAATTGTGTGTGTCACTGGTATCTTTATAAAGAATTTCCTTTTTGAAAATGTTTTTGTATTTGGAGGTTTTTGAACAAATCTGTTTGTAATCGCTTTTGAAGTAAAATTTAGGGTTAAAGAATTTGAAACTGCTGACAATTAATGACTTGATTCCTCCCTGTAGACTTCAATGTTTTTAGTTGACAATATACTGTCTCTCCAGGTACCGAGAAATTTGGTTAAGCTTGATACAAATTCTGCTAAATAGATATCTTCAAACTGTTTATGTTAAATATTTTGTCCCAAGTGTTGACACAGGTATAATCTTTTTGCCGCCATTCATGGTAGCAGCCTTCAACACACATTTTCACGAAACACAATTTGTCAGGTAAGTCATCTTTATTAAGGATTCTTTGGAACACTCCCCCATTACACACGGATTTCATATCCTAACAGATGAGTCCTTGGCAGGAGCTGGAAGTAGAAAGTGGAGCTCAACCAAACCCCATCCTGGCTTATCTGAATGCAACTATTAATGATCATATCTGGTTAACGACAAATGCAGTGCAAATGCTAAAACTGAATAGGACACAAGGCAGCAGGCACAAACAGGGGCTCTCCCAGGAAACACCTATAACACTGACCCCTCAGAGGCAGCTCATGGTTCTCAATCAGTGGCAGCATAGCAGTATCGCCAGAGAGCTCTTCAAACAATACTGGTGTTCAGGCTCCACCCCCCAAGACCCAGATTCCATAGCTATTGGAATGGAGCCTGGGAACCAGCATTTTAGTCTCTAAGAGAGTCTAAGGTGCAGCTCAGGCCAAGAGCAGCCTCACGCACTGGTGTTAGGCCAGATCACCGTGGTCCTCCAGGGCCGTTCCTCAACTCCTAACGCTATAGGATGCAGGCACACAGTGATTCAGGTAATAGAGAGGAGGGAGGTAAATCAGGAGTGGCTATGCTGCTGCCACACTTTCTCTGCACCCCCATGGTTGTATTGTTACCATGGGCCGGGGTGGGTGCATAGCAGGTGCTCTGAGAAACGAGAAGAGCGGAGGGTGGTCCTGCCATAAACCCTGTGAACATTAGCCATGATATGGTCAGAATGATTGCATGTAATCCTTTAAAACATTTAATGAAGCTACTCCTCTATTGTTATGATAAAAATGAAATTTGTTGAGGGTTACAGAATCGTAATTAGAAATAAAAATGGAAAAAATCTCACAAAAGCTCTAGTGAAGCCTGTCTTAAGTTGTGCACTCGATTCTGAACATTTATTTTGAAAATAATCACCAAATGTAAATCCCCAGCACCCTCAAAATGATGTATCATTTTGCCTCATTCTATAAGTTTCTGATCATCTTTCTCACTCCAAGTTTCAAAGTATGAAAAACCACACAGGCAGAAAACAATCACAGCACATCCACTGTCCAAGCCCTACACGCCTTACTGCCCCATAATGCATTGGGGTTGTCCCAGAGCCAGTCGGGAAAGCAGCATCTGTCAGTGCTTCACCTGCTCTGAATTCAGTTTCGAGGCTGTGAGTTGAACTCTGTACAAATGTTCTGGATGACCTTGGGGACAAATTTGTACAGGTTGTCAAACTCGTCGACAAAGAAGGAATGGTCCTTGGCGGGGTGAGTGGCAATGACTTCCAGCTCGTCCTGCGCAGCCCATGCGACACCTATTGCGTACGTGATCACTCCTGTGGGGACAAAGTTTAGATGAAGCAAAAGTGCCCAAGAAAAGGTACTGCTGATGAATCCTTGCCTTACTGTTGCTCTGTTGGCTATTGTGTTTGAATGCAAACAAATTCAAAATCAGAAGTGTTCCTCAAAGCATAACCATCTGCTATGTGCCAACAGTAACAAAATTGATAGAGCTGCCATCTCATAGGAGTTTAGAATCTTTGGGAGGAAAAAACCCAGACAAAATGGAATAAATAAGTAAGATGTTCATGTCCAAGGGCAGTAGAGGGTATTTTGGGCCAAGTAAAACTTGGTGCCGTGTAGATGACATCACACAGTACATGCCTGCTCTACCTGTGTGTAGAGCCAAACAAAATCTGATTGATTGATTGATTGATTGATTGATTTTTCAAAGATTGTATTTGTTTTTAAATCATCTCCATACCCAACGTGGGGCTTGAACTCACAACCCTGTGGTCAAGAGTCGTCAACTTGCTCCACTGACTGAGCCAGCCAGGCTCCCCTCAGTCTTAAATGCATCAAAAGTCAGTTTGAGATCTTAACGAAAACCGTGGAACTGAATTACTTTAGGCTTGAAGGTGACTTTACAAGCCATACAATGCAATGTCATTCCCAGCGCAGGAGCCCTTGCACAAAGACCCGGAGAGACGGTGACCCAGCGTCTGCTCCATCACTGGTATGAAGAAAGGCTTTCAAGACAAGGAAGTGCCCAACAGTGTTGGATGCTGCAGGGAGGTCATGTGGGATTAAGACAAACAAACAAAAATGCACATTGGATTTAGAAAACAAGACACAGGTAGAGTGGTGAGAGCAGTTTCAGGGAAGTAAGTAGATGCCAAAAACCCCAGATGAATTGCTGTGAGGTGAGAGTGAAAAAGAACAGAAGATGTGGACACAGCACATAGAACTGATCCTTTTCAAAAGTCTGGCTGCAAAGAGAAGGAGGTAGGTGGGAAGTGGAGCAGAACATGGTGTCAAAGTTTGGTTTTATTTTTTAGGGAGGGATCTCGGTGTGCCTAGATGCAAATGGGGAAGGGTGCCGGGGGGTTAAAGGTTCTGGACTGCAGTGAGGAAAAAGAGTCCCTAGGGAGGAGAGGACAGACTCAGAGACTAGGCATCTGTCCTCAGTGGGAAACCTGGAAGACTCGCTGCTGGATGGTTCCTGATTGGGGTTGGGGGCAGCTGGTCAGCAGGAGCTTGAGGTTACTCTGCAAAAGCCTGTTCCCATGCCACCTGCAGGCTGGCAGAGTGGGGTCAGCTACTTGGCCATGAAGCAGAGGGGAGAGCCTGGGTGTGGCTCTCCTACCCAGCCACCCATGGCAGCCCATGTCACCATCTTCCAAGCGCCCTGTTGTGTTGATTGGAGAGTCATCCACACCTCACATGGCTGTGGCCTAAGCTGCTTTTCAACTGTGGCTCGAAAAGCTGCATTTAAGCTGCCAGTCCCTTGTCTTACCTCTCCAGTGTCTTTTCTCTGGATGTCGTCTATGTTGTTGTCTACAAACACTAGCATTAGGCTTAAGAATGCTGCCAAGTGGCAGTGGGAACAGATTTGCTGCACAACGTGGCTTAGATCGGCTAAGCCCTCGTTTTGCACAAAGATTGAAAGGCTGCCCCCCAATAAAGGCAACACAAACAGTATTAGAAATTTAGCTTTTCAGATCCTTGAGTCCACCCTTGTAGAGAACCTTCCACTGGCAATTCTGACCAATGGTCAGCCAGCCTTGGCTTGGACACTCCTGGGGACACAACGCTCATTGCCTCCACATAATTTGCTTCTATTGTAAAGTTTCCCAGAACGTCTCTCTCAGTCTTCGCTGCTTCTAATGAGGAGGCCGAGGATATCCTCTGGGTGAGGCCCAAAGGATGTCCATTTAGGAAAATGAGTAAGAGTGGAGCTAAACATGAACTGGAGACAGATGTTTGGAGATAGCAGGAGAGCCCTGGGCTTTCAGACAAAAGCTGGCCCATCTGGCTCTGCCCACTCACTTTGGAACTTTGAGAAGGCTGCGTCTCAGCTGTTTATCTTCACTCCGCTGACATGAGCCCGAGGGAGGCTGTGACTGCTGGCCGACTTGCAGGCCATCTACCATTTTGCTGTTGAATACCCCCCGTAGGCTCTACAAGGGCAAATCACTGGGAAGACTCTGCCTGAACCTGGTGTCTGGTTACTTTGGTTCCCAGAAGGCAGAACTGCTGGTTCATGAAGGCTTGTTTATTTTTCCCCCTCCTTGTTTAGGGAAGGATTAAAGCAGCTTTAAAGAATACTGAAAATCTTGCAAACTAACGGAAATCAAATGCAGGCGCAGAAGAAGGGGACAACCCTGGCCCTGAGTGAGTCTTCTACCCTAGTATGTATCTGTCCAGTCTTTGGTGTTCACGGACAACTCAGTTTACTTTGGTTATCCTTACTATTATTACTAGCACTTGGGTTTTTGCCAGTTGTTTGTATTTTTGTGATGTTTTATGGTACTTTTCAAAATGGTGATTCAACTTGATTCTGTGAAAAAGGCATTTAATGGGACTGATTTTCTAAACAGCTCAATTTTCATAGTTTTAATTTTTTTAGTTTATTTTTTGAGAAAGAGCGAGAGCGAGAGCAAGAGAGAAAGAGAGACAGAGAAAGTGAACAGGGGAGGGGCTGAGAGGGTGGGGAAGAGAGAATCCCAAGCAGGCTCCGCACGTCAGCGCACAGCCCAATGTGGGGCTCAAACTCACAAACCATCAGAGCATGACTTGAGCTGAAATCAAGAGGCAAATGTTTAAACTGGCTGAACCACCCAGGCGCCCCTCATTTTTCATAGTTTTAAACTTTCTGTTGCCCTCTTACAAATTTTTATTCAGAAATATCTCTTTAAGTATTTTGGATGAAAATTTCTTTGAGGTTTCCTCAAAACCCCCAACATCTGGCTAGCAGCTACTTACAAAAATTAGTACTTTTCTTTTAAAACACTAGTTTTCGGGGCTCCTGGGTGGCTCAGTCGGTTAAGCGGCCGACTTCAGCTCAGGTCATGATCTCACATCCGTGAGTTTGAGCCCCGCGTCAGGCTCTGTGCTGACAGCTCAGAGCCTGGAGCCTGTTTCAGATTCTGTGTCTCCCTCTCTCTGACCCTCTCCTGTTCATGCTCTGTCTCTCTCTGTCTCAAAAATAAATGTTAAAAAAAAAATTTAAAACACTAGTTTTCTTCAAATTTCTAACACAATTTGGTGGCCTTCAATAGAGACTAAAATAATGAGCCAAATTCCTTTTTAATGCATTACAACTTCGCGTGTAATGCCTCAGAGTGTTGGACGCAAAGGAGAAGGTTAATGTTCCCAGTCATCTGCAGGCCTTGTGTTTGCCATGACACTTTGTAAACCATCGTGGTACTCCCCACCTTGTTCCTTCTTTGCTGCTCATAGAGGCCTGTAGTGCTTACCAGCACCTCAAATACATTCCCCATGGTTTTGGGCATTTTATTAAATGGTGGACAAAAACAGTGCATAAAAAGACAGCCCCGGGGTGCCTGGTGGCTCAGTTGGTTAAGCTACTGACTCTTGATTTCTGCTCAGGTTATGATCTCATGGTTCATGAGTTTGAGCCATGCAAACAGCCACAGCTGTGCTGTGCTGACGGCAGAGAGCCTACTTCGGATCCTCTGTTCCCCTCTCCCTCTGCTCCTCCCCTGCTTGCGCTCTCTCTCTCAAATATAAATAAATAAATAAATAAATAAATAAATAAATAAATAAAATGTTTATAAATATATATAAATATAAATAAATAACATATTTATAAATGCATATAAATATATAAAAATACAAATAAATAAAACGTATTTAAAATAAATAAATAAAATAAAACAAAATAAAAAGACAGCCCCCTCCTTGTCCCTCACTGGGACTGGTCAGCAAGACCAGCTTACCCTTGTGATGGGCAACCATGGCCGGTATTCGGACGTCATCATAGGATCTCCCATCAGTGATGAGGATCATTAACTTCCTCTTGTTGGGTTTGGACTTCTTGAAGAGCTGTTCCAGGGCATAGTTGATGGCGGCCCCCGTGCTGGTCCCACCACTCCAGTATCCCACCCTCTTGATGGCATTGAGGATGTCAGACTTGGTGTTGTAATCGTCAAATCCAAATTCCAGCCGCTGCTCGTAGGTGTACTGCACAGCCCCGATTCGCGTGTCTATGTCCGAAATCTCAAACTCTTTGCTGAGGTTGGCCACAAACTGGAGAACCGTGCGGAAGTTGCCTGTCCCCACGCTGCTGGAGCCGTCGATGACGAAGCCAATGTCGGCCGAGTTCAAGCAGGTCTTGCTACAGGCCAGTCTGTCGGTGTCGCAGACCCGCTTCACCAGGGCTTGCACTGTCTTGTGGAGGCTGAACCAGCTCTGCACATTGAGCGAGTAGAAGCCATTTGTTCTGCACACAGCCTGGAAGACAGAGGGAAGGGACACTCGCCACGTCAGGTGTCACATTCTCCAGGCTGTTGTCACTACCCCGACCAGCAAGGCAGGTGAAGAAAGAAGCGAACAGACTCTTGTTTTCTGCACTCTTCTTCCTAATGCTCTTTCTGCACCACGGTTCCCCCAGTCAGGTGCTCACTGGGGCAAAGATCCCTCAAGTTATCTCTGGACTCAGCCTTACTCCCTCAGCTGGCTCTCCGCTTTAGGGGAGAGCTATCACTTAAGCAAATCCTTAGAGAGAGGTGAATCACTCATTTCAGCTTTGTACCTGTGCCTCCCTGGGCCCCTCAGTTCATTTGTACTGGCAGCCGGCCATGAGATTGGCACACCAACATATGGCGCCAACATATGAGAGGATTAAAGAAAGTTTTTGTTCTGATGGGGAAAACGAGATACAGGAGAAATAGCTGAAGAAATGTTTCTGGAGCAGCCTTGCACCCAGCAACAAGGGGTCCCATACATATGTAAGGAGTCATGCTAGAAGTTCTCGGAGAGATTCTCTCATAACCCCCTGCCCTCATCCTAAAAGGAGGATATAACCCCTCTTCGTGAAGGAACAAACTGGGGGCCGGCTGTGAAGGGACATCCCTGAGTCCCTAAGATGGGAACACAAGTCTCTCTGCCTGCAAAACCCAAATTCTGTCCTCCAGATGACCCTGCCTCCAGACAAATGAGTATTTATTGACTTGTGCCCAAGCGTGTTCCAGAAAAAACTTAAGGTAGCTACAAATAAACATTGAGCAACCTGACTGGTGTGCTCCTGGAAGGGACCAGGCTTGTGTTCCTAAAGTGAAGTGTTTCCTCCTTGCCGCTGTCTGTCCGGGGGTCACAGAGAGAGTCACAGACCTGGTGACTACAGATGAAGCAGTAAGATTAACAATTTATTTTAAAACAAGAAATGGCTTTAAAATATCCTAGGAAATGTTTTTAATTGGTTTGCAAAAACCTAAAAGGGGTTTATAAAACTTTCCATGAACTAGGTGGTATTTGAGATGAGTGTCCAGGTTGAGCTGAGTTCTAGCCAGTGGAGGGAAAGGAGGGAGACCCACCAGGCACTGGCTGAGGTCATGGAGGGAGAGGGCAGTGGTGCTTGGCGTGGGCAGGAGATGGGTCGGGACCACACTCCAGAAGGCCTCAAGAGTATGGGGGACAATGAAGGGTTTGGAGCAAGGACCCCTCCGGACTGGAAGAGCTCTCCATAAACAGGAGTTGGGCTTCATTGTGGAATCTAAACTAGACTGGGGAGCCCTAAGTGGGGAGACAGACCAGATGCAGAGTGCTAGCGTGACCCAGGGAGGTGGCACTGGGAGTTATCGAGGCCTCTGGGACAGCTGTGGGGCCATTCATGTGAAGTCCAGAGGAGGAATAAATTTGGTGGGAAAGATGGCACTCAAGCTTTTTACATGTAAGTTTCAAAGCTCTTCATGACATCAGGTGGAGGGAAGTCAATTGGCTGGAAACAGATGGAAACAGAGCTCAGGAGAGACCGGGGTTGGGGACAGATGAGGATATTGTTGCTTGTGACTTGTGAGTGAGGGTGGCGGCTGTGGCCTGGGAGGACTCTGTGGGGAGAAAGCCCAATGAGAGGGGAGGAGAGGGCCAAGCACTGAGTCCGGGCAAGTCGGGCGCAAGACAGGAAAGGGTAGAGAGAGCAAAGGAGATAAGAGCCACGCTGTGTCCTGGAAGTCAAGGGAGATGAGAATTTCAAGGACGATGAAGTGGTCAGCATATTGGTGCAGGAGGTTGAGCCCTGTGAGATCTGGAGACACAGACCATCAAAGCTAGAAGGGCGTCAAAGACAAACCAGTACAACGTATTCCTCCCTCCTTTCTTTTCCGTTTCAAGCTGGGGCCTTTTCCTTGGAGGCAGGTTTATGTGGAGTCCCACTGTGTAAAACATACAAAAGGTGAGCTTCTCCAGGGGAGTGGGCGCAGAGGCCTGGCTCCCCGTCTATCCTGCTCCTGTCTGCTGCCAGCCATCTCCACAGAAACCATGAGCAGAGTTTGGAAACCTGATCTGCCTGACCTGATTCAATGCCTTTCTTTTCTTGTTTATTGGGTTAGTTAATCTGCAGTGTGTGTGTATGTGTGCATGCACATGTGTGTGAGCAAGTGGACACATGTGGCTATGTGTGTGCTCACATGAGGCCTCACCAGGTGGCCTGGTAGAGGTCCTCTGTGGCCATGGAAAGAGCCTGGGGAAGCCTCTATTGGAGACTTGGGGACACTGCTTCTCCCGAGGGGCTGTTGTTGGCCTCAGTTCACCAGGTGGGTGTGGGGTCTTGCTCTGAGAGGGTAAGTCTGGGTTCCAGACTTACTAGCCCCTCACTAGAGGCTCCCCTACCTAGAAGAGAGCTCAATCCTTCTTCAAAAGTAGGAGAACAGCCTTGATGGCAGTTACAGCTTTGCAAAGTGCAGCAGATCCTGACGGTGGGTGGGTCCCTTGGGCAGTTACGTACCTTATGAGAGAAGTTGGGCTCCACCACGTACTGCTTCTCGTTTTCAGTGGCGCCTTCGATGGTGATGAAGAAAATATTGATTCCTGACTCCCTTGCAAACCTCGAAGCCTCCTCCACCTTGTCGGTGGGCCAGCCATCCACAATCACCACGGCCACGTTGGGAGCACTGCCTCTGTTCCCATTAGCTTTGGAAAAGAAGTTCTTGGTCACAAAGGAGATGGCCCGGCCTGGAAGAAAAAGAAACCTCATGCTTGGAGTGCTTAGAAATGCACGCAAGATCCCAGTGGTGTAAAGAGAGCCAGAAAAACCCATTCATTCTCTTCTTTTGTTTGTTGGTTCCCCCCCACCCCCACCAGCTTTTTTTTAAAACCACATTAACTATTTTGAGGTGTACAATTCAGTGGTATTAAGTACATTCACAATGTTGTAAAACCACGACCACTAACCATTTCCCTCCCCCATGTCACTTTAAGCCTTTAACTTCTAATTGTCTTTTATTTAAAAAAAAGTGTTAGGGACCAGCAAACAGATGAGAAAGACTTTCATGGGAATAAAAGGGTCCCCTCTTTGCCTGCATGCTGGAACCATGCTATGCTCTTTCTGGGAGCATGGGGTGGGAGGGGTTGACCTGGAGAGACAGGAGCCTTTTCTCCACCTCCTGTCACTGGGGGTCAGCCAGCCTGGTGCTCTAGGGGCTGCTGGGTGTGGAAGGCTACATTCGAGGTTGAGTGGTGTCTTTTGTCCAGTTAGGGGCACAGGTCTGGCTGGCGAGGGAAGCACTGCACCTGCTAAGAACTGAGGGACTGCGTTCTAGCCCTGGCTGTGCTGCCTACTGGCTGTGTGGGCCCAGGTAGGTCACTCCGGGCCTCTGGGCCTGGATTTCCATTTCAGCTGAAAGCCACAGTTGTAAGACGTAATGGAGCCTCCCAGCCTGCCTTTCCAAAGCACATGTTTCACACCACATAGGACCTCAGGGATTTTTCAGTCAAGCAGGGTGACAATTGTCTCCATTTGCTGGGACTTTCCCAGTTTAAGCGCTGAAAGCCCCGTATGTTCCTGGGCAGATTGGGATGACCAGGTCACCCTAGAGTTAGCATAACTGCATACAGTAAGGTGGTGCTCTTAACCCGGGCTCTGTGGACCCCTGGGGGCAATGGGCATGTGTATCCACAAATTCCCTGAAGTTATACACAACATTTTGTGTATAAAAGTATTTATTTGGGTAGAGGAGTAGCTTTCAGGAGATACTCAAAGGGGTCTTCAATCTAAATAAAAGTTAAGAACAACCATCTTAAGACTTTAGGATTAACATCATTTCACTCAATGCTTTTTGGTTTTGGCCAATATCCTGGCTCCACGGGTTAATCTTAACCTGTCAAAGGAAGGATCAAATGATCACACATTCAGTTGCTGGAGAAAAGTCTTGGAAAACCCATGTGATCTGGCTGCAGGGAGCACAGTTGCTAAGGGAAAACCTGGCTGCTGAGAACTGCCTTCACAGCCAAGGGACATGTCCCTCAAGGCCCAAGGCACCTGGCAGTCCCCTCTGGCTTAATGTTAGATGCCTGTAAACAGAGCACACCCCTGGCCTCACCCAGTCTTAAATTTGGAGGCCATGGTCCATTACTGCTCAACCCACATTGCATCCACCTTCTAGCACATCTTGGAAGCAGAGGCTGGAAATCTGAAAACTACGTTGTTGAGACTCCCTTGCAACTACAGCCCTGGATTTGTTCTAGTTTCATGAATCGATGTGCATACATGAAATTTAGAAGATTGAAGAGAGGCAGAGACTGTATTTTGGACTCTGCTCTTTCTGCTTATGAGCATCTGTAGGGTACTTGACTTCTTGGGTGGTGCCAGAGGAACTTATGTCTGCTGTCTAGCTTTGTTGCCATTGAGGTGGCAGGGTGCAGAACATTCTTTCTGTGCATGTGAATGGAGCAGGCAAGGCCTGGTTGGGGGGCTGACCACCGTAGCAGGAACTTCCTGACTGTGGTGGCTTCCTGGCTAAATCAGGTTCCTGAAGAGGCTATGTTGGCAGAATTGAGAATGTGATTTCCTGATCTTGGAAGAGGCAGCAGCTCCTTGGAGGTCCAAGTTTTGCAGGAAGACTTTAGAAAACATCTCTCAAAGTTCAACCTAGAGTTCATTTCTTCAGTCCTTTTGATTATCTTCAAAACCATTTAATACCTAGGAATAAACCCCTTTCTGCTTAAACCAGTTGAAATGGGTCCTGTTCTCTGAACCCAAACTCTGATCAGTACAGAGCAGGGATAGAACATGTTATCTGCTGAAAAAGGTATATGATTTTATTAAGACACCACTCTAATCCCATCAAGAACATAGGGTGTCTTCAGAAGTTTTAAAGTTTTGCTTCATGATACATTACTGCAATATGACTGATATAAGTATTCAATTGAAAACAAATCAGAAATAAACTCTATCGGGGCACCTGGGTGGCTCAGTCAGTTAAGCATCTGACTCTTGACTTCGGCTCAGGTCATGATCTCATAGCTCATGGGTTCGAGCCCCATGTCGGGCTCTGCTCTGGCAGGGCAGAGGCTGCTTGGGATTCTCTCTCTCTCCCTCTCTCTCTGCTCCTCCCCTGCTCACATGCTGTCTCTCTCTCAAAATAAATAAATAAACTTTTTTTAGAAAAGAAATTAAGTCTATTATGTTTGCAATGTGGTAATGCTGATTTGGGGTCCCGGAGAGCAGTGACTTGGCTAATGTTTATTTAGCATTTTTCAAAGATCAAGGCTTTTTCATTTGCCAGATACTAACATACCGGTCCACAGAGATGTACAATGAAGCAGAGAACAAAATAATCAGACTTACAGTAACTTCAAAGAAGTTCCTTCAGAGTCAGTTCTATTCTCTGTGTGCTCCATGCCAAGCAACTGTGGCTCACTTCTCCATTTCTTTGGGTTTCAATGATACAAAGAGGTTCCCTGAGAAGTAGACAGCCCTCCCAGTGCCCCCAAAGCCAGACTACAATTTATGAATTGAAACGCTGGCATAGGCTTACTGGCAACCTTTGAGTTTGGTTAGTATGAAAGGGTTCCCCAATGCCTGGATAGCTCCTGGTGAACTGGCAAAATGGTTTCTGGACACATTGAGGGCTAGACTTGGACTTCTGGTAAGCCCCCCACCCCTAACCACCAAGGTGCAGACATCTCAGGAGACTCAGCTTGAAACAAGGAACCTGTCTCTGTTTCCGGAGTCAACACTAGAACAGGGGAGCTCATTGGAAGAAGATTCCCAAGGGGCACTGTGGAGCTTTCTGAGTGGAACTGGTTATAACATTTAATGTTAAATAGTTTATGGCTTGTCAGTCAATTAGGAAACAGTTACAATAGCAGTCCTGCTTGTCCTGAAGAAAACTGCCAACCTGAGGAACCAGGCATGCTGGAACTCTTCAGCATATGTGTGGTGATGATTCTTACCCCTGAATCCATGATGATACCTTAGAAAAGATACAATTCATTTGTATATGTGTGTCATTTCTTGATGGATTATTATTATTATTTTTCCCCCTCCTATATAGGATGTTAGAAGACAATCACACAGAGGGAGAACCGTGGAAGCAAGCTAGAATGATCTGAATTCGGTCACATACCTGCATTGGAAAGCCCTCCTCTCTGGGTGATTTTCTCTATGGCAGTTCTCAGATCCCGGGAATTCATGTGAGTTCTGAGGTTAAACTGCGCAGAAGGGTTGTCTCTGGAGAGTGAGAACAAGAAATAAAAATTAGCTGGAAAGAGAACATGTTATGTGCTGAAAAGGTATATGGTTTTATTAAGACACCACTCTAATCCCATCAAGGATATAGGGTGTCTTCTGAAGTTTTAAAGTTGTACTCCATGATTACATTACTGCAATGTGATTGATCTAAGTATTCAATTGAAAACAAATCAGAAATCAACTCTAAAATCCAACTCTAAAATCCTTTGGAGGAAAGCAGAAATCAGTCTATTCTTTTATATATGAATAGAATGAAGCTGCTTCAAAGCCTTGAGCTGGATTTCATAAAATGCCCCACTGTGGACAGAAGGAACAATGAGATGGGGGGACTGGGGTCCTCTTCAGTGTGTGTGGAGAAAAGTGGTCTGTTTTAGGACTCAGGGTTCTAGTTTTGAGTGTGCTATTTCCTAGCTGTGTGACCTTGGGAAGTTGTTTAACTTTTCTCGGCTTCAACTTCCTCATCTAGGTAAAAGCAAAGATTGTGACATTCAGATTTCTAAAAAAACCAGGATGATAGTCAAGTGGGATTCTGCAAATGTGTAGGTGTCCCCAGGTTGCCCCAGACCCTCCTCTCCAGGGAGACAATCCCAGCTGGCAGCCACTGCCTGGGTCACCCCTCCACTGGAATTGCGCCTTAACAGTGTTGTCCAGGAGAGGACATCCCTTTATTTTTTCATTTTGTGGTGCCTGTGACTGGGTGAGAATATTCAAATCTTACGCAAAAGGTTAATCTATTAACCAAAAGGTCAGCTGGAGATGAGGTGGAGTGAATTAAATGGAGAAAGAGAAGGAGAATCCTTCTCTAGAGACGAGTCTCTGTGGGTAAGCTGGGCATACAGGCATGGGAGTAGCTGAGCAGAGGGTGTGGATACCTTTTATGACCAGGTTGGGGAGGGGGGGTCTATCGGGTGGGTGTTTGCACCCACACCCGCGATGAAGTGGGGAAGCACAGTATGAGCACATCTCACGATGCACTGACTCAGAGCCATTGGTGCGGCTTCATGTGAGTGTGACCTCTAAGGTCACGTGGGCCCCCCACTCCAGAAAAGCCAGTGCTCGGTTCAGTGCTCTGATGCTGCCATCTTGAAATCCTTAGTTTTTAAAACAGGGCCCAGCAAATCATGTAACAGGTCATGCCTGCAGTTTACTAAGCCTTCAAGGGGAGGGAGAAGACTTTTTTCTGTTTATTTATTTATTTTGAGAGAGAGGGCCAGTGCAAGTGGGGAAGGGGCAGAAAGAGAGGGGGGCAGAGAATCCCAAGCACTAATAGCGTGGAGCCCTACGCAGAGCTCGAACTCACGAAACTGTGAGATCATGACCTGAGCTGAAACCCAGAGTCAGGGGCCTAACTAACCGAGCCACCCAGACGTTCCAGGAGAAGACTTTAAAAAGCAGCCTTTCCACAAGCACCTGGAGTAGGTCCCAGGAGAAGCAGCTTTAGGCGGTTTAGGCGGGTTTAGGCAGGAATTCCAAGGGGACTTACAGTGGATTCTTAGCAAGTCCTCTAGGAGACCTGGCAGTGTGGTCACCAGGAAGCCAGTTCCCTAGGACTGAGAGGAGACATCTTCTGTCTCTCTCCCTGCTTCCCTCCCCTACTCTGCCCATGATTCCCACTTTTCTAGGTATCTCAAGGTGATCTATGTCGGAGGAGAACTCTTGGGAGACTGGCAGTGTGACCCTCTGTCCTCCATTTTATTAGTAAACGTGAGGGACATGGGCTGGTTCTCAGACCAAACCAAAGTGCCCAGAAGGCATGCTTGTCTCGGTGAGAGGCAGGACAGGCTCCATTCAGGGAAGATGAGGGAGGTTTAAAAGCAGCTCAGTGACGTGAGTGTTGGGGCCAAACCCAACCAGAGAAATGCCACCAGGTGAAAACCAAGTTCTAGTTTAGGATTCAACAAGAACAAACAACAACAAAGCAAACTGCAGAATGGGGAAATGTGGGCATTTTAGCCGAGCCCGACCTTACTCTCAACCTAAGTATGGTGTGGGTCCTCACAAATGGGCTGCAGTAACACAAGCCCTGTGCGGGACGGGGAGGAGGTATCACACAGAGAAAGAGCTCTATGGTTTCCATGGTTAGATTTCTCTCTCCCTCCTGGCTCAAGGGTTTTTGGGCTTATATGCTTTGCAGATCAATGTCAGTGAATGCTGAACTTGCCTCCTGGCCATCAAGACTCAAAACCTGGACTCCCATCGCTATTTGCTCATCATAGGGCCCGTGAGTCCAATCGGTAAAACCCTTCAAGTTCCTCTATACACCATCACTTGCTTTCATCCCTCCTCCATATGTCTGCAGTGACCCTCTGAGTTCAGGCACCCTGCTTCTTGCTGCTTCTATTATAAGAGTTTCTATTTGGTCTGTGCAAAGCCAATTGTATGCACATCTTCTAAAAACCTCTTCCTCATGTTCAGCTCTGAGAGTAAAATTCCTCTGCTCAAAAATCATCAGAGGCTCCCATGGTTAAACTTCATATTTTGGCTTTCAAAAGCCCATCCATAATTTAATGCCAACGTACAATGTTCATATCATGCTCTCTGTCTCTGTCTCAGGATAACCTATATCCCAGTTGGAAAGAGCTGCTCACTGTTTCCTGGTTTTTGAGCTTTGTGACTTTGCTCATTAACTCCCTCATCTGGAAAACCCAAATTGTGCTCACCCTCTACCTCTAGCTCCCTGTCACCCTGCCCGGTGCTGACAACGTCCCCATACCTGACTCTGTTCTCCTCTAACTCAACACCATACACAGTATTTAGTCCCTGCAGGTTCTCAATGAACAGTATTGAAGAAACAAACATTTCCTCTTTTTCTGTGCATCTCTACCTCTAAATGATGGTGTTGCCCAGAGTGTATCTCCTTCACGTCTCCCTCCTCATTTTATGCACTTCCCTGGGAGAGTTCATCAACTTCAGTCACCAGGGGTTCAGAGACCATTCACATGCCAACAGCTGTCTGGTACACACTGGTGGGTGCTCTGTCTTGAGCCCCAGATAGACATAAAATGACTTCCATCCATCTCTGTCCAGAATGCACTGTGTGGTGCCTGGGGGCGGTCCACAGCCACCTCAGGTTTGATATTTCCAAAACTGAAGTCATTTATCTTCTAAATCTGCTCCATCCAACCACTCATATCCCCTTCTGTGTTCCCTCTTCTGACTCATTGTCATCTCAGCAGAAAACATGCTGGACATGTTCTGACACCTCCTTCATCAAATGACATTTCCTATCAGACCAACCTCATAAATACCTCTTGTATCTCTCCCTTCCTTTCCATCCTCATGTTTGTACTTTGATCTTTCCTTTCTTGAACTACTGCTAGAATTTCCTACCTGGTCTTCCTGTACCCAGGGTGGCCTCTGAAGAGGACCTTTTTTTTTTTTTTTAAAGCAGGCTTCACACCCAGTGTGGAGGCCAATGTGGGGCTTGAACTCACGACTCCAAGATCAAGACCTGAGCTGAGATCAAGAACTGGATGTTTAACCGACTGAGCCACCCAGGCACCTCTCTGCAGAGGACCTTTTATTCAATAGGCTATACATGCTGATCAGAGGCAAATTAACCTGGGAGCTAATAATGCTTCTTCCAAGGGCCCTAATTTTGTATTTGTAATTTTGTGTTCTTTTTCTTCACAGGACCCTTGAGCTGCATAAGCTTCAGAGTTCCCAGTCTTGATCTTCCCTTGGTTACCAAGGACTAGGAACTTTCTCAAGGCCTAAAAAATAAAATACGAGTTGAACCAAAACAAAATATTATGGGCTATAAAATTAAAAATTGCAAAATGGATATTGTCAATGGTAAGTATGTAAATTGTCTACCAAACATAACACAACTTACACTTCCATAGTTGTACAATTTTAAACTCACCAAATTTTAATTACATTTGAAACTGATTTGTGGGCTAGATTTTCTCCCTCTACAGGATTTCCTGCGTATGTGAGATGATCGTGTAGAAATCATAGCTAATCATAAAGTATTCCTCATACACACATAACTTAAAAAGCAAAAATATAAAATTTTCTTTTGAAAGTTTTTCCAGAAAAAAATGTATTTAAATGTAGAACCTAGTCACTTAGTCACGTCCACAGCATTCCCTGGAATGCTGCTCAGGAAGCTGTCTTGATATTCATCACTTCGCAGAGCAATCGATTACCTGTCTCTTTCCCATTCTACATATACAGCCAAGTCTCCTTATTTGCAGTAGCTACGTTCTATAAAGTTGCTGCGAGCATCACATTAGCAAATACTGAGCCCTTGCTCCTAGGGGAAATACTGGCTTAGGTTCCTGTGGGCCTCTGGTCACATTTTCATCAGCAGATCGATATATAAACTTGTTTTATGTACGTTTCTGTTGGAAGACACCTAATTTAATATATGTTTCTTACAAATAATTAATTACATGCAATATTTCTGTCTAATAAAACACCAGCTGAGAAGGGTTTAACAGTTTCCTGACCCTGAGTAATGTTACCATAAATTTCTTTGGCTTTTAGCCTCACAATGCTGTCCACCATTTTTTTTTTTTTTTTTTTTTTTTTGCAAATCAGTCTTCACTTCATGAATTCATAAGTTCAGCTACTTTTCCATCTTTTTCATAGCTTCATCAGACATTATAGATAATACTTTAGAACTTTCCAGAGCAGAAGCACACGCATATCAGCGACGTTCCTCTTTCTTTTTCTGAAAGTACTGAATTATTGGTTCATTAACATTGAGCTCATGACCAACGCACTGTCACGCATGCCTGAAGGAAACTTATCAAACAGTTGTAGCGTCTCGGTAAGTGCATCACAGCCTTCCTGTGCTTTGAACCCCAGATAGCATTTTCAGCACCACATTTGGGGGGCATTTAAAATAGTGAACATAACCAATGACAAGCACAAAAATATGAAGACTGTGGCACTAGATAGATTGTGACAAGGAGACTTGTTTATAGCATGGCGGCTGAAACAAGGCACAACATTGCCTTGTTTGACCTGGGCTGGGGATGTGTGTCAAGCAACTCAAATCCCACCCCTATGCTGTGCTAGTCTGCAGATGACTGTAAAAGTACCATGAGAGTTTGCTGTCAAATATGGAAGCCACAAGTCAGGAAGATCGACTGTTACCTATTTGAGAACAGGCGCTATGTCCCGGTATTTCCTATCCCTAGTGCTTAGCATACAAGTGATAATAGGTGATTGTGGAATAAATAAATGAAAGGAAGAAAGCTCAAATGACCTTTCCTCTCTCAGATCATCCCTGGTGGAGTTGAACACTCTGCTTCTGGGCTCCACACTGATCCTTCTCTTCCTTTATGATACCATAGAGGTGGATGAATCCATCTACAGAGGCAGACAGATGAGCTATTCACATACCCAGTGAATGGATGCTTTTAATTTTATTTAATGTTATTTCTTTTAAAAATATTGCCTCCCTTACTAGATGGTGAAGTCCTGAAGAACACAATCTCTATCACATTTATTGATTTATTTTTAGCAGATTGAAAGTTTGGATCAGAGGACCTCTGAAACTCTCCAAATGCTAAAATTATGATTAGGAGCAAAGCAACTGAGCCATCCATCAAGAGACTTATAGGCAAATGTAATCAAACCACTTAGAAGAATTTTACATTAGCATCTCCTACAAATGGCATAGAGCTTAGTGCATGGTAAACATTCAATAAATCTTTATTAAATTGAAATGTAATTAAATCAGAGGGATGAGCGATAAGTCTTAAATCTGCAAACTGTAGCAGCTCTTGGTACTAGAACACATGGGTGTATGTATCCTTTTTCAGGATATACGGGCTGGTGGCCTGACACCCGAGCCAGGTTACTTTTCAGAGACAGACTAGTTAAAAAGTTCAAAGAGGTATGCCACTACATTTCCATCTAAGTAATTTTATTACAAGATCTCATTAAAGGAAAACAATTTTTTTCCCTCAGCGATTTCAAAGCTTTCCTTTGAAAATAAGAGAAGAAAATAAAAAAAGGTTTATAGCTCAAGGAGAAAATAACAAATTGTTCTGTTTGGAAAAGAAGCTAATGACGAGAAATTATAGGGAGCCAGAATTTGTGCATGGAAAGGAATAATTTATGTGACAGGAAATGATGAGTCTGTGAATGTTTAAGAAAAAAGAATACCTGTCAGAAATGGCCCCAGGTGATCAATTCCTAGGAAGGCATGGGACCAGGGGGTAGGGAATTGGGATGGATATCAGTGTTTCCAGCTTTCCTGCTGGTGCAACTCACCTGAGGCACTTGTTAAACTACATAGGTACCAGATCTCCTGCTGGCAGAAACTCAATTCAGTAGATCTGGGCTGGAAGTGGGAATTTTTATTTGTTTGTTTGTTTTAAACTAGGGATCCAGGCGAATCCTATCCTTAGGAAAGTTTGGGAAGGCCTGGGGTCTGAAGCCCTTTCAGTCCTAAGGTCCATGCAGTTCTAGTCCCAGAGGCTACTGCTTTACCCCCATAATACTTTCAGTCACACTGCGTGAGCCCCTCAAATGAATTTTTATGCCAGTAGAGACATATTAACTGATCATATAGCAAGAATCTTTCAAAACGGGTTCCTCCAACAAGGCATCACCTTAAGGTTACTAATGCTAAAATGTGATGATTCATGGGCTTAGTCACTGAGATGTACCATGTGAAATCAGGAGGATGTTCTAGGGTGACCCTGGTCACCCAAGGACATGCTGGTGGCTGCAGATTGGGTGGCAAACTTGTTCCTTTAGTGCATTACCTGGCTCAGAACAGAAATGATTTTGCCCCCATCCCCTCAAAGGACCGAGGGCTATGGTCCACCCGGTGGCCTGGGCCAATCTGCTGAGGAACTTTGTACAACTAGCCCCTTCTGAAAGGACACTGGCCTTACACTTCCGAGGATCAGAGATGGGAAGCAGGGTCTCAGAATCAAATTTTGTCTTTAGATGAGTGTTTTTTTGTCATTAACGACAACAAATTCAATCCACCCACCAAAAAGTGGAGAATTGACCTGAGTACCTCTTCCTCATGGGGGAAAAGCAGATATGCAATCTGCTGATCTGAGAGTCACTCTGGAACCAACGGACTCTCAGGCTGGCTCGTCTGTGACCACATCACAGGGCTTGGAAGCACTACAACGTGGAATGTCTTGGCAACAGACACACTTGTTGGCACCCCCTGGGCTCAGACGTGCACCCAATCTCCTGGGGATCCTGTCTGATTCTATAGGTCTAGAGTGAGGTCTGAGGTTCTGCCTTTCTCCCAGATGATACTGTGGATCCCATGTTGAGAAGCAATGTCTTAGAGGATGCTGCGCCATCAAGAAAATCAGCAGTGGGCTGCCAGTGATAAGGGGAAGGGAGGAGAACAGCTGAGGAGTCTAGAGGAAGCATGAGAAAGGCAGAGAAAAGGAGGAGGAGGACGGAGCGGAGGCAGCTCTGTAGGCACAGAGCTGGGAGAGGATTCACCAGATGACAGCACAAGCCTGTGGGGCTGGGGCTATCTGTGCCTGAGCTCTCTGGTTGCACAATATAATCACCTGGGGAGCTCTAAAAATCAATGATGCCTGGGTCCCACACTCAGAAATTCTGATTTAATCGATCTGAGGTTTGGTCGGGGAATTGGGATTTTCAAAAGCTCCCCAAGTGGTTCTAATTGCATGGGGGTGGCCATCTGCTTCTCTAGCAGAATGATCTAGGGATCTAGGGATGTAGGGAGAATGATCTCAGGGGGGGCCCTGGGATAAACCCAGCCAACGTGCGGTGGGGGCTGAAGGGGGACCGCTGAAAGGGAAGTGGTAGAAGTCAAGTGCACTCTGGGTTTTATTTGTACCTCTGGGAGAACTGAATGGTGAGGAATAGAAAAAGCATAGGGTTCTTTGTGTAGATTTTATTCATAGCTCATTCAGCTTTGAGACTGTGTCCCTGAGGAGTGTGGCACACAGGCTCACCTGTGATCCTGTGAGAAGGGTCCTGTGAGGAAGACAGAGGCAGTCTTTACAAGTTCCATTAGGCCCTTGGAGAGGCTGCTCGGGGGCCCCGTTGGCTTCTGTAAAGGCAGTAGAGACTAGGGCACGAGGAGAATGGGGTGGGCATGGGAGAGATCTGAGTTCTGGACGGCGTGGCCACCCTGCTCCTGGGAAGCAGAGCTGTGCCTGACTCTCTCAACAACAGACTGAAATTACAGACTAAAATACCAGCTTCTGGGTTTTTACCAGATTCTGACTTACTGAGTCTGGAATGGGACCTGGGCAGCGGCATCTGTGAAGCCCCCTAGGTGACACTAGCGTGCAGTTGGGGCCCGGGCCGCAGCTTCTTGCTCTGAGCCCCCTGGAGCCGTGTCTCGTGCTCCAGCCCTGCCCACTCCTCCTTTGCTGCAGACTCAAGAGAATGTGACAGAATGGTCCTCCTTGCCAGGCATATTCGTTTTCTCTTTCCGCTGTAACAAATGGCTATAAACCTAGGGGCTTAAACGCTCAGTAGGTTACGGTTCTGGAGGTCAGAAGTCTGACACGGGTCTCCCTGGCAGGGCTGCGTTCCCTTCCGGAGGCTTGGGGGCAGGGGTGGGGTGGGTCCATCTCTTTGTCTTTTCTATCTTCTAGAGGCCACTTGCATTCCTTACTCGTGGCCCCTTTCCTCCATCTTCAAAGTCAACACTCACACCTCTGACCATCTTTCCATAGGCATATGTTCCTCTGACTGATAACAGCTGGGGAAGATTCTCTGCTTTAAGGCCTCATGTGATTAGATTGGGGCACTGGATAATCCAGGATAATCTCCCCATCTCAGGGTCCTTAACTTTAATCACATCTGCAAAGTCCCTTTTGCCCTGTGAGGTAACATAATTATAGGTTCCAGGGATTTGGATGTGGACGAGTTTGGGGGCCACTGTTCTGCCTGCCACACCAGGCCTGACACTGGTTCTTCCCTCTGCTCTGACTGTCCCGTGCACGGGGGCTCAGCTGATCCACGGGAGTCTCTGGGCATCCTTTCTTTGCGGGGGGGAGGGGCAGGGAAGGAGGGAGGGGAGCCGCTGAGTGTACGACTGAGGGTCTTCAGTCCAGGGCTGATAGGTAAGAAGGGTAAGAAAGTACAGCCCTCTTTCTGCCATACTGGACGACTGGTACAGAGCAATGAGCAGAGAAAAGTCTTATTTCATTTTGAAATGAAGAAAAGCCAACATGTGGCTTTGTTCTGTAACTGTTTTCGAATGTTGATATCCTAGGGTTGATTACAGAGTTCAGAAGCACAGGTGCAATTCTGTTCCATTTGTACCGAAACTGGGGGCTAAAACAAAATCACGTCGAAGGTCGGGGGGCACGAGGCACACGCGGATCCAGGCTGCAGTGAAAACACCAGTGTGTTGGTTTCCTTCGTTCTGCCGGCTCGAGTTCACCTACTAGCCACTTGCTCCAGCTGTCCTTGCGTTTAGCCTTTCTGTGTGCCTGTTGGTATTAAGTGCAGTCACGAGCCTGTTGGCTGTGCACTTCTAAACCAGAGCTCAGCTGCAAAACAAGGGCTTGGTCCTGGGCTTTCTGCTCAAGCACAGCGTTTCAGTCTTCAGCTTGGTGGAAAGCTTCAATCATCAGAAGCTTTCTCGGCAGATGAGCAAAATCTTTGCTTTGAAGTCAATTTTGGTTGACATTGTAGGGATTAACCCAAGATTTAATACCTGCCCTCTCCCCAGTGGTCATGCATTTAGCTGTGTGCTCTTGGGCAAGTCACTCAACCTCTCTGAGGGCAGCACCGCCTCTCTTACAGCAGGCGTGTGATGATTGGGGAATGAACTCTGTGGTTGCCGGAAGGCTGGTCGGTTGGGGGTTAGAGGCTTCTTCATGTGCAGGGAGGGGGGATGTGGGAGCATGCTGGTACCACAGTGGTTGAGGCCTCCCCTGGTCTGGATCAGGAGCAGAAGCCCAGGAAGTGCAAGGTGAAGGTGCGGAGGAGCAGAGACCGCGAGCCCGCTGCTCGGCTGAATGGGGAATCGGGGGGACAGAGAGACGCAGAGAGGCAAAGAGGGAAGGACCAACCACTTGTCAGTCCCGTGACATCAACCCCCCTTCCCTTGGGCTACCTAGACTGATTTTCTGTTTCTTGCACCCAAAAAGATCTTTGTGTAGGATGCTTGGGAATCAGGATTCGGAATGAGCACTGCATCCTGTAAATCAGATCATTTTTAATACTTCCGGTATTTTTATCTCATATTTGCCTTTTGTTTCCTGTTAATAGTATGAGTCTCTTAAATTCTAAATTTAAAAGTCTAAATCTAGACGTGAAAGTCTAAATTCTGACGCAGCCCTCCTAAGGAAACGCGGGGAAGGAATCTTCTGAGCCTGGCACGTATGAGCAGAGTTTCCAGATTTCAGGGACTCCTGCCTGGCCAACTTCTTCCCAGCCCACACCTCTCCTCAGAGTGCTCATTGTTGGTAGGCTGGGCACTTCCTGTAGAGCCTCATTTCCTCTCTATAATATGCGGGACTTTCTATGGCCCCAAGGCTCTGTGATCCTGAGAAAGCAAGGCGATCCCAGTGATCCTAAGGTGGGCACTGGAATCCACTGGGGACCCAAGACTCCAGGAGAGGGATCAGATACCAAATCAGCCAAGCACTGGCCCTTCCTGCTTTTCATCTTCCAGAAACACAGGCCCCACATCTGCCTCTACTTCTGCTTCCTCCCCTTTCCTGCCCCACTCCCTCCCTCTAGATGCACTAAGACCTTTTGGTAAAGAAAGGATTGAAGGGAGCCCCCTCAGGAAGGAAGCCAGGGGGCTGAAATCAGAAGCAATTTCAGCTGGGCACACGGATTTCCCTTCCACCTCACACACACTTCTTATACCGCCCTCCAATTTATTGTGTTCCCCACATTCCACTGAAGGATGCATCACCTCCGTGCAACACATCATGTCATTACTGACTACGCCACCTAACTGGAACCAAGGCTGGAAGGAAGGGAGAGGCGGCTCGTTTAGTCTGTTAGCCCAACCTTCATTTATTGGGTGTCTTCCGAGTACAGAGCCAGTCACTGAATCACAGGACGTCAGGGCTGGTGGCGCCCTAATAAATCATCCCGTCCGCCCCCAGGACTTCACAGATGGCAGCACTCACACGGAGAGGTTAAAGCACCTGCTTAAGGTCACACAGCAGAGCTCAGGCCAGAATTCAAGACATCCTGTCACCAGTTCGTTGTGCTTTCTAGCCCACCCTATGGCTGAAGGAAGGTGCAGATGATTGATTCGCTTCTATGAGTACATAAAGTGAAGGAAAACATGCAATTTCTCTTAAGTGCTCCAAATTAATAAGGACCCAGGATACAGAAAAAGATGAATAGCAAAGGCATTTTTAGAAAGCGAAATTGGAAAGCATGGAGGTAACTCTTCTTCTGCAAATGGTGATCACATTAGGAAAACGTGGGGGGAAATAGTTTTCTGGGGGGAAGGAGCCTTTATTGAATTGGTTTTCCCTCCCTGCTACATTTGCTCGTTTATCCGCCTTCCCACTGGCACACAACACTATTCTTCCACCCATTTTTCTTCCCCCTGACATATTTATTACCTTATTTTCATATTATACTATAACCCTTGGTATACACAGCTTTTAAAGCAGCTATTTTTAATGCAAGATGACGCGCCAAGCTTTGAACCCCCCAATAAAATTGACCGGGGACATCTGGCACTAAAATGCTTACACTTCCTCCCTAGAGAAGCCTGCTCTCCGTTTGCTATCTTTAAAAAGTAACGTAGGAATGAAAATAGGTTGACATTTCGAAAACAAAACAATGACCAAAAAAATCTCATTTTTCTATTTCAAGTTAAAGTCTTCAAGATAGATCCTTTGAGAGTTGACATTTGACGCAATTGGTTATTTTCATTTATTTGACTCTGACTATATACAAGGGCCAGGTAGCTCATCTACTAATTTTTCTTCAGAGGAATACAAGATAGTACTAAACGTGTCATTGGAATTCAATGTTAAAGGTACAAATGCTATAAATTTATGAAAACAAAGGATTTGTGATTATTTCTTTTGACAATTGAAAAATAAATATTCTAGGGTCTTTGAGATAACAGCCTTGATTAAAATACAGCTCCTGGAGATCCTTGGGGAATTCCAAAGGATCTGGAGACCCTCTGGTTGTCAGGTACACATGTTTTTACTTTTTAGGTGCAGAGAAATTAAGTCGTGACTGAAGCTTCTGAGCTACAGGCACAGAGGTCTGTGTTAGTTTCCGCTGCTAAGGTTAAGCTGTGGGTCTGCGGGGAAGAAGGGGTCATCTTGTGTCTGAGAGTCCTTTGTGGAAAGGGAGATAACTATCCTGCCCTTAATGGTTTCTGGTCAAAAGTCCATCTATTATTTGAGATTTGTGCTTGTTTGCTCTTCTGATCGTTTGCTTATTACCTGTCAATATCTGTATATCTGCTTCAGGGAGAAGTAGGTTTCTCGTATTATAATGAAATAAGATGGGCTTATTATCCCAAAGAAGCGAAAGGGGTTGAGATTGGATGTCAGTATGAATGCTCGATTTCTACCCCAGCTAAAATAATAGAACGGAATGGGGACAGGCACCTGGTGCTCAGCTGACTGACAGAGACCACTCCCCTCCCCGCCCATTCTTCCCCATTGCCTGGTGAGCTCTTCTGGTACCAGTGCAGAGGCCTAAGGTCATATGGAGAAAAGAGGAAGGTCAACCTAGAGCACCATATCTTCTGGGCATCTTACCTGTCGGTGTGCAGGAGTGAGCACATGGTACGGTCCACCTTCCTCATCTACAGATGACAAAACTGAGGACGAGAGAGAGGCGAAGGCCTAGCCTGAGGCCACGTGCTTGTGGGCAGAGCGAACACTGGATTCCAGCTCTCCTCATTCCCAGATAAATATCCTCTCTACCAATCGGAAGTGCAAATGCCATTTACTTCCAAATGTTCATTAACCCGTGCTTCCCTTCTGGAAGAATCAGATTTCTTAAATGGCACCTGAATTGCTTCAGTTTCTTTCACTTACATTTGTATTTAGGGAAGACATGAATTTATGCTCTAGGATGCGTTGGTATTATTTGTGGCACAAGATTAAGTATGCGACGCCACTTGGTTTCACAGCACTTACCCATACTGAACGATGCCCATCAGTGGACCGGCAGGGCCAATGTCAAGAGCTTGGGCAACATCAGCCAGGAACTGCTTTTGGATTCGGAACCGACGTTTGCCAATGCTTGAGCTCCCGTCAATTACAAATGCCAAGTCAATTTTGCAATCTGAGGAATGGAAAAGGGGTCTGTTATTCTGATGATCTCTCATTGCATTAACCTGGGCATTCTCCCCCTCCCTCTTTCCCACCAGACCCCTCCCCCCACCCCCCACCCCCACCCGAGAATCCAATGAAAAGAAAATAAAAAGAAGTGGCAAGATGCAGAGTATATTCACTTATTTATATTCCTGACAGATTTTCACTGGGCCCCAAGGTCCGGGACACTTGGACTAGTACTTATTTCTGTAAATGTTTTAGAATTCTCTGCCCCAGCCACACTGATAGACTTCAGGAGCAATGACCTCCCATTCAAGTTTGGGGAAATCCTGAGGATGGTTTCCTCGGCTCAGACCACATAGGTTCAGACCCCTAGATGTAGAATTCACGAAGCCTGAGTCTCAGGAGCTTGTGCTAACTCTCATCTTAATTTTGTAGAATTATGTGTTGGGTCTTTATAAAGGCAAGAAAAAATCAGCAAGGCCAGTCCGGAGGGGAGGGCAGGAATGGTAGAATGAGAAATTAATACCAATCTTCTCGTCATGTCCCTGGGTAAGGCAACCATAGAATTAACCATAGAATTATCTACATCTATCAGTACTTGTTTGTAGCAGTCTTTGAATTTTTCCCTTTCTTTTAGTTGTGATAAAGACTGGGACATTTTTCTGGCTAGGATCCCTGGACTTCCATGAATATATGGAGGTTATGTTGGAGGTGGGGGCGAAGAGCTATTCTCGGCCTCTCAAATGCTGTAGAAATAGGTGGAAAGCCACATAGGCTAATAGTGTCTTCTTTGCTCTCGACTGAAATTGCATCACCTTAGTATGATAAAACTGATTATTCAAATCTGATCAGAAGTTCTTATTGGGAGGTATGTATCCCTTTGATCAATAAAAAAAAAAAAAAAAAAAAACAAAGACGGGGAGGGGTGCCTGGCTGGCTTAGCTGGTTAAACGTCTGACTTCAGCTCAGGTCACGATCTCATGGTTTGTGGGTTCAAGCCCCACATCAGGCTTTGCACTGACATCTCAGAGCCTGGAGCCTGCTTCGGATTCTGTGTGTGTGTCTCTCTCTCTGCCCCTCCCCTGCTAGCGCTCTCTTTCTCTCTCAAAAATAAAGAAACATTTAAAAAAGTGGGGTATGAATTGTTTAACAACTGCAATTTGGGAGACAAAAATATTTCAAAGCACAGTTCCACGTGGAGAAAAAGAGAGGGGGACAGTAAAATTGGGAATTTCTGGGCTGGAGCATCCATGAGGACACAAGGACCAGTGATGCCCTTTGTGCTTGGTGGTCACAGCTGCCTGAACAGCCTGGATTTCTTTAAGCTGCCATAGGATCGCCCATGAGGCCACTCTCAGCCTTCTCTTCTCTCCAATGCATGTTGTATTGCTTCCATGCGACTGGGGTCTTCCCTTCCCCAGAAGGAGGTCGGTGGGCAGGGAGGGATATCTATCTACCTATCAATCAATCAAAAAAAAAAATATATATATATATACACACACACACATATATATGTGTGTATATATATATAATGAGAACAAGAAATGGACATTAATTGACACAGTTTTAAGCAGATGTGATGAGAAATATTTATTAAAGAGTGATACTACGGAATTGGCAGATTAAGGGAAAAAAGTTATATCTGAGAACGTGCTTCATTATCTTGCACTGGTGCATGGCAATGAAAGCGAGGGGAGAAGTAGGCGATGACAGCGACCTCTCTGGACCTGGCTGACTCTGCTCCATCTGGAATCAGTGCCTTGGCTCATTAGTGGATCTTGCAAACTTTTACTTCCTGTCTGCCTGGACATTCAGTGCTGGCCAACTCTTCTTTTTCTGCTGGCTTCCCCTGTCCTTTGCTGCCCCTAAACTGCCTATACCCAAGCATGATCCTTGAGATGAAGATTACAGGAATCAAAGAAAATCAAGAAGTGAAGCTTAAAGATGTCACAGAAGCCTGGGAAAAAGCAGAAGAGAAGCAGAACAGTTCTAGGGCTACTGATGTACCCCACACAGGGCCAGCCCATTCTTTCCTATGTCCGAGCTTGCAATGAGAATTGTTGCCAGCAGGTGGCAGTGGTGTTCTTCAGGGCTTGCCGCTCACCAGGCAGGCACCTGTGGTTTGCTAGAAATGAGGACTCCCAGGCTCCACCCAGATCTACAGAATCAGATCCCCGTTTCAGCAAGAACTCCAGGTGACCTGTGTGCACATTAAAGTTTGGGAAGCACTCCTGAACAGGGCTTTTTCTTCTAGATGTCAGTAGATTAGTTCAATATGCCTTTTAAAATGAAAACTCTTTTTTTTAATAACTTAATTAGAATAAGTCCCCGAAGTGACTTTCTTTCTTTTAAAAGAATGTTTATTTTTGAGCCTGGGAGGGACACAGAGGATCCTAAGTAGGCTCCTCGAAGACAGCAAGGAGCCTGATGCAGGGCTTGAACTCAGGAACCGGGAGGTCATGACCTGAGCCGAAATTGGACGCTTAACCGACTGAGCCACCCAGGCACTCCAAAGGCGGTTTTCTTTTTAAATAAATAAAGCCCACGGGGGGCGTGGCTGGCTCCGTTTGTAGAACTTTGACTCTTGATCTCAGGGTCATGAGTTCAAGTCCCATGTTGGGTGTGGAGCTTAAATAAAGCAATGAGCCTCTTCTTCATGGACAATTTTTTTCTCATTTCTTACAACTTGAACCTCGTTCAGGATTCAAGTGTTCACTTCATAGCTAGGCTTTAAAGAAGTTGAGATGCTCTCTATTTGCTTAGGTCTCTTTACTACTACCTGATGGCTGACACTGGAATCACCTGTGCTCCCCATTGCCCAGAATGCTTTAATGATCTGGCTTTCAGCTCTGCGCATGTGCTCACTGAGACACAGCGGCTTTCTCGTACTGAGAGGAAAACATGCCGATATGAAAATGGCATCTCTACTATACGACAGAACTGAGTTACTAAATGTCCAGCATGAACAATTTATTACGGTCACAGAGGGCAGAGGTTGGAAGACGAGGAAGAAAAGGTAAGATACAGTGTCTACGGGAATCAATCTACCAATTTTCTTAATTGCTTTGGTTTTCTCCAACATGATACAATTTTTATAGATTAATGCTTTGTGTTGTCTCATACATTAGGCCAGTGCTTCTTAACCCTGGATATATATCAGAGTCGCTTATGCAGCTTCAACAAATAAGAATGCCTGGGAATCTCTCCGGGCTGTGCTTCTTAAGGTTTGATGTGCAAAGAAATCACTTGACTCAGTAGGTCTGGGGTAGAGCGTGGGATTCTGCCCTCCTACCAGGCCTCCAGGTGATGCTGATGTGGCCAGACCATACACTGAGTAGCAAGATCTAGGGTGAGTGGGATTCAGTAGGTATGAGCAGGAACTGGACATCTTGAGTCTTCAGGTGATTCTCACACACAGCTGGGTTGGGACTCACAGCCCCCTGGTAGCTGACTTGCAGCGACTTTCTAGGGGAATCTGCGGGTGCTCCCTTGGGCCTGTAGCACTCACCTGCATCTCGGTTTTCCTCTTTTCCCCCCAACCCCGCCTGGATCCCTCCTGTCTGGTATCCTCAGGTGGCTTCTCCACCTATTTAGTGCTGAAGTTCTTCAAGTTTTTTCACTTTTTAAAAATGTATTTATTTATTTTGAGAGAGAGTGGGGGAGGGGCAGAGAGAGAGAGAGAAAGAGAGAGAATTCCAAGCAGGCTCCACTGTGTCAGCACAGAGCCCAACACAGGGCTCAATCTTGCAAACCATGAGATCATGACTGGAGCCGAACTCGAGAGTCGTATGCTTAACTGACTAAGGCTCCCAGGCACCCCGGAAGTTCTTCACGATTAAGCCCTCTGGTTTCCCTAGGTCACCTTTCCTGTTCTCATGACCTTGGTTTTAAACCCCAGCTCATCATCTTCCAACTCTGAATTCCCAGGGGGCTCCTCCTTCTCAAGTCAGATCTGGGGAGTCAGGCACCTACTGGACCGAATGTCTTTCAGAAGATGGAAGACAGAAACCATCTCCCTGCCCTACCCCTGTGGACCTCATGGCAGTACCATTATCCCAGCTGCTTCTTCTCTCATACCTCCCCCTCCAAGCCTCTAGATTCTTCCTCTCTGTTTCCTGTTTCTCTCCATTTCCAGTTCCAGCTCGGAGCTCTGTCTGCCCTCATGCCCAGTAAGCCCCTGGCCCTGCTGGCAAGCCAGTCTCCTCCTCTACCCCCCTCCTTTGTCTCCCTTTTCCATCCCACCCTGTTGCCATAGTGATGTTTAAAAAATCCGATCCTCTCCCCTTCGTGTACACAGTTTAAATCCTCCATAAGCTTCCCTTTCCCCTTAGAACAAAGTGACAGAAGAGAGGAGATCAATAGATCCAGGGTGGGAAAGAGGTGGGTTTGGGTGGGAGTAAGCGGGGAGAGAGGGAAGCAGATTGGATGTCACGGCCACTATGGGTTTCTAGTTGTCAGTTAACTTACTTGGATCTCCCTGGGATAGCGGCTCCAAAGCCTGTGTGCTTAATTCTTCTTTTGGAACAAATCCTGGAAAGAGCAGTAAAACTTTTGGTGACTTACAAGAACAGGAAGCATCTGGCCTTACCCCAGGGATGGGGACATAATGGATATTCACACCCAGCTGCAGGGCGAGGGGCTTGGCTACAGGCTGACTGTGTTCTTCTCCACACCACCCCCACCTTGAGAGAGAAGACTGAATTACTGACAGGCTACAAAAGACATGGCAGCTTATGGGTGCTCAGGGGTCTGAAGTCAGAAGACTTGAGTTCTGTTCCCTACTGCCTGTTAACTGAGTCTGTCTGAGCCTTAGTTTCCTTACCTGCAAGCAGTAAGCACTTTGCCAGTGTGAATTATCCCTCTGTAAAACTCTGAAAATCTCAAGGTCAGGGCATGTGTCTTACCCATCGTATAAACCTTCATGGTGCCTATCACCATAGGTCCTCGGTCAACATTTGGTGACTGAGTCAATGCACAAAGATGGGTGAGACACATGGCCAGTCTAACGGGTGGGGGGGGGGGGAGATGTAAGCTGCAGGGCAGGAGATAAGATACCAGCAACTCCAACAAGTGAGAGGGTCTAGAACGCAACCCCTCCCCTCCACAGCCTGAGATTAGAGGGGAAGCTACAAAAGGGTTTTGTCCTTTTAGTGTGTGTGTGTGTGTGTGTGTGTGTGTGTGTGTGTGTTGAATTTCAGCCTTGGGAATTTGCTTTAGAGCCATTTACATGGAAGCCAAGTTCACACATGTATCATTTAAGGGAATAAAGACCATCAATAAGATGGCCTGGGAAGTTGGTCTTCCTATTTTCAGCATGCCTGGAGTGTGGGGTGCCCTCCCAGAGGCTCCGTCAGAGGAGGGAAGTGCGGGGGGCTCTGCTCTTGGCTGTGGTGAGCTTTCTCCAGGCTTGTTAGTTTTTCCAATTTGCCAAGCACATGATTTCATCTTTCCATGAAAGGTCAGTCTGCTCATCCCACTTCCTCACATCATTTTGAAAATTCGCTTTGGGTGTCTAACGGCATTTCTCAGCCAGGAGCCTCTCAGGGAAACTGTCCAAGGCTCCAGGTTGGAGGGAGGGGGGAAGAAACGTGAGGCCAGAGGCCTCTCCTCCACCCCGTCGTTCCCTACCAGTAAAATCTACCCTCAGACCGAGAGCCAGAAGGCTGTGTTTGCTGTTGGAGTTTCAGACCCTTAATTCAGTAAACAGTAAACAGCGAGCAACACTCATTCATGTCACGGGCCAAGCTGAATACCACTTTGCAAAGAAGGACAGGGCAATAGAAGGAAGTCAGAGTGTGCTTCGAGATGGAGTGAGCCTCTAAACCTAATTTTGGGGTGAGGAACTCACTCCCTTGTACATTCGGGTCTTCATGACTCTCACTTCCCTTTTGTTATCCGGTGGACAACAGTGGCCTCTGTGCCACCAGCTGGATTATCAGACTCTCGTGATTCTGTAATCCTATGTCTCCATCTAGTCGTGGCCAGGAGGTTGGGCTGTATAATTACCTGCATCTAAAAGGACCGATCCAGGTTTCCACAAGTCCATTTCCCCTGATTTTCAAAATTAAAAAGAAGCAAACTTGTTATTTAGGTGAAACCAGCAGAAACTTTCAAGTGAACTGCCCGGATGATAACATTTTCCACTTGTGGCAGAGAGTTCAATAAAAGAACACGGGACCAGACGTTAGGAGGAGACCACCTAAAACCTACAGCGTTTTTTCTCCTGGGAAGCTCTGAAAACCAAAGACAAACACATCTTTGCCCTTTCCTTTCTTTTACTGTGCACCAAGAATCATGGACTATAAAAATCCCGGGATTCAAGGGGACCTAAAAGCTCGTCCAATCCAGACCAACCTCCCCAGCATGCTTCCACAACATCACTACCAAGTGAGTGGATGGCTGGTGCTTGGATACCGCCAGAGACAGGGAACTCATTACATACCCAACCAAGACAGTACATTTCTTCTCGGACCATTGAGACTGTTAGAAAATTTTTCATCGTATTGATCGGAAATCTTAATCCATCCCTCTATCCACACTTATTAAGCGCCCAGCATATACCCAATATCATTTCAGGTACATTTGACTCACCCACCTATTTTATGTTCTCTTCCTTAGAACCACACAGAACAAATCTGGCCCCGTCAGGGAGTGGGCAGTCCACTCATTTCCTGGGGCTCGGCTGCTCATTGTGTGCCTCATGCAGAATAAAGCAGACTCACCGGGCATTTCTATGTGCAGTAAAATGTTTAATGCCCCACTATAAACTGGGGTTGATAAGGTGGAAAGGGTGGTCGGGAAGGGAGGGGGATTCTTACCCAACAGTCCCTGACGTCTCTTGGAGAATCATGGCCAGGAGGGGCTCAGAGGCAGCACAAACGTGTTATGAAGCCTCATAAGGACACCAAAATAGCTGTTTCTCTTCCTCTGTCCCTTCCTTCTGCCCCCACCTCCCCAGCTCAGAAAGCGTAATCAGCCCATCAGCTTTGCGGCAGGCCGAAATGAGTAACACACCCAAAAGAAGTGATGTTTTCCTTCATAGGATGAAGGTGCCCGGCTATTTTGAAAGGCCGTCTGCGTTCGTGTACATTCTGATTTAGTGGTGAGAACTGAATTTAATCTGGCTCAGCCATTAACCAGGCGTACACCTTAAACGAGTCTCCTACCCTCTGTTAACCTTAATTTCTCTGCGAATCACATTAGCAGGTTGGGTGAGATGATCTCCCTGTTCAAATATTTATGACTTAGAAGTTTAAACGGTCGGCTCGCCTCATTTCTCTATCGCCACCTACTGGTAAACACACGCACTTCACCCTTTCCTTGAAGAACGAGTCTGGTAGCATCTCAGTTTTTGCCCAAGGCTTTCAGCACCCTTGACTGCTACAAGGAATTAGAATTCTGGGCATACTTTAGCAAGAGAGAAACAGTTCCCTGACAGCAGGGAACCAAGCCCTTCCTCCTGTCCTGGGAGCCTGTCTTTCTGTTGGTGCCACTTATATTTGTTTGGGACAAGCATGAACCAAATCACTTATCCAAAAGCCGGAGGCTGAAAAATATTTGGACAGCTGAGACTTGGTGTTTTTTGGACTTGGTGGTGATGGGAAGGAAGTCTGTGAGAACACTGACATTCTGGTGTTGAAGAGTAACCAGGTGATGTGAGGATAAAAGGCACTGGAAGACCCATCCTCTGTCTACCCAACCTTGGCCGGGGGGTTGGGGGACTTGCCTACCTTCTCTGACCTCAAGTTTTCTCCTGTGTAAAGCTGAGGTCATGAACACCTGCCTTGACCTGCTTCCCACAGAGGTTAATGCGTACAAAATCACATCGCAAAGAGTAAGCCAGTCTTAAAAAACAAGGACTTATTTTTTGGGACGATACTCGCTTGGTCATCTCATAGATACAGTCAGCGTCTAAGAGAAGAACTGGCTCTGAAGGATTTCCGTGGAAAAAATGTAGATCCGTTAACGTTTACTGAGAGCGCGCTTGGCGGCAGGCACTGGCCAAGCACTTTGCAAGTTTAAGTCACAACGGCCCCGTGAGTTGGGTTACGGCTGCGACCTCACATTACGGGTGAGGAAGCTGAGGCACAGGGAGAGGTCGAGCTGAACTTCGAGCTCAGGCTCCAGAGCCTGCACTTAATCACCCCCTGTTCATCACACGTGAGAAGTCACAGTCACGCTGGCATCTCAGGGTCATCTTACGCCACTGAAGGACACACTACCTGGCACACTCCCCGTGACTCACGCTAAATGTGGGGGACCCCCATATCCCTGCTCTGAGACCCTGGTGATGACCTCTGCACTGGTGACAGCTTCCGTTCCCTGCACATCTGGAGGTGACAAGCACAGGACCCAAGCGGGAGCTGTAAGACACGGCCCTTAGGGCTGTAAAGTTTTATGGGGCAGAAGCACAGTTGGCCCTTCGCCCCCCCACCGGGTTCTCCCCAGAGAATCCCCTGGAGTGTGAGTGTTAGGAGGTGGCGGTCTGAGAGGCAGCAGGCCTCCGGAGCTGGGGCACCCCCGTACCCTCCTTCCCTTGGCCCGGCTCCCTGCCTGGAGCCTCACGGTCCCCGTGGACAGCTCCCTCTTGCTGTAGTGAAACGGCAGGCACTCGCAGAGCCGCTGGCTGGGCCAGCGAGAGCACAAGGGCTATCAGAGCAGGCTGAGGACAGTCCAAGGTTCTAGGCACTTGATCTGTCACCGACACATCCACAATGCTGGGTTTACAGACGGGTTGCCCTCCCAGCTTGGTGTGGGGTATTGGTTTGGGACCTGGCAGCCTTTTCGCACGCAGACAACATTAATTCCATGGTTGGGTTTCCAGGCAGGTGAAGCCTATTGGGTTGAACATGGTAGCCTGAAGCTGGACAGCAGAAGCAGAATGGTTCTGAGGCAAAGTCACCGAGTTCTAACTGAAATCATCAGAAGCACCCTCCTTCCCCTGGAAATACAGCTGGCCATGCTAGCAAGGTGGCTCCTGCCCCCACTCAGAGGGTGCTGGAAGGAGGGGCAGGGACTGGCAGTGGAGGCCAGAGGTGGCAGTGGCCTTACGGATGACTCTGAAGGACCGGGGTGTGGGGCCTTCTACCTGTGGAGGCAGAATTCCAGAACCTGAAAATATCTTAGTTGTCTTTGTAGTCCTAATGCAAAGCACAGTGTCTGACATCTAGCATGCTCAGGAAATAGACTTTCTTTTAATTAAAGAACAGTTCCTCTGCAGTGGGGGTGGTGGCTTAAATTGGGGACGTTGGGCAGAAGGCATGGTGGGAGGTGGGTTTCAAGTCTGGCGTCCTGTGGAGGAGAGGATGAACTACTGAGGCCACCGACAATCTCATGAGGTCCATGTATAGCTGTCCGCGTCTGTTAGTGGGTGGCCTTAAACACAGGTATTTAGTGGGGCTCTGAGATTTGGTCCCATGTGGTATAGATTTGTATCAGTGATGAGAAAAGAGGCAGGTGGCACATTAATCAATTATGCGGATGACAGAAAAGTCGGAAGGATAGTTAATACATTAAATGACAGAATTAAGATTCAGGAAGATGGCAACAGACAAAACTGAGGAATTTCACAGCGATAAGCGTGATATTCTAAGTTGGGTTCAAAGACTCAATGGCACAAAGACAGGACTGATGTGACCTGCTTCTGTAGAAGTGCAAGAGAAAAACACCCTGGTGACTTGAGTTACTGAGTTATTGCCATGATGGAAGCAGAATATTTAGGCAGCGAGAGGCAGTGCCCTGGCACACACCCCTCGTGGGTGGCATCGTGTTCTGGTCTGAGTGCTCTGTGTGAGTCCTTCGAGGACTGTGGTCACAATCTGCCAGGTCACAGAAAGACCTGTGGGAGGAACCGGAGAAATTTATCCTAGAAAAGATGAGACGTAAGGTGGATGTGAAGGCTCCTTTTGTATATTTGAAAGGCTCTCAAATTCATACTCTTAGAAATGACTGAAAGGGCGCCTGGGTGGCTCAGTTGGTTAAGCATCCAGCTTTGGCTCAGCTCATGATCTCACGGTTCATGAGTTCAAGCCCTGCGTTGGGCTCTCTGCTGACAGCTCGGAGCCTGGAGCCTGTGTCTCCCTTTCTCTCTGCCCCTCCACCTCTCGTGCTCTGTCTCTCTCTCTCTCAATAAATAAATATATAAATGTTAAAAAAAATGACTGAAGACCCCAAGGGGTTCTTGTTTGTGTGTTATCCTACTAAAAATCAAAATGCTCGGTCATTTGAAACAGAATGTTAACTATTTCATCATTTAATATGCTTTTTTTTTTTTAACATGAGAAATAGCTATTTTCCAAAATAATTCAGTGACAAGGGTGACAAATTTCTTCAATGCCTGGCATAACAGAAGACTGTGGGAATCTGATATCTGTTGCTCAGTCTGTTGGGACATGTTGTTTCGGTTGAAGGACGAGAAGAAAGTCTGGCCTCACTCAGTTGTGTGGTGGGAGCAGGGAGGACATCCCAGGATCCCCATGAGCAGGGTCCTCAGGCTTCACTCTGAGACACACTAGTTTAGCCAAATTAGGATCAATGGGCCTAAGTTCTAGATAGTTACGTCTAACAGCGAGGGGGCTGGGACCCCTCCTGACCGCTCACTCAAATGTATCTGACGTGGGGCAAAAGCCTTTCTCTGGCATATTCGGTGGGGAATCAGACCGGAGGCAGTTTATGCAATTCATCCCAATTCCATGTCTCAGTGATTTTCTAGCTGAAGAACTGGGCAACTTGCCTGATAGGCCTGATTACCTCTGAGGTGAGAGCCTGACAGAGGGTATCTAAGAGCCCCAAACGTTCTGACCTGCCTTTGCTCATGGTGTGCGAGTGGCTTCTGCCCACAGGCAGGAGCCCTAACGAGGCTGCGGGACCGGTGAGGCCTGGGTGCCCGTGGGCTAGGAGACACTCCGAGGCCAGGGCTCTCTGGGGGTGGGTGGGAGGCTCAGAGCAAAGTTCTAGGGATGACGGGGAGGGAAGGAGATGCAGAAATGGGTAGGATTTGAGGATACAAAGGCAGCTGGGAGCATCTGGAAAGTTTAGGAAGATCAAGCATAATGGCTGGGAGCATGAAAGAGAAAGGGAAAGGAATGAGGGCTCAGAGCTAGAGAACTAGAGAGGTAGCATTAGAAAAAGAGAATGGGGTCAATCACTGAAAGTAACCTTGGGTTCTTGGGAGTCAAAAGTAGGAGCTTGCAGATCAGGTAATGTGCCTCATTACCAACCACCCCCTGAGCCGTGTCTGATTTGTGGTGTATGTGAGCTCAATCAATCCCAGAGGCGGGTCCTGGGGTGTGCAAGGTGGGGGCATAGGCCACCCAGGTGGGGGCCTCTCAAGCAGACCCAACCCACGAGTGCTACTGGATGTCTGCACGGCTGGAGATTTCTCTTTGACACGCCAAGAACAGACAAAGCAAAGAGACGTTTTCTAGAAGGTAAAACACCTTGGCATGCCCACAAACTCTGACCATGTGGCAGGATGAGCTGCAGGGGCCAACAGCCAGTGCATGGGGAGTAAGGTATTTGCAAGGGTGCTGGAGCACAGCTGGTGAGCAGCGGGCAGCTTACCCGGGCTGACCTCTGCTCCAGCAGGCTTCTGGAAAGCAGCTCTGGGAGAATCCCAACTTTGGATACCTGATGGGATCACACGGCATCAGCTGATTCAGGTGCAACCAGCAGTCTGCTCTCCTCCCTTAATTTGCCCCCTGGTATAAGTGCCCCCGGTTCAGATCTTCCTTGGAGGTCAGCCAAGCCAGCTGAGCTTGGTTCTCCTTCTGGGGGTGGTGGAGGAGGCAGAGATCCTAGCCAAGGGGACAGGGTGCGGGAGTGCCCCGTGCCTGGCTGCCTGAAGGGTCCCGGGGGCCTACTGAAGGCTAGGATGGCCTTGGAATCCTTGCCTTGCCCAGAGATCGATTCTTAAAACCCTTTGTCCAGGACAACAGCGTGTGCTTTGGCAAAGGTACAGTTGGGCAGCAACTAGATGGGGGACCACATGGAGCCTCTGCTCTGATCCAGTATCAAAGCAAAACAGAACCTACAGTCTCTAGGAATCTTTTAACATGCGGAGGACAGACTGGTATCCCCCAGCAAGAGTAAAACCTGGACTCTTTTCCTTGGGAGACCCAGGCCCCACATGGCAGTGCCCTGTGGCTGCAAAAGGCTTTGTGTCCCTGTATCAAGTGGATCAGCTTGTGGCCCAGGCCCTGAGCACAGTTTGTAGAAAGCACCCTGCCCTGCTGGATTTTCCTTTCTAATCTCTGCAGGCCTCCAGGGCATCACAGAGAAGAGAATTACTTGCCTCGTCCCTCTGCCATCCCAGGGCTTGGGCCAAACTTTAAGGGATCCACACAGACGTGAACAAAGGGTTGCTGGGAGTGTCATAAGTCACAGAATTCCTGGAGGAGAGAGAATGGGCTTCTATTCTCCATATCATAGAACTACCCCAGCAAGATCGGCTCTGCCCTTCCCTAGACAAAGCCACAAAATTTTCTCTTTCTTTTACCCTAGTTCCTCAAGCATAAACCCCAGAGAGTATCCCTTTTCAGGTTTACAAGAGCCTAGTTACTGAATCCTTAGGAATTTCCATCATAACCTGCACAAAAGTGCCTCGAGGGAACAGCCATGGGTGAAAGCTTTGCATTCCTTTCAAGTTTCTTCACAAGCTGGGCCCCTGAGCAGTATCTCCTGTTGGCATCACTGGTTTAATGCCCTCTGTCCAAATCTAAATCAAATGGCAAGGATCTGGAATGACAAAGCTCATGTAAACACGCTTAACTTCCATCAGTAGCTGGAAAGGTGAGTTCAGGTTCTTACCTGGATCCGAGCGGGGGCTGTTTTGGCCGCTTGTGTAGGTGCTGGTGGCCCAGAGATCTGTAATAACATTTGACCGGTCAGAGCATGAATTTTCATTGAACTGTTCTCATTCTTTCCATGATCCAACCTAGCAAGACATTTCCAAGGTCAGAGCTAAGGTAAAGCTTTGTCCTTGGGCGGTCTGAACCTACCCCGAGGAGGCATTGAAATGGAAAAAGAAAGGGGGGGGTGGAGCAGGGATTTAACTCAAAATACTGCCTGAAAATTCCACATAATAATCACCCTTGTATTTCACAATTGTCAAAGTAAGTATCTTTTACTAAAGTGCCATATTTTTTTTTATACTTCGTTATTCTTACAATAATTCTCAACGGTGCCACTCCTGAGGAGGCTAAAGTAATCCTTCAATAGCAATGTCACTTAACATTTAACAATTTGCTTAAATGGCGTTAACAGGGTATTGACACAAATAGCATTAGCTTTCAGTCATTTTAAAGGCACACGAAGGGTTATCCTTAATTACTTTATGAGAAAATCAAATGCAACTTCGGTGTTCATTATTTATTGGGCAATTGCTCTGAAGCAAGGCTTTAAAAGGAAGGAGGGGGATTTTATAAAGAGGGAACCATGGAAAATGAGCTGAGAGAAGGAACCAAGTTTCAGGGAGGGGGAGAGAAAAAAAAGGCCATGGAACAATATCAATTTCTCTTAAAACCCAAACTGTCCACAAGTCAATGTTTCCCTCCCTTTGACTCTGTTCCATCTGTCTGAATACAAACTCTAAATAGCTTTGTTTTCTCTCTCATTGTAACGATAACATGTGCTCACTGTGAAAATATACGCCGTGTATAGCAAGAACCCACATGCAATCCCTCTATCCTCCAGTTGCTGGTACACAAGTGAGCTCAGCACCCGTGCTGTTTTGTCGACTCCTTCCTTGAGTTAACAACCCACCACAGGCCAGTCTCCTGCCAGGAGGTGCACATATTCATCAAAATGATAATAGCTGTGTGCTAATTGCTTTAACCATTCTGATGGTGGACAATTAAATCGCTTGTACTTCTTTTTCTGTTAGGAACAACATCTGTGTCCAGGCTCCTGGTCCCCCTCAGATGACGTTACCTCAGGATACATTCCAGTAAGTGCAAATTCTGGGTCGTTTCTCTACACTTTTGCCCAAACCACGTATCCTCAGTTTCTCATGTGAATTGGTGAAGAAGGATGTGATATAGCTTAATTTGCATTGATTTGATTCCTGGGGAGGTTGAACATCTTCTGCTCTATTTATTGGTCATTTACAGTTCTTCCACTGTGGCTTGCCTGGTCATGACCTTCACCTATTTTTCCATGGGAATGTTCATCTTTTTCTTACTATTTGTAAGACTGGACTTGAAGACCTAAGTTTTCCAGATAAACTTAAAGACAGATAAGCTTTCAGAGAGGAGATAAACAGCGAGGTGAATGACCACAGCCGCCCGCATGTCTTGCCACCAGGCGGCGCTCTGCTCCCTTCCTTGGTTTACCCTTCTTCGTGGGCACATGTAATCTGTTAGGTCTCCTGAGTCACCTGTGGCACTTCTTGAAAGGAACCCGACTAGGAAAATCATGCCCAGCAGAGCCACCCCACCCTTGTAAGCCTGCGGTAGATTCAGCTGACCCTGCAGAGCAGGCCTGGAGGGATTTTCCATCTTTTCTAGAACTCCTTCCCCAGCATATCTATGGATCTGGTTCTACTGGCTGCCCTCTCTGGTCATGGGATGTGGCTCTGCGGGTGCCCGTGTAGTCTGGCTTCTCTCATGATGGACGGCCTCACTCCTGTCCCTCTGAGAAGTCTCTATTGCTCTGGCTCTTGGCTCCCTTACCCCCAGCCTTGATTTGTTCCTCACTGTCTTGTTAGGTTTGCCTATTCACGGGTCAGTTAAGGGGTGTCCAGACCCATCCTTTTTCTTCCATCTGTATCGGCTCCTCTTCTTGGGCTGGGAGAGCCTCTGTCTTTTCCTGCTACAAAGTTTCCACCTTCCACAAGACTCCCTCCAAGTTCCTATGTTCTGTCTGAGAGGCAGCCTTTTATCTTATTGTAGAGCAAAGATACTCATTGATCCCAGAGGCAGATTGCTCCTGTTCTGGCTACACACTTCTAGGTGTCCTAAGCTGAAGGGACCCGTTGCAGGGATCTTGGTAGGGTGTGTTCACAGGTGTAGCCCAAGATCTCAGGGCAGTGCCTGACACATAGTAGGCTCTCAATAAATATTTGTTGAATAAACAAATAAATTATGTTTTACCTGGACACCCCATCTACAACACACTTCTACAATCTTTTGACTCTCGTCAATACAAAAGAGGAGAAAACCCTTAATAAAGGCAGTAACAACAACTCACTTGTCTATCAGCAATAAGAGAGTTGCTCTGTTATAGCTGGCAGAACATTCTCAGTTGATTTGAAGAAAAAAAGGAATTATCTGTGTACTGATTATGATTTAATATAGTTGGGCTAAAAGATCACAGCAAGCTACCTATAGCCATATATGAATATAGGCATTCGTGAAAGTAGACTTACGGTTACCTGGGGCTGGGGGACGGAAGGATCAGTTAATGGGTACAGGTTTCTTTTGGGGATGATGCAAATGTTCTAGAATCGATCGTGGGGATGGTTGCCTAACTCTGCAAATATACTAAGAACAACTGAATTGTACGACTTCAATGGGTGAATTGTAGGATATGTGGAAAGTATTTCAAAAAAACTCTTCTTAAAAAAAGAAAAAGACAGAGGCCTTCAAACATCCATTTTCACTTCTCTTCATTCCTACAGCAAATCCTTTGAGCGGGCAACATGGTTTCTTCAAGCCCCCTCTCCCTTCCTCCCTTTCCAGTCTGGCCCATTTCTTGGCAGTTACCGTGGAGGCGGCATGGAGCGCTCGTTCTGAGTGTTTGCCTGGCAGGCTGTGGGGCGGCGTGGGCGCTGGCCGAGGTTGAAGAGGGAGGCTGCCGGGCTGGGAGGCTGCTGTCCAACGGCCCCTGTCCCCCAGCCAGGAATAATGAGGCTTTGCCAGGTCAGGAGCCACTACATCAAGTTCCTTGAGGTTTCTACCAGCACAGGC
Source organism: Panthera uncia (assembly GCF_023721935.1). Lineage (NCBI taxonomy): Eukaryota > Metazoa > Chordata > Mammalia > Carnivora > Felidae > Panthera > Panthera uncia. The sequence continues at coordinate 10,893,954 of NW_026057579.1, forward strand.
CCAGCCTGTCACAGGATTTCCAAGCTCCCAGTGTAGCCAGATAAATATGCCACATGTTTAATTACATGTGTTATGTAAAAACTGACCTCCTCCGAGGAGACACCAGGAGCAAACAACTTACTCAACCACTCAAAAGTCTCTGAAAGAATCAAGGGCCCCTAAAGTCAAGAGCCTGAAGTTATGAAGAAGGAAAGCTTGTGGCTTGAGTGCCTCTCTCACCCAGGATCCTTGCTTCCTGATATTTCTCTTGCTGTCAGGCATCATGTGCCTGTGCTCGTGTTAGCCGGGGTTCCACAGGAACAGGATGGCGGGGGCGGGGATGGGGGTCATGTCCTGTGTATCCCAGCAATTATTTTTATGGTATTTTTATTTGGGTACTTTCCATCATTGATCCTTCCAGGGGTCGTTCATCCCATGGAATGATAATACCCCTTGTTTCATAGAGTAGTTAGGAACATTGAGTAAAATAGTGCACACAGGGTGCCCAGCACAGGGAAGCAGGGACTGCGTGCTCCATTGTTGTTATTCTTCACACAGTGGGCGTTGGGGGTGCCTAACATCCTCTGGCCTCGCTGCCCCATCCGTGGCAAGGGCAGGTCAGGCCCCTCCTTCTGGGATGGCTTCATTCGTGCCTGGGGTGTTCGTTTATGGCAGGGATGCCTCCTGCAGGACAGGGGGGACCCCGGCTGCTGGGGTGCCATCGTGGCTCTGCTGTTTCCCAGCCGTGTGACCTGGGCCGGTTTCCTCACTGCCCTTCTGTCTGGTTTCCTCATCAATGCAAGGAATTAGTGAAATCAGAAGTCGTAGATCTAATTATGTAGCTCGGTTATGAGGATCTCATAGGCTAATTGTAAGGTGCTTCGAAGTGTCCAGCATGTTGCAAGTGCTGATGTTATTTGTTAGATAAAAGGATGAATGGATGGCCGGACTCTGACATGGAACAGGCAAGGGCCCTGCTGTGTGGCTGGAGGTGAGGCTGAAGGAACAAGTCCTGGGCACGTCCTCCTAGAAGGAGAAAATGGCCCTGGGTGGGAAATATTTAGAAAAACCTGCTGTCACTCCTGCTGTGGAATGTTCCGGACTCTTTCCAGAAGACCTTTAGAAATGAGACGGTCTTATTAGCCCAGGATGGCTTGCATAAAAACCACCTGCATAGAAACTAGAGACTGAGTTATCAGATGAGCTCTTGAGGTAATACCAAGATTGGTTATGTAATACCAAGATTGGTTAAATCTAAAACACTATTTAAGAAATGGATACATAAATAGCAATCAGAAAGGGAATAAAAACTTTAGCTGTCTGGCTTTTCCTATAGTTTTTTTTTTTTTTTTTTTTTTGGTTTTGTTTGCTTCTAATATTTGAAGACTTCCAGGAGCATACGTTTGTCCCTTAAAACAAAACGCAACAGCATTTACCTTGAAACCTACTATCCCTTCGACTCGGCTTTTGCAATGGGAAAGTTTCACGTAACATCAGTCACACTTCCGAATCTGTCTTAAGCCCCTTCCACTTGGTTGGCTTAGCTCTTAGCTTGGTCCTAATGTAGTATCAGGCTCAGATTTACCCCTGGAGTCTGGAAGGACACAACCACGTACTTCCGGCCCAGGTCTCGGCGCTACTCCTCAGCCAGCCCAAAGGGCGGCACTCTGCACAAGCATTCGGACAGAGCTGTTACCCCAGAAGCCCCGTCTCCTACTTTCCTAGAGCATGACAACACACAGTCTACCTACTGACCCAGCTCCCCGCTCCTGAGGCCCACGGGCTGGGGTCTGAGGCTGCTGCTGGTGGAGCCGGCAGATGGGGACGGCTTTGGCAGGCTGGCGTGGGCGGCTCCGGTCGCAGTGGCTCCCATTACCTGCGTCAGGGTGACTGGCTGTGCGGTTGTTTCTGGAACTGGTGGCTTCTGGTAGGCTTTCGTGGCCTCATCTGTAAAAAAGACGAAATTATACTGAGGCCTACCAATTGGCTGGTGGGCCCGTCAGGACAGAAACGAATGCTTATTGAACACTAGCTTTGGGCAAAGATCTCTGCTAGCTGCTGTGGAGGAGAAAATCCACCTGCCCGAAAGGAATGTACAATCTGAAGGGAACAATGAGCCAATAAACAAACCAAAGACTAAATAACAATAAAATATTTAATTTTTTTTACATTGATTCATTTTTTGAGAGAGAGAGAGAGAGAGACAGAGCGCGAGCAGGGGAGTGGCAGAGAGAGAAGGAGACACAGAATCCGAAGCAGACTCCAGGTTCTGAAATGACAGCACGGAGCCCGATGCAGGGCTCGAACTCACAATGTGAGATCATGACCTGAGCCGAAGTTGGACGCTTAACTGAGCCACCCAGGCGCCCCATAACAATAAAATATTTAAACAGTTAAATCCTACAGCAACACTGAGAAGGCAGAACATGATTTACTGCCAAATTAATTTGCCAGACACCAGAAGCAATGGTTTATGAACCTTTTTCTTTTCTTTTTTTTTTGTTTTTTGGTTTTTTTTTGCTGTGTCAGCATTGACCTAGGGATGGAAGGAACTTTGGGGCTTTCACTGTGACTTAACTCTCAGAGAATGCATTCTAGATGTTCTAGCCTAGACTGGTTCATGACTAGTCAACTCACTCCTCTGGGCCCCAGTTTTCTCATCTGTAAAATGGGGTAATGGAAATAATTACATGGTAAGGATCACCTAGATTCTACTAAATTGTGCTCTTCATTCATGTGTAGTGATTTACATTGTTTCCATGATTTAAATAAATTTTTTTAGTTGGGGCACTTGAGTGGCTCAGTCAGTTGAGCACCCAACTTCAGCTCAGGTCATGATCTCACGGTTCGTGGGTTCAAGCCCTGGGTCGGGCTCTGTGCTGACAGCACAGAGCCTGCAGCCTGCTTTGGATTCTGTGTCTCCCTCTCTCTCTTCCCCTCCCCTGCTCATTCTCTCTCTCTCTTTCTCTCTCTCAAATAAATAAACATTAAAAAAAATTAAAAAAAATTTTTTTAAGTTTTATTTATTTAGTTTGAGGAAGACAGAGACAGTGTGAGTGGGGAAGAGGCAGAGAAGGAGGGAGAGAGAGAATCCCAAGCAGGCTCTGCGCCCGATGTGGGGCTTGAACCGTGAGATCATGACCTAAGCTGAAATCAGACACTTAACCGACTGAGCCACCCAGGCACCCTTCCACAATTTTATAATTCCATTTGTTTTTTTTTTAAATTTTTTTAATGTTTATTTATTTTTGAGACAGAGAGAGACAGAGCATCAACGGGGGAGGGTCAGAGAGAGGGAGACACAGAATTTGAAACAGGCTCCAGGCTCTGAGCTGTCAGCACAGAGCCTGACGCGGGGCTTGAACTCATGGACCGTGAGATCATGACCTGAGCTGAAGTTGGCCGCTTAACGGACTGAGCCACCCAGGCGCCCCTCCACAATTTTAAACAAGTCTTAATGTGTTAGTTCTCTGGGGGCCCTGACAGTTTCTCTGAAGGTTTAGGGCATGGGGACCAGTGGCTATCCTCTGGGCATTGGATATTGTATTGACAGCCATGGTCTGTGTCAGAAGGGGACACAAAATGGTCCCCAAACTGAACAGCACCCCAGTCCTGGGAGGGACCAGTGACATGTGTCACCTGAGCCCCCCAGCAGGGACATTAACTCCTATGCCTGCTCCTCTGTATTAGTGTCCTAGTGCTGCTGTCATAAATTGTCACAAACGCACAAACTGGCTTAAAACAACAAAAATCTATTCTCTCACAGCTCTGAAGGCCAAAAGTTGGAACTCAGTGTCACTGGGGCTGACCTCAAGGTGTCAGCAGTCAAGGTGTGAGCGGAACCTACTTTCTGCCTCTTCCATTGTCTGGTGGCTGCTGGCATTACTTGGCTTGTGGCCACACCCCTCCAGTCCTCAAGGCCAACATCCTGAGTTTCTCTCTGCTCTGTCTTCACATGACCCTCTCCTCCATGTGTATCAAATCTCCCTCTGTCTCCCCCTGCCCCAGATAATTCAGGATAGTCTCCCCATCCAAAGATCTTAACCTAGTCCCATTGGCCAAGCACCCCTCCCCTTTCTCGTTTTGCCGTATATGGAAGAATTCACAGATACCGGGGACAGGGACGTGGGTATCTTTGGTGGTGCAGGGGCATTTTTCAGCTTACCACAGCATCGTAGCCATAGCTTTTTTTTTTTTTATTATTATTAAGTTTATTTATTTTGAGAGAGAGACAAGTGACAGAGCAGGAGCAGGGGAGGGGCAGAGAGACAGGGAGAGAGAGAATCCCAAGCAGACTCCATGCTCTCAGCATGGAGCCCGACATGGGGCTCAATCTCATGAACTGTGAGATGATGACCTGAGTTGAAATTAAGAGTTAGATGCTTAACCAACTGAGGCACCCAGGTGCTCCCCGCCCCCAGCTCTAGCTTTTAACTCTGCTTAGGGATATGCAGCTTCGGTACATAGAACAGCAGGCCGAAGGGACAGCATCTGAGATTAGGTGCCGTGCTGTTCCTGTGAACCATCCAACTTCCTCTTTGACACTGTACAGCATGCTGGGAAAACAGTGTCAGCACCATGACCTTGGGCCAGTCACGCAGGCACATGTGTGCCGGGGCATTTAGACCCATCACCCAGCACTGGCATCTGCTCATTTTCCACCCTGCCGCTGTCACCTGTGAGCACTGACTCGGGAGAGCATATCAGCACACAGTGCCCCAGACACAGGTTGGAGTTTGGCCGTTCAGTCTGCTCTCGTAGGCCATCCGGGCTCTCCTTTTCCCTGTTGTCGCTAACAGTTGGTCACCCTCAAATCTGCCCAGAGACGGTGGCAGACGATCGCTAAAGAGCTGGCGGCAGCTTTGCGGGGTCAGCCAGTCTTCACGCCGTCCTTGGGCAAAACCAAACCTGCGTGGTTTATGACATTTCCGTGACTTCAAAGGAACTGAGCCTTCATGACAAGTCCTAGGGAAGTTTCTGATTTCTCCGGAGTAGTCTTCTGTCTTACTCTCTGGTAAATGCTCCAAAGCATTAGCGTCTTGTTAGGGGCATGTGGGCCCAGGTAGGACCCGCTTCATACAGGGAAGAGCCATTTAATAGAATAACATATATATATTATGAAATAGGATAAAAGTATTAATTTGGAAAGAAAGATATAAAACCTACAGTACATTTTACTTGGAAATTGTTAATTAAGCCACAATTAAAAATAAAACTTCTAGCAGTAATGACTTTTGTCACCTTATACTCATGAGATACTGAAAACATGAAATGTCTTTTTCTCACACCGTTGGCTAATGTGAGGTTTCCAAGTACCCCCAGTCTTCCTTTGCTAACTTTGATTGCTGGAGAGCAGATTAAATATCCTGATGACAGCCAGTCGTGTTAGCTGCTTAGGACGCAGATACTTTCAAGCGAGTCATAAATTCAACCAAGAGATCCATGTGTCTGGTTTTCCATGGTCTTCCATGGGCTGTTATTTCCACCTGCTCTCCTGCCTGGAACAGAACTGTCTTTAAGATGAAGACAGAGAAAGAACCCTTCCCCAGTTGCTCCCAATTCCTTACGGAACATAACGCCTGATGTGACCCAAAGTGAATTCTTCATTGCACCAGGTTCCTTTTGAGCAGTTAGAAACTAAACCATCAAAATGGTTTCTTCATACAATGTCAGATACACAGAAGCCTCACGGAAATCTTTTCAAAGATTTTCATGGGAAAACGTGAAAATTTCCTTTAGGCTCTTAACATATTACTCTATGGACAAGGTCATGTAGTGTTCTTTTTTTTTTTCTAAATTTTTTAAGTTTAGTTATTTATTTTGAGAGAGAGAGCAAGTGAGCATGAGAGGGGGAAGGGCAGCAAGACAGAGAGAGAGAGAGAGAGAGAGAGAGAGAGAGAGAGAGAGAACCCCAAGCAGGCTCCACACCGTTGATGCAGAGCCCGATGTGGGGCCCAAACCCACAAACTGTGAGATCGTGACCTGAGCCAAAATCCAGAGTTGGATGCTCAACGAATGGAGCCCACCCAGGCGCCTCAGGTCATGAACAGTTCTGAACAACCTGCTCAGCAGCAGCAGGAGGTCCTCAGAGCTCCCTACACCTCACTCATCATTGAATCATAGCGACGGTGTTAAAATGCAGACTCCAGGGCCCTAATCACATAGATTCTGATGCGCCGCATCTGGGACGGACCCTGGAAATCTGATTTGAGAACCGTCAGCCAGATCAGGCTGGACTCCTGACTTCAGGCCTCAGCAGCTCGGCCACTACCGTTCCTTTGCTGTAAAATGGGGATGGTCAGACCGACCTGACGAGGCCGGGTCCTAACTAGGCACCACGTCTGTGAGGGGCCCGCACAGTGCCTGGCACATGGTGGGCACTCGGCAAGTGGCAGTAGCTGGCACTTATCATCGTGTTGTGTCACCCCTCCCCTTCCCCCAGTGGAGGACAGTGTGGACACTGAAGCCCAGTTAACAGCAGTGTCTGGAGGTCAGGGTGACGAGGGAGGGTTTGCTCTTCCCGCCACTGAGTCAGGATTATACACAAGGGCAGGAAATCTATTCACTAAGCATCTACTACATGCCAGACGCTGTGAAGGCCTCTTTGACAGCAGCATTCACATTTGATACCAGTCACAGTCCTCGAAGCCAAGCCAAGAAGAGGTCTCACAGACAACAGGTGGCAGAGCCAGGATTCGGACCCCTATTGGTTTGATTCCAAATTCCGTAGGTCTTTCCTCCAAAGGGGAACACGGTGGAAGGCAAGTCATCAAGAGCCTCGAGATTCCTGAATGCGGTTCCCACCAGAGGGTGGCCCAAGGTCTCTCTAGAGTGGTGGCGGAGCCTGTCTTATTCCCAAGACGGGGGGCCGGGGTGGCCTTGGTGGGTACAGGCTGTGAGGGCAGGAGGCTCTGCGAAGTCAAGTGTAACGGAAACGTCAGCTTGATTTTCCTCTGGGGGGTGGGAGGGGCCGGGGCAGGTGGCCAAGGGGAAGCAGGAGGGGGCTCTCCTGCCACTTTCGCTCAGAACCCTCTGAGAAGCATTTCCTTCCCTTTCTCTCACTGTAGTGCCAGCGATGCGCCTTCTCGGGTTTGGTGAGCTTCTCCAAACCAATACTTACCTGTTTTTACTTAGTTCAGAGTAGCTTGAGACTCGAGCCCAATACCAGCTGCCTGCCTGATGGTTGCTGCCTGCCTGGGGAAACAGCATTTAAATCAGAAGGAGCTGCCCCTGGCAAATCAAGGTGCTTTGTAGTTGTTTTTTTTTTTTTTGTTTTTTTTTTTTTTTTGTTTTTTTTTTTAAGATGTTTCCTATTTGTTGAGTGAGCTCTTTTCCCATGGAAGAAGGCTGCTTTGCTGTGAGGGGGTCATCCTGACCTGATTTACCTGTTAACTCACCGTCGTGGAGGGATTAGGAAGCTTGTTATCCGCACATGCCAAGACCAGAGCAAGTAACTGCTGGCCCCCATATCTTCATCTCATCTGCTTCCCCCCATTTCTATAGGAATTTTGTCATCGGGATAGGAAAAAAGGGGACCCCCCTTTTATGGTTCTCACTGGAATTTTTTTTAATACTTACTTATTTTTGAGAGAAAGCCTAAGAGCGTCCACGAGTAGGGGAAGGACGGGGGGTGGGGAGGGGGGACAGAGGATCTCAAAGCAGGCTCTGCACTGACAGCAGAGAGCCCAACATGGGGCTGGAACTCACAAACCATGAGATCATGATCTGATCCAAAGTCGGATGTTTAATCGACTGAGCCACCCAGGCGCCCCAATGCTTTTTATTATTTTTAAAATTTATTTTGAGAGAGAAAGAGAAGGAGCCAGTGGGGGAGGGGCACAGAGAGGGAGACAGAGAATCTCAAGCGGGCTCCATGCTGTCAGTGCAGAGCCTGATGTCGGGCTTGAACCCACAAACCGTGAGATCACGACCTGAGCTGGAACCATGAGTCAGACACTCAACTGACTGAGCCACCCAGGTGCCCAGAGACTATAACTTTAAAGAGTGGCTCCTCTAGAAGCTGGGCAAGACCCCAAGTGTCCCTTTTGTGTTTATGTTGGAAAGGGATGTTTATCCCTTCTCTTTGTGTGGGAAATCAAAGTGCCCCCAAAGACACAATAACTCATAGCCCAGTTCTCCCTTGACACAAAAACCTAGAAAAAGGTATTTTCCTGACCTGAAGTCTATCTGTGCTCCCTTTGTGGTTCACATGACGCACAACCTCATAAACACTGTATCTTTGGCTTGGGTTATTTCTGTTAGTTGTTTTCTGTTAACACCATCCTTTTTGCTTCCCTTCATTTCATACCTAGTAAGAGACAGCTTTTCCCCTTTCATCTGCCGGGGAACATTTCTAGACAGAATGTCCTGTCATCTTCTTTTTTTTTTTTTTTTTTTTTTTTAATTTATTTTTGGGACAGAGAGAGACAGAGCATGAATGGGGGAGGGGCAGAGAGAGAGGGAGACACAGAATCGGAAACAGGCTCCAGGCTCCGAGCCATCAGCCCAGAGCCTGACGCGGGGCTCGAACTCACGGACCGCGAGATCGTGACCTGGCTGAAGTCGGACGCTTAACCGACTGCGCCATCCAGGCGCCCCTGTCCTGTCATCTTCTAAAGTAACAATACAATTCAAGGCAACAACCATTGTGAATGAAAATTACAAAACATAGAGATCATCTTGGAACTCGAAAACCGCAACCAAAAACTGAAGCCTTACTCCTCAGCCCCAGCCATCTGATCCCCTTGATTTCTGGGGCCACGTTTCTGGCATTGGTGAAAATATTGCTGGCATCAGTGGAGCTTGACCAGATGTTAATTTCTACACTACCTCCTAAAACACGTGTTTACAAACTCAGAATATTTAGATGAAATCACATACGAACACTTGCCTGTCTTCGCAGCAGGGCTTTTAGATGATGAATATGTGAGCGCCGATGGGTAGGTTACACCCTTTTGGGGTTTACCTTCTGCAAAAAAGAAACAAATAATTTATTTGTAGAGCTAGAAGTTTTAGATGGTTCTATTCTGGTATGCTGATTCCCTCTTTCCTATTGATCTCTCTTGAGTTCAATAAATCTGTGGTCTCCCCCACCAAGCTGAATTGCTGATTACAATAAGAAAGGCAAGTGAGGTTTTGTTTTCCTGTATAGCCTGTGTTTTATTAATATTAGAAAGGAAGCAATAATATCTCTGTGACTCAGAGTTAACATTAGCAACCCTCGTTCTGCCCATGAAGATGTGACATGTGAGCTAAGGTTTTCATATGTGTGGTGCTGAATGTTTAATTAGGTCAGTAGATGACTGTAAAAGCACTCCCCGTGCTCTCCTTCTGGATGCTCCAGAGCTCTGGTCACAAGCTGGCTGTGCATGAATGGCTCTTTCCCCCTTTCACGGACCCTGTGGGATCCATTTGAATTCCATGGCACTAAAGAAACCTAGAAGTAGGTTTCAAAATAAGCATTTGTTGCCCACCTAGGGAAAGAAAGTTTAGAGGCCAGGTGAGGAGAAGGAATGTTAATATGTATCAGGGAAAACAAAGGAGGCATAAAAAAGAAAAACGATGAGGTGATCGGAGCTGGGTAAGCAAGTACCAAGCCTGATAGGACTGGAAATTGCCCGGGAAAGGCTGTTGCGTCTAAAGCCTTCCTCCGCCAGGAAATGATGCCTACAATTCCACACAGGAGCTTTGCTCCGCAATGAGGTGGACAGTGTCACTTGGAATGTGGAATCTCCCTGGAGACTGGGGATTTGTCTCCCTTGGTAACCGTTGAGACACTGCCTCAAGCGGTGGCTGGTAGGAAGGAGATGATCAGTTAGTATTTATTCGAAGGAGGAATATCTTCATGCTTAGATCTCTGTTACAATTTCAAATACCCTTAGGAGGGGTCCTACCTGGTATCTAATATTTGCATCTGACAGTGAAAGATTTTTAAATCTCAATCTAAGGAAATAGTTTTATAGGATGGGCTTGGGGACGAGATGGGGAGGAGTATTGAATGGAGAGCCCGAGCGGTAGAACAGAATCTAGTGCACGATTCTTGCCAAAAGCCCTACTGACACGAAAGGTTGTAGAGCCATGAAGCAGCCAGAATGATGGGGTCTCAGAAAGGACCTGGAACTGGGAATGAGAACATCTACGTTTCTGTTTGTATTTGCCATGTATTCTCTGCCTCAACCTCTGAGACTCTCATTTTTCTCATTCAGAAAATATGGACAATGATATGGACCAACTTACTATATATTAAGTGGTAGGGGTCTAATGAAAAAAAGAAGTTAAAATGTTTTGGAACTATGTATTACCAGAGAGATGCAAAGATTCTCTGCTGGTATGGTCTATAAATATCACTCAAAGTGGGGATGAGGCAAAATGTTTGGGCTGACTGAGTTATTTTATCCCATTAAAGTCACCTGGGAACAGTTTTCCAGGTCCCCTGCCCTTGACTGGGCCTCTTCCAAATTGTGATTGAGGTTATTTCGGGCCCAGGGAGGGCCCTATGGCCATTGGCCTCACTTGATCAACAGAGGGGACTGCAGAGACATGGTCTTCATCCGTTTACTGTTCTCACATTTAAAATCCTATGGCTTTTCCTGCTTCTATTCAGAAGGAAAAGGAGCATGAGCTCAGTTTTCTGAAGTGTGGATCAAAGAACAAATGGGCAGTATTAGGAAGTCCCTCTCTGACCATTCCTGTCCACGGACTGCCAAAAGATTGTGCTGACCAAAAAGGCATATCCTCTGCTTCCATCCCAGCCCACCAAAGTGAATTAACTAAAGGAGCACAGTGATGCGTGAAAATTAAAAACAAAAAGGTCATGGAGGCACCGGAGCCTTCAGAGGAGGATTCTGACACCATCCCGCTGAAGTTGGTGGCCTTGAGCTCCCAGATAGTGGGGAGCGTGGCTTGGCTGCTGGCCAGTGTTGCCCCCCCCCCCCAAGTCACCCATTCAAAAGAGATCCCTACTCATTGCAGAAGCACCAATGTTTATTATAATTGGCAAAAAGTGTTTTGGTTAAATGTCACTAGGTGAAATGAGGGGACATGGAAGTTGAGTTTATAGGGGATAAGCTCAGTAGACTGATTTTCATTTAAAAAACCCAAAACATCTCTACTCTCTTGGAGTTAATTTTTCCTTTAAACCTCTGTTGGGGATTCTTGAATTGCAGGCTATGCATTTAAGATGGAAACACTCTTATTTAGCCAGGAGCTACTTGGTAAACACCTATGTGGGGATTACATTTCTCTATATACTTGACAAATTTGTAGTCTAGCTATTAGCATTTTCATATGGCCCCTGTTCTGAATTCTCACGGCACTGTGGTTGATGACTTTCCACTACCTGACATAGAAACCAGTTTAATTTGAACTCTAGGCTGCAGAATTCTGCAGGCAAGAGGAAATAGGAATTGCTCAAGTTGTGAAGAATCCTAAAAGGTCTGTTGGTAGTTCTATTAAAACTCTGAAAAAAACCAACTCTGATCAATGGAGGATAGTAGGAGTTGGGGCATGGGATGCATAAAGGTACCAGAACACCATCCAGATGAGAAGACCTACTATATTATGAAACATTTTTCTTTTCCTTGCTTTGGGTGGTCTTCCACAGGTGGCTCCTCAGGAGAGTTTCAAGATTCCTAATCTTGTTGGCATGCCAGAAGCTTTGCTAGAATATAGTTTAAAATCATGTGAAACCTCTTTGAAGAAAATGGGATATGCAAGGCCCAGAATAAGGCCAAGTATAACACAAGGATACAACACTATGTTGTGCTCAAACACCAATGAGGACGTGCCAAAAAAGCCCAAAGGGCTCCCACTGGCTGAATTTGGAAAACTTGAACATCAAAAAGAATAATGATAGCCAAATTATGGAAAGAGTGCACATTTCCATCAATTGATGAATGGACACACACATACATACACATATACATACAACGGAATACTACTCAGCGACGAAAAAGGATGAAATCTTGCCATTTGCAGCAATGTGATGGAACTAGAGGGTATCATGCTAAGTGAAATAATCCAGAGAAAGACAGATATCAGATGATTTCACTCATATGTGGAATTTGAGAAACACGACAGATAAACATAGTGAAAAGGAAGGAAAAATTAGATAAAAACACAGAAGGAGGCAAACCATAAGAGACTCTTAAATACAGAGAACAAACTGAGGGTTGCTTGAAGGGTGGTGGGTAGGGGAATAGATTAAATGGGTGACAGGCATGAAGGAGGGCACTTTTTGAGATGAGCACTGGGTGTCATATGTAAGAGATGAAACACTGGGTTCTGCTCCTGAAGCCATGACAACACTGTATGTTAAATTAAGAAAAGAATAATGGTGATAATGGATTACAACATATTTTCAAAAACAATCCATGACTCCCTAGTGGTACTTGAAAAAACAGGTGTGCAGAGAGGGGAAAAACCCCTCTTCTTTATGTAAAAAAACTTGCTAACAAATGTGGAAGGAATGACAGAATTAGAACAATTATAATTTTGCAAATTCTAGTGTAATTCTTGCTAGTGCAAGGATCATCAATGGATGTTAAACCATTGGATGAATTTGTTGGGGAATGAGCTAGTCATGCTGATTTGAAGTATCTCCCTACAGACTGCTTATTCTTTACAAAGTATCTCTACCATGGAGAGATACTGTAAAGTATCCAAGCAGTCCAGTTTAGCATCACCGACAACTGGATAAACTGACATTATTGTGTCTTCTGATATGACCACTGTGATAAAGCACAATGCATATGCTATGATACCACCTATGTAGTAACCTTGGCGAAATATGTAACCTGAATCCAATCATGAGGACATGGCTGGACATGTTTGTGGTCCAGACTGGGAGACACAGTACTGGACAACTGGCTGGGACTTCAAAAATGTCATTGTCATTCATGACAAAAAAAAAAAGGTAGTGTGGTGGTAGATAGTTTTAGATTATTGGAGAGTTAATAGACATGACAACTAAAGGCAATGGATGATTTTTATTATTTATTAGACTGTGGATCTGGAAGGAAGGGAGGGAGGGAGGGAGGGAGACAGGGAGACAGGGAGGGAGAGAGGAGGGAAGGAGAGAAAAGTAGGAGGAGGAAGAAATTACTATGAAGACTAAGATAACTGGATACTATTGGGAAGAACTGTTTGTTAGATAAAATAATTGTACCAATGTTAATGCTTTAGGTGTGGTATTGGTATTGTGGTTATTAGGAAAATCTGGTTTTTACCAGATGTGTGCAGAAGTATTGAGGGATAAAGTGTCATGATGCCTGCAGCTTATTTTCACATGGTTTAGAGCAAAATGTAGATAAATGATAAGTAGGTTAATAAAGCAAATGTTGGTAGGTGAAGGGAATGTGGATATTCATTGTAGTATTCTTTCAATTAAAAAAGTTTCAAAACAAAAGGTTGCGGAATTCACAATAGGAAAGGGAGGGTCATGATAATACAGATACTAGGTCACCTTTTTTCCCGTGAAATCACACTTGTCATTAGCTCACTGACATTACCTCATTGGAAGAGGGAGGAAAAGAGTGAAAATGTTATCTACAAAAATCCTAAGGAGCTAGATAGCAAGGACCAACGAGTGAAACAATCAATTAAATAAAAAGAAATCTCAAAATTGCAGCTCAGTTCTATAAGAGCCTATATCCCTTTCCATTTACCAGAAATATCAAGGAATGAGGTTCTAGATATGAGACATATTTGGCCTAACTAAAGGAGTAGTTCAAAAACCGAAGTTATTAAATGTAATTCATTTCATTAAAAGTTTGATTGGATTTATGGATAGCTGCAGTGTGTTTAAAATGAGCAATTGGAGCCTTTTAATATTTCCAGACTTTGTAGTGATTTATCACTGTAATTATAATTTATTGTTTCATGATCCTAATTATCAGAAGAGCTAATGCTTCAGACTTTTATGAAATGAGTTGGGCCATAAACTAAAACCAATAGAACATTGAAAAGAATACATTTCATCCCATGAGGTCACTTAAGCCAAGTGCCTGGGTAGGGCTGTGTTTCTCCAGTGTGTGGGCGTACCTGAGACGATGAAGGACTCTCTCCAGCGTGGCAGGGACAATGACTGGACACCATTGGAATAACTCCCCTTATAGCCAGATTGCCCAGCAACTTTCCGAACAAGTATTTTCCCTCCTGAATTATCAAGCACACCACTATGAAGAGAAAAAAAAAAATTGAAGAACAGAAAAATATTCTTTGACACAGTCAACAGACTGATATCAAAGTAGCCTCCATCTTTATTTGAAGATATGAAAGAAAGAGCGAGATTAAGAAAAGGTTTATCCTGACCTTCAGTCCATCCCCCAAGAAGGGTGCCTTCATCCCATGGCCCAGCATCTGACCTCCCAGGTCAGATATGCTTCTCTTTCTTATTACAGAACCTGCTTGTTCCATTGGGCAGCAATTTCTGTTTGCCACCATGCCTCAAATTTCTCTTCCTTGGTTTGCTCATTCTAACTAGATCTTTTGAGTAATACTTCTGACAATTTCCAGTTTGGTTTTGTGACATCACAGAATGACTCCAGTTATTTCGGAGGGTGGCCATGAACTTTTACAAAGCAAATTATTCCTTTTATTTTGAGCAAGGGAAGGAAGGTGCGTGGCTATACTGAACTCATTAAAAAGAGTCCTGAAGGACTAGAAATTGTTTCTTTAATTTCTAGGATTTTGAAGGTTTTAGATCCTGATGTAACGGTGACTGACATATACACCTCTTTGCTTGTATGTGAAGCAGGGGTCCCATTCTGCTTCCTCAGAATCACTTCACATTGTCATTTCCTTGCCCCGGAGCCAAAAATGGCTCCTGTGGGTATCTGTGATTTATGGCACAGAGGGAACTAAAAAAGCACTTAGATTTGTTCTCATCAACACCCTCCCTTCCCTCCAGGAGTGAGAGTTGCCATTTCCTGCCCTCCCACCTTCATGAGCCAACAAGTTTCAAGACTCACCTGCTCAATGACCCAGAAGGAAAGATAGTGATAATAGTACTTGACATGTGGAGTGCTTAATTGATTTAAAATCATTCCCATGTGTGGTATCTCACCGGGTCCACCCAGCAAACCCCCGATTTGTGGCGTAGAGGCAGTGCTGTTGTTCCCATTTCACAGAATTGGGCTTGGACCAGCGGAGTGACTCAGGCCAGATTTTGTAACTAGTAAATTGGCAAGGCAGGGATTTGAACCCAGGTCTTGCTGACCTGGAATCCCCGGCCGGTCCCCCTTGGTCACAGTTGCCTCTGAGAGTCCAAAAGCACAGGCACCAAACTCCTCATCTTTCCAAATCTTTGCAACCCTGCCCTCCTTTCTCTCGGGGGCTCAGGATCTGTTACCTCACCAATTCCAGCTGCGGCTAGGCTGATCTCGGCTCCCCGGACAGAGCACATGGTTCCCAATCCGTGTCTGCTCCTGCTGCTCTTTTGCTCTGGAAAACCAGCTCCCACTTCTGCCTGACAAGGCCTGTGTTGCTCAGTGCCCAACCCTTTCTTCTCTACAGAGATTCTGGGAAGACTTTGCGGCATCCCTTCGTAATGATGCCTTAGAATGTTGTCTCACAACCGAGACTGATCGTATTTGGTCTTGTGCCATCTTCTAAAAATTTCTCGAGTTGCTTTTGTCTCCCAACCAGATTAGAAATGTTCGTATGGGGGCGCCTGGGTGGCTCAGTCGGTTAAGCCGCCGACTTCGGCTCAGGTCATGATCTTGCGGTCCGTGAGTTCAAGCCCCGCGTCGGGCTCTGTGCTGACAGCTCAGAGCCTGGAGCCTGTTTCAGATTCTGTGTCTCCCTCTCTCTGACCCTCCCCCATTCATGCTCTGTCTCTCTCTGTCTCAAAAATAAATAAACGTGAAAAAAAAAATTTATAAAAAAAAAAAAAAAAAAAGAAATGTTCGTATGGAAAAGGCAGTGTTTTAGGCTTCTGTGCTGGAAGGCCTGTCAGTGGTGTGTGTTGTGCCACTCACGCTGGCTTAGGAAAGCCAGTTGTTAACTTTTCAGGATCGTGGGAGTTGGTTCGCTTCCCACCGTAGCTTGACTCAGCCACAGTGGGAGTATTTATGCCACAGAAGCTGGTAAAATCAGAATTACCCCTGCGTTTGAGGAGCTGGTTGTTAAACATTTACAAGCACAGCTCTGGTGCGGCTGAAAATTCTAGTTGTTAAAAAAAATTATCCCATGCTCCTTTTACTTATAATTAATGAGGGAATTAGAAATCACAATAACACTTATGTTTTTATTTTCTTCCCAAGAAATTATTCTGCCCTTGGTTTCATACTCCAGTGTATTCAGGAAATGTGTGTGTGCGTGCATTTGCTCCTGTTTAAGAGTCAGAAGAACAGGGGCACCTGGGCGCCTCCGTCGACTGAGCATTGGACTTCGGCTCAGGTCATGATCTCACAGTTTGCGGGTTTGAGCCCCGCATCAGGCTCTGTGCTGACAGCTCAGAGACTGGAGCCTGCTTCAGATTCTGTGTCTCCTTCTCTCTCTGCCCCTCCCTCGCTCACACTTTGTCTCAGTTTCTCAAAAATAAATAAATGTAAAAAAAAAAATTTAAAAAAAAAAGAGAAGAACAGTAGCTGCCACCTAGAAGGAAGGGAAGCAAGTGAAGGGGGGGGGGGGTCTGTGTTGAGCTTCCCTCAGGCTGTTCAAGGAGATGGGAAGGGTGGGGGCAGGGGTGGTCTCAAGCTGGACAGGTCTGCTGATATCCCTTGTGAGGGTGAGGTAAGGCTGAAAACCTAGACTTTGGGGAAGATGTGATACCCAGCTAGGGTGTGCTCCTGAGATTTCCCTGTTGCAGACCAGACTGATGCCTGACCCTGGCGGTGGACTTAACTGAAGATCTGGGAGGATCTTCCCAGATATTCTAGAGAAGAGTGGATACTGGAGAGGTCAATGGTCTGTGAACTACAGGTGCTAGTAGGCCATGGAGATGGAATGCACTAGAGACTTGACCACTGTAGGATACACTAGAGAAGAGAGACAGCCTGAAAGAGGCTGTGGTTTTGCTTATGAAGCAGATGGGAGTCATGGTACTTTGGAGAATTTAAGTACATGTGCCCTCATTTCTATCCTCACTCAGAGATAGGCACCTCATAAATATTCCCCAAAAGAGCAAAACAGTTTTACTTCTTTGCATTCCTTAGATGCCCTGCATGGTACTGGGCATGGCCTTCTCCTCCTCCCTATCCCTGGTATCCAGGGATTGGGCTATGCTGAGGGTCAGCTGCGTGGTTCAGAGAAAAGGGCCGTTTTGAACAGCTGCCATTCTCAGGGTGGGCCTCTGGTCAGAAATCAGCATGAAGAGGGGCGCCTGGGTGGCTCAGTCAGTTAAGCGTCTGACGTCAGCTCGGGTCATGATCTCATAGTTCACAAGTTCAATCTTCGTGTCCGGCTCTGTGCTCAGAGCCTGGAGCCTGCCTCACATTCTGTGTCTCCTTCTCTCTTTGGCCCCTCCCCACTCATGCTCTTGTCTCTCTCAAAAATAAACATTTAAAAAAAATCAGCATGAAGAGTACTCTGCATGGGGATGGATGGCCTCCTCATCACCCCATTGGGCAGAAATCTTCCCCCTCCCTGGCACTTGGTCCTACTCTATGTATAGAGGTTAGTTCGGGACAAGATTGAGCCGAAATATGATGCCTCCAATGTGTTCATTATCCCTTTGGGTTGACAGAATCAAGGGAACCATTCGTAATAAGACATCTGATTATAATATATTGTATTAATATTAAATTCTAAAGCTAAATCTGAATTTCTAAACCAAAGTATGCTCTCTCCAGCTTCCCAGTTCTGACCGTGGGGACTCTGAAGGGACAATATGGGAGGACCCGTGTGTACTTTCTACTCATGTTCTAGGTCTTAAATCCTGCCTTATGAAGACAGACTCATTATGTTTGTGAAAAACAAAACTGAGAGTATCAAAAAACTCCTATCTGTTCTCCCTTAAGGTCTCCATTCATCCTCCCCAGGGACAGTTTCTGAATAGTTTCTGAGTAGTTTCGCACTAGATCAGACACTGGTCCAGAAAACTACAATGGCACTCGGTTGTTCAAGTAGCAAATCTTGTGTTCTGAAACATTCAAGCTCTTCTCCTCCGCCCCTCTACCCTCCTCTGTATTCTCTCCCCACGTTCTTTCCTACTCTCCAACCCCCAACATTGGGATTGCTGAGTCCTGGTCCTTGTCAAAACCCTTCTTATTTTCTCCCCAGTGGGGTCTCCATCCACCATAAAGCCATTCTCAACTCTTACTGTTCCAAAGTCTACATCTACCTCACATCCTCACTTGTATATTAAGCAGTGCTGGGACCCCTGCCCCTGTTCTTATGTACATATGTCACCTGGGCTCTGGACTGGAAGTCAGGGGACATGAGGTCTAATCCTGAATTTGCAACTAACTAGCAACTTAATTAGCTTCCCTATTTCTCAGCTCCTCTTGTAGCAAATGGGGATGTTAACCGCAGCCTCAGGGTCGAGATGATGCTGGAAGGAGGGAATCATAGCGCAAGGGATTACTGTGATTATGATGACATCTTTGTGAGGTTGAATGAACTCGTGTGACTCTGTCCTGCATGGGAAGCATGGAAAGGCAAGAGAGATCCAGCAAATGCCAGAGGGAGCAGAGTGCCAACCATCTGGATCACAGATGGGAAAATACAGGCAACCCGAAGACAGGCTCAGCCTCTGCAGCGGACCCTGTGTCCACACAGACGCAGCCTGGAGAGGGCCAATGGTGCTGGAGCTGACTGGGCATGCATGTGTATGGGGATGTGGGTGTGCATGCACATACGTGCAAGCACACGTGTGGGAGCACGCATGTGTGCATTCGTGCATATGCACGTGTGTGTAGATTTGTGTGCCTCTTTCCTTTTTGCAGATTTATTTCAGAGTGAAAGCGAAATATTTTTTTTCATAGTCTGGCATTAAGAAATAGTGTTTGGTGTAGTTTCTGTCCCTTTTTTTTTTAAGTTTATTTACCCATTTTGAGAGAGAGAGAGAGCAGCATGAGTGGGGGAGGGACAGAGAGAGAGGGAGAGAGAGAATCCCAAGCAGGCTCCGTGCTGTCAGCAGAAGGAGCCCCACGCGGGGCTTGATCTCACGAACTGCGAGATCATGACCTGAGCTGAAATCAAGAGTCAGACACTCAACCAACTGAGCCCCCCATGCGCCCTTGGTATTGTTTCTCTTGAATGTTTCACTAGTTCTCCGTAATAGAGCGTTTGTAGTCCTTTTCCCATCGGAAAATCAGCTCATCATCCCCCCGCAGTGGCGGGGAAAAGAGGCCAGCCAACAGACTCTTCCAGTAATTCTTAAATCTTATTTTACACATAGACTTTGCTTTTGCTGCTTCCCCAAATTTCTGAAAAGCTGCTGACGACACACCTTCAAAGGGAGTGAATTTTACATCTTTGCCCCTCTGTCTGGCAGAGATACGACGGCACTATCACCTGACCGGTGTGCAGGAAGGAAAAAGATACAGAAGCCTGACTGATTCAGAAACTTCATCCGGCATCCAGGGGCCGAGCACTGACTCAGGGGCCGCATCTCAAAGTAGTCCCAGAGTGGTAGTTAAGAGCTGGACTTAGGTGCCAGTTCCCACTCGGGTACGTTCTAACAGTGCGGCTTTAGAAAATCTAGTCTGCCTCTCTCTCTCTCTCTCAAGATGTGGACGGTAGTAGCAGCCACAGCGTTGGGAACTGTGAGGATTAAATAAGGTGACACAGGTGAGGCGCTTGACCCAGACCCATTGGCCTTTTTGTCAAAGGCGCTGCGTGGACACGCATTCCCCTGTGTTAGGACTCGCAGCCTGAGCAAAAGAGGTTACGAGCGTTTCGGGGCGCCTGGGTGGCTCACTCGGTCACGTGGCTGACTCTCGGTTTCGGCTCAGGTCATGATCTCACAGTTGGTGAGTTCCAGCCCCACGCGGGGCTCTGCGCTGACAGCACGGAGCCTGCTGGGGAGTCTCTTTCCCACTCTCTCTGCTCTTCCCCTGCTTGCGCGCGCGCTCTCACTCAAAATTAAACAAACTTAAAAAAAGAAAGAAGGATGAGGATTCTGTGAAGGTCACTCTTGCCTCTCCTCATTTAGGCAGTGACTTAGTTCAAAACATGTCATGCTTCCTGTCCTCCTTCCTGGAGGACAGCTGACCAAGCAGTGCCACCTGCCACCCTCCTTCTCACGTGTCCTGTTCTACTTGTCTCCAGGCCATCGCCACGGCTGTGACACCACTTCTCTACACTTCTGTGCCTTGCTTAGTCACATCCTGATTATTGCCTTGTTCAGCACATACAGGTAGAAAAACCATGCTTCACGTCACCGAGAACTGTGGCTCCCTTGTCACGAACATGAGAGAGTAGAATTCTCCCCATCCCATGAAGTCAGTCCTTTCCCCGGAGGGCTGTGAAAGGAGACTCGGGGCCATGCTTGGCCTCTGCCTAATCCCAAGGGATAGGGTTGCCACACGAAATACAGGATGCTCGGTTACATTTGTAGAGTCTCATTTGCTAAAGCAGGCAGTCCTGCATGGCAGGGGGTGGGAGGGGTGGGGGGTGGGGGGGAGCCCTGCCCGCAGCCTGGGTGCTGGTTGTTAAGCCCCGTGGAGCTACCCACCTGTGAATCGCAGCACCGCACACGCTTGAGTAAGATGCGTAGATGTCCGTGCCATAAACGTGGTATTTGGGGTCTTGGCACCCTGCTGGACATTTCACAACGAACTCAGGATTGATGATCTTTCCGGCTTTGACATCACAGTTGATCTGAGGCACAGCTGGGAAAGCAAAATGAGGCCAAAATTACACCTAGGGGTATCAGCTTATACACTGGGTGGCTCTGTCAGGTCATACATGATCATTTACTTAATCTCTAAAAGCCAGGGCCTGGGCCGACCCTGGGTCCTCTCCATATAATGAAAGCAAAGATATAATTAGGACATTCCTCAGGCCAAAAGAACAACAGTGACCATCCACCGCATTTAACCTGCTGAGAGCAAAAACAGAGGTGGATTCTTGTGCTTATTCAGACAATTGAAGAGGAGAACTCTGGGAAAAGACCCACCTCCGGTGGGGGGGTGGGGGGGTCAGCAATGTCACTGTGGGTCTATGACTGGGGTACACTGGCTTTTCAGATGCTCTGGAGCTAGTTCGGGAAAAGAGGGAACTCTCAGACGACCTTTCGGGCCACAGGGAAGGTATTTCAGGGAGGGTGGATGAGGGAGCACGGGCTGGGGCCAGGCGGCCTGATGCATCAGAGGCTCTGTACTGGAGCCGGGTGGGAAGGTGGGGATGGGGGGGGGGGCTGGGCCGGGTCAGGAGTCTTGAGGGCTTGTGTTCTGCGCAGGAGGTGGGACACAGTGGAAGGTTTCTGGGCAGGGGAGACAGATAATGGAAGAGATCTTAGGTCATGGTCCTAGACAGGGGTCCTAGGTCCGGGCTCAAGATGATAGTAATATTTACTCATCTGCCTCAACACATGATGGAAAACTAGGATCCTCCCCACCCCCATCCCCTCTGCAGAGCAGCCAGGGGAAGCTCAGTCTTTCCTGTCTCCTTTGTCGTTCTTTGGCTTTGTGACGGCCATTGCCAGACTAGCACCATCCATCAGGCAAGTGTTCTAGAGCCGAAAGCTTGTCTGGGAACGAGGTGAGGTAGGTTCTCCAGGGGCAGCAACTAAAAGGGGATGTAGCTGTATCTTCCTTGGAGAAATTTCCCTCAGAAACTCTGAAGGACCAGGTCTCCTGGACGATACTATACTGGTGCCCTTGCAGCTGGGAAATGTATTCCATTCAGGGCCCTGTTCTCCAGAAGGGATTCTGAAACATGAGCACAGTTCAAAAAATAGGCAGAGGCTCAGGAGGTGTCTGTAAACCATCAGGTGGGAGGGCTGGCTGGCAGAACGAGTTGTCTGGCCACAAGGAGGCGAGAATTCGGAGGCAACAAGTGATTGCCGCCTTCACACGTAGGGCTGGTGTGTGCTAGGACACCAGAGGAACAAGCTAGAACTGAAGGAGTGACTTTCCATAGAGGCAAATTTTGCAAAGAAGAACCTTCCAGTGATCGAGGTTGTCCTTGAAGGAATGGGCTGCCTTGTGAAGCGGTGCGTGAGCTGAAGTACGCAGGCAGGGACTGAAGAGTTGAAGACGAGATTTCTCCATTGGGTAGGAGGTAGAATCAAGCCCCGCCCAGGGCTAAGAGTCGGTGAGGACATGCATGGAGCCAGGATCTCTGCCAGGCCACCCACCCTCTCCCTGGGTTACTGAGATGGTCTCAGAGTTGTTAATGGCTTCCAGCTGTACCCAAAACTCTCCCCACCCACCCCCCACTCTCTCTCTCTTTTAACCCTTATGTACTTGAATGGAGCAGAGTTGCATTTCTCTCAGACTGCAGAGAAAACTGATGTTAGAACTTCTGCTCTTTTCCTAAACTCCTCCCAGACGATATCGGAAGCCCTCCTCCCCTGGGGGGCGGGGGGGGGGGGCTGAGTCTGATCACAGGCTAAAACAATTTGTGGTCTAGGTTAAGAAGCAGAGTGCTGTGCTCAGAACAGCCTGTGGTTTTCTTCTCCCTACCACAGGTTGCCTCCTCTCCAAAGCTATTTTCCTTTTATCTTTCATTCTCTTAAATCCCGATACTCAAGTCTGCATTTACTATTTTGAGTCTCAGAATATCTTTTTTTTTTTTTTCTTTTGTAAGCAATTTGGGGGCTGAAGACGCCAGTGTAGTGTCTCCTTAAATTAGTTAATTGATCCCTGGGCGTAAGTGGACGTGTTCGGCTCTCCTCCCTTCCGCACACCACTTCCCCACCCCCAAATGCATCTGCTCCTTTACATGGACACAAAACGGAAGCATGCCTTCTTGGTTCTTAGGGATTTGAACTAGGAGGTGACCAGCTCTGCGAACTGGGATTTAAAGTGGATGTGACTTTGGCTCTCCTGGAGGCCAACCCAAATCTTCTGGAGTGGAATAAATGGGGGTATATCTGGAAGCTTATTGCCTGAGTATTACACAGTGATCAACGCTATTGAAAGACTTTAAGGTATACACAACACACGCAAAGGATTTTCCATGAAATAGTTGCTTCAAAAAGACAAGTGGCGGGGGGGGGAGGACTGTCACACGGGAATATTTTGCTTCCTGCTAATCAAGTTCCCCTTTCCCTCAAGGGGTGTTTGTTTCATTTTTTACAAAGGCCTGGAAGTGCCCTAAATAAGCTCTGTTTTAACTGCACCCAATTGGATTAGCAAAATCAGTGAATTAACTCAACCCATAGCAGGGAAAGATGAAATCAAGCACATATGCTCATGTACTTTGGAAAAACAGAATGCAATGGCAAAGTGTGGCTAAAGGTCAAATATTTGTTAAATTTGTACAGAAAGTTAAGCTGGAGAGAGTGAGCTAATTAAAAGTAATTGCCCAAATCACTGGAAAGTGTAATGTCTGAATTCAGCCTCAGGAAGAAGCAGCCATTTGCATTTTGGGGGCCACTTTTCTTTGAGTATAGAAACCACAGTTTGGTTCTTTAAAGTATTCCCCCAGTTATTTGTGAAGTAGTCTGTTTTCTTGTAACCTCGAAGAATCTTTCATCCATCCACTTATAGCCCAAAGGAAGTGATTTCTCTTTGCATTTCCTCTGAATACTTTTGAACCACTCTGATCTTACAGCTTAGGTTTTCCTTTCCTTTTTCTTTCTCTTTTGTTGTTCAGGTTCATTTTCGTATCTCCCTTCACCCTTCTCTGGGTTTTATCTCAACCGTGCAGAACTAAGACTTCCTTAAGAGGACAAGACAAAATTAAGGCAGCTCAGGAAGTATCATCCTCAGGTCTGAGGGGAGGAGGAAGACCTTTGGCAAATGCCTGGTGAGGGGGGTTGGCAGCGTGTGCTGCTTCCCCACTGTCAACCTCAGAGGATAACCTAGAAGTCATCAAAAGGTTTACTGCCAGCAACGTTTGAAGAAAGCAAGACGAGAGCCTCTCCCGGTCCTTCCAGAGTAGACAGGTGCCATGGTGGTGAGGGAGCCCGGGGCTGAAGTCACAGAGATGCTAGGGTTGTCCAGAACTGCTTGGGTGGAACCTTTGCACAGAGACCTGTTCCTTGGCCATGTACTCTTCTTCTCCCTAGTAGGATGCCTTTAGGTTACCTTGCTTTCTCATGGTCACTATCACTTTCATGACAGAGCTCACATGAGAGCATTGCAGAATCCGCCAGGATTTCTTCCTGGCGGTCCTTGGCACCAGCCATAGGCAATAGGGAACCGCTTACAACCCAGATGATTAGAACTGAGAGATGAACTATAGTTGCTGCTCACTGAGGTCCTGTGTTTGCTGTATGGATCTCAGCGGGTCCCTGGGCAAAACTGGTACTGTCTGAGTCACTATTTCATACAACACAGGAATACTAGAGGTAGGTCTTCTGCCTGATCTAACAACGGATCAGGTGATGGGTTATCAGACTGGGTAATGTCGCATACAATACACCAATCACATAGCAGACCAAATCAAACAGAATATACTTGTTTTCTATTCATCTTTTCACTGATCCCAGGTGAGCTACATTGCTTCTGGAAAACAGATAGGTTTCCTAATCAGTTAAGAGAAGCCCTTTGTAAGGTTGCCTCCTGGCAGCTTATGAGGAGGAATTATTATAACATAAAAGCACTTATGTATAAACAGTTTTGATGTGAAATTTGATTTGTTAGAAATTTGAAACTGAATATGAAATTTGTTAGACTGTGCTATTGAACTCAAGCAAAGTCCAATTTTTAAGATAATTAGGCAAAAACATTAATGAAATAAAAATGACCTTTAAATAAAATTTGAAGATGAACTGTCTCCTTGATCCTCATGCCCAGTGACCAGATCATGTGAATTCTTCCTTGGTAGTGACTTCTTTTGCAAAGCATTCTTGCCCATTTTTCTTAAACGGTCCTTGACCACCTTGAATCTTTGGGCAAAAACCATCAATACTATTTTGCTGCCCGTGGAAAAATTTCAGAATCCTTAAGGCCTTTCCTAATCCCCTCCACAGGACTTCTGGGCTCGCCAATATTGCTCCTGGCACTTTTCAAATGCATGTCATCTTGCACACTTGGCTTGTAGCATTTCCCACACCTGGAACCCTCTTTCTTATATCTGTGTAAATGTTACTACTTGTCAAGGCCCCAGTTTCAGTCAGATCTTCATCTACCTCCTGGAATATATATTCCACAAAAGTAGGGATTGTTGTCTGCTTTGTTTACTGCTGATCAAAAATGTCTGCTGAATGAATGAATGGATGAATGAATGAACTGGTCCATTAGCAAATCTTATTAGTTTTATTTCCAAATCTGCTATTTCTCTCTACCTCCATCTTGGTCCAAGTCACCAACATTTCCTGTCTGGACTATTAACATAATAGCCACCTATCTTGTCTTCTTCCTTCCATGTTGCCCACCCTTTGCCCCAAGCTTTCCCCATTGGAGAGTCAGGGTGACTCTTAAAAAAAAATGTAATCACATTTCATCAGTTTCCCGATTAAAACCCTCATTGGCTTCTTATTGCCCTTAGGATAATGTCCAAGCTCCTTGAGATGGTCTACAAGGCCCAAAGGACTTGGTCCCTGTACTCCTGTCTACTTACTCTCCTACCACTGTTACTTGGTGATGAGAAGGTGCTAGGCAACAAAAGCCTAGAAGAAGGAGCCTTCAGACCGAAAGAAGAGCCAGTGCAAAAACTCTGATGTGGGAATGGGCTTGGTGGTTTGAAGAATATAAAGGAGGCCAGTGTGCGTAGAGAACAGTGGAGGAGGGAGAGAGAGATCTCTGATACAGACTGGGAGGTCAGCAGGGGTCAAATCACACGGGGACTAGATGAATTAATAATCCTGCCATAACCAAGATGTCAGAAATTGTTTTTGCTAGCCCTCTTTCCAGGACTGTACAATAGGTTTTTTTTCAGAAGAAATTTATTGATAAGCCTACTCGGGATAGAGGCTGAGCTTCCCAGGACCTGTGTGTGGGCTGAACTCTTCAGAGAGGCAAGGAGAAGCATCTATGTGTAAAAGGGGCTTGAGAGGGAGGTAGGGGCATGAGATGGTAAGGGAGAGAGAGCGAGGGTGAAATGAGGTGCTAGCAGAAAATTTTATGCTCTACAAGATGACCTCTTCTGTTGATCCTGGAAAGTCCATAGTAAAAGCTCCAAAATATGATAAAACATCAGATACAGGGAAGTTTCTTGCACAAGTTAGTAAAGTAGCTGAATCACAGGACAGGATGGAACAGGAAGGCCATTGCAACACAGGAGTGCCTAGGTAGAGAAATCATGAAGTTCATTGCAGATTCTCCAGAAATCATGGGGAATGCTCCAGACTTTTTAAAAGATTACAGAACTGGTATTTATACAGGTTTAATCTGGCATCTGAGGTTCCATGGTGGCCAAGCTAACACTGGGACGACATCACTCTAGATGATGGAATGACAGCATTAGTTAGAGGTGGGGCTGGATTTGAACTCTAACATGTCTGATTCTAACACTATACCACATTTTCCCTGAGACAAGCTTTTGCCAAGATGTGAAGGCTTGGGGTTAAAAATATTTTCCTTTGGTCATAAAAGATTCCTTAAGAAGACTTTATCAAGCGACATTGGAGGGAAACATAAGACATGTGATGGAAATTGTTTACAAAGGCAAACCCAGTAGAGAGCATGTGCCTCAACAGGTAACTCCAAGCTCAAGCTTTAAGCACTTCTTAAAAACTCTGTAAAGGTTGGTCCTTCTAACCAGGCTTCCATATGCTATGGAAGGACAGCGATGAAGGAGTGACTGGAGAACAGAGGTTAATCTATCTGTGGCAACACAGCTTTTGGGCAGCTGCAAAAGTTTGTGTCTCTAAAAATAACCTATTTTTAGTTTTCAAAGGACTCTAATACACATTTTTTTCTTTCACTTGAACCCTACAAAACCTTGAGAGGTATATTATTTCTACATTTCAGAGAAGTGAGTTGACTTGCCCAAGCCCAAGTACTAAGTAAGTGGCAGAGGTGGGACCCGCACTCAGGTCTCTGGCTCTAAAGCCAAAGTTTTGCCGCTTCCACCTGTTTACTTCTTCCGTAACTGAGAGAAAGAATTAAATTACTCTTCCCTAATCTAATCCTAAGGGTTTTCCTGAACTCAGAGGTCACTGACAACCACCAGTGGGTGAATATTTCTTGAAAATTTGTGTGTGTGTGCGCGCGCGTGCACTCATCTGTGCATTTATCCCATTGCTTTCCTGTTATTTCTGACAAGTGCCATGGTAGAGTTTGCTCAACTAAAAATCTGCAACGCAGAGAGTGCACCTCCCTTCTCACTCCCACCTCAGAAGGAGGGCTAGAAAGTGAATCCTCTTCCTGTTTCGTGGTCTGAGAAAGGGCACACACACCATTCTGTGTGGAGAACACACTGGTGTTGGTACCAGGTGTCTAAGAAGCAAGCAAGCACTGAAGGTTACTCACAAGTTGCTACAGCTAACAACACGTGAGCCTACTCGGGAAGCTGTGTGTGTGTTCTGCCCAAATCCGACAACCACCCAGAGCTGTCTCTTCATCAGTGTCCAATGCCCTAAATAACCAAGTCCCAGAACAATTACCTCTTCATGCCCAAGGCAGTACCTCTGGGAATCATCAACCTTTCACGGTTGATTGCAAAAATCTTTCCATGCCTTACAAGGTATTAAGGTTAACTTATTGGAAGGAACCATGTGGATTAAAGGTTGTACATTTCACTGCAAGTTAAGACTATTTTAACAGACTCAATGTAATGGAAATATTTCAGAATGTAGCTTTACTGCCCTGGAGAATATCTCACTGTTACTTATCCTACTGATTGTTATCTTCATTGTGTAGACAGCTCAGGAAACTCTGAGGGTCCCCATCATCTAATGAATGGCAAAGAACAAAGCTTCTCCACCTGGCCTTGTCTAGTCCTAACCCATTTCCCAGCTGCATCTCCCATGACTCCCCCACACTTAAACCGACCGCATCACTCACTGTTTCCTGACATCATCTTCCACTTTTTCCCCAGGATGTCTGGGCTTAGTCTACCTAGAAAATCCTCCCACATACCTCTGCCCTACTTTCAGTTCGTGTCCTACCTCGAATGCTTCTTCATCAAAGCAGTATGAATCTTTTTTTAAATTTTTTTTAACGTTTATTTATTTTTGAGACAGAGACAGAGCATGAACGGGGGAGGGTCTGAGAGAGAGAGGGAGACCCAGAATCTGAAACAGGCTCCAGGCTCCGAGCTGTCAGCACGGAGCCCGACACAGGGCCTGAACTCACGGACCGTGAGATCATGACCTGAGCCGAAGTCGGACACTTAACCGACTGAGCCACCCAGGCGTCCCAGTATGAATCTTATTCATACATCCCTTGTTATTCTTATGTAATCATTTGCCACATTTTGCTTTATTTTACAGTGGGTTTTGGATGTTGTTTTTGTTGTTGATTTGTCCATCCATTCAACAAATACTCAATGAGCACTCAATGAGTCTTCATGTTGCTTTTGATCTAGATGGCAAGACAGACTCTATAAAAAAGCTCTTCTAAGAATGTGGGATAAGTACAGAGCAGAGAAGTGTAGTGCACATAGGAGCCATATAAACTCGTTTAGTGTGTGTGTGGCAGTGGGAATTAGGTCCAGGAGGTCTCCCCTTTGCATAATTTAATTTTATCTTCTACAAGATTGGGTGCTCACTGAAGTCAGGGACTCTGCAGGATGGATGGCTGGTAACATGTTGCATGGAGCTGATCATGGCTCTCACCTGTGTGATGCCATCTCGCCTGAACCCACTTTTAACGGAAGCCATTGCTTCTGAGGCTCTTCTGAGGCTTCCTTACATGTAGAAAAGCTATGGGGGAGACTTTATAACTTAAAAGATTTTTTCCCTCCTTTACAGACACTGCCTGGCAGGGATTGTTCCAGAGATGCTGGTGGACATAATTTAAGGGGAAACATATGATGCGTTTGTTACAGTGTGGCCTGAAATGTTCATGAGTTGAAGACTAGGCTCTTTTTGAATGTGGAATCTACACATAGATGAAGTTAACAATTAAAATTCATAAAGTACAGTGACTGCCTTAGGAGAAGAGTCTTATGAATATACCCAAACCCTTTAATAATTATTTGTAGCCTACAACAATCGAGAAAAATGCCCCCACATTTTGGTCATTTGTTAGCAACTGCTTGAATAGGTTTGTACTGACTATGTCTACCACTGAGGTGCCTCTAAGTAAGGTCAGACCCATGGCTCCAAAACATATCAGGAAAATGAGAACCTTGAGAAATCACCTTTAAAAATAAACTTGGTGAAACTCTCATTGCATATAGTGTGGTAAGCTTTACCATGGACTATATAGTGGGTTGATTTATTGAGACATTAACTTAGGTTTATTCTGATTGTATCCCCCCCCCCCCCCCCCCCCCCCTTACTATTCTAAGAAGGTAGTCAGGCCTTTGTCTTCTCCCACCTCTGGAATTCAAGGTTGCAAGAGAGAGGGCAGAGTTGCCCAAAGACAGCTCTCCCTCATGCATTGGGAATTCATTTCTCCAAATCCCCCTTGTTTGAGAGCACTGAGTTTGGTCAGCCCAAAGAGTGATGAAGAAGAAATGATCTTCCAAGACTGGGAAGGTGGGAGTGGGCAGGTAGGTCTCGGTGGGAGAAATGTCTCTGTTCCCTAATAGCTGCCTTGGAGGAAAATCATCTGGGAGCAATACCTGGTGTGGTGCCCCTCACGGTGAATCCTTAGTCCTGGGACTGCCGCCATCTTTCCCAAGATCCCACATTTCAGAAAACAATGGAGTGCCCAACTTCTACAGATAACATGGGCTTGGACACTGAGCAGGGCAGGGGAACTCCCTGAATACTGTAGATTGCATAAGCCTTCCAGGGACTGGAGCGGGGAGGGAGGAAGCCCCTGTAATGATGAAATTTTAATTTCTCAGCCCCTGGAAATTGGCAGTTTGGAGTCAGACTTGATTTGATTAGAAAATGAAGTGATGTGATAAGCCAAGCGTGCTGGAATTACATTGTGCCCAATACAATTGTGTACATGAAAGCAAAATATTAGCTTGAAATGAATGGTCATGCATAAGAGCGAGGAGTAAGTTTGTAAGAGCTTCTCCCATTTCTTTCTTTTTTTTTTAACCTTTGCTTTCCCTTTTGTAAGACTCCCATGCCAGATTATTTTCAACATGTAATACCTTCTTGGTCTGAAGGGCCCCCAACGGAGATAAGTGATATCCATGAGGGCCTCTGGGGAGCCATAGGAAGACCAAAGAAATGGAAAAAGGAAAAGGAGATGAGAAGAAAAAGAAATGATAAAGAAGACGAAGACGAGAAAGCAAAGTCTACATGTAGACAGAATAGATGCACTTGTATGGCACGCGGCTTCTGGCCAGACCAAAGGAAGACACCCACGCTGGTTCCTCCTTTTCCTGTTCTCTCCACATCGCTTCTACTTTATTTCCTATTTGGTCAGCCCGTAGTCATCCCACACCCCTCATCTGTCTCCAGGCAACAGATACTTCGTTCCTAAGCCCTGGCTGGCTTGGCAGAAGGCACTAAGAAAGCATCTGGGGTTGAACCTCACACAGACCTGCATTTCCAATCTGGCTCTGCCAGCCTGTGGCACCAAGTCGTGGGCACTGAGTCAAGAGCAGCGCTGCATGGGTCGTAGGGGTCAGTGTCCACTCACCAAAACTCTCAGATTACTTTCTTCTTGTTAGCCTTGAATGGGCACTGGTGCCAGCGGAGGGCTGGCCCGAAGAGGGCCCAGCGGGCACTGATGAGTACCCATGGTTTTACAATCATGTCTGAAAGTACCCCTGATCTGGGATGTCTGTCTACTTCATGGGTTCTCAAATTTCACCAGGCACTGGGATTACAGGAGGGCTTGCTAAAACATGGATGGCTGGGCCCCGGCGCTCGCATGTCTGATGTCAGCAGCCTGGGCGGGGTGGGGCAGAAGGCCCCAGGTGCTGCTGGTGCGGCTGGTGCGGCTGGTCCAGGAGCACACTGTGAGCATCACTGACCCAGTTCGTTCTCACACCGAGGCCAAAGTGACTGGTTTAAAGCCTTGCTTTTATGATTTCCCTTTTCTGCCTAAAATCCTTTAGTAGCTCCCTACAAGATACATTTTGGGGTGTCAGCTGAGCTGGAAATGAAACAACATCTTCCTTGGGGAAGAGGAAGGAGACCACCTCCTCCCCACTTCCTCCTTTTTGAGCGTCTCCTGGGAATATGGGCTCCAAAAAGGCCCACCTTTTGATCTTATGATGCAAGGCCTTCAGCCTTCTGACCTGTGGATCCGTAAATACTTACTTCTAGAAGGAGCTCGGGGCTGTCCAGGTATAGGGGAGACAACCACGGAGTCCATGCATTCATCTCTCAAGGAGATGAGAGAAGATGTAATTGTCGTGCCTCCTACTTCACTGTAGACCTTCGTGTGAAGTGCTGGGCAGACTCAGTAGACGCTTTCACTGTACCCATACATGCGTGTAAATCCGTGCCCTCACCAACAAACTGCATGCTCTCTCCTCTCTCTCCATTTGTCGGCAGAAGGAGTTTTGTGTTTTTTCAATTTTTTTTTTTTTTTCTTGGCAGGATGGTCTTATTTCCCCAGCACAACCCTAACTACTTTATTCTTCTCTGAGAACCACCCTGCCGCCTGGGATGATGCAATTAGGTTCTCTCTCCCAGGAATGTGGAGTCAGTATTGACAGACACCTTGTGCACAGAGTGGGTAAAGGGAGGGGGAGAGGGAGGACCAGGGAGAGAGAGGGAGAGGGAGACAGTGAGGCAGACATGCATAGAGAAGCAGAGGTACTCATTCTTGGGGCCTTTTGTCTGGGGTGCGGTTCCAGCAAGTTCCAGCTACCAACCCCCCACCCACGTCCTGCCAAAATCCCTTTTGGAGTTATGCTGATTGCAACCAAAATAATGTGCGCTGAGATATTCCCATAGCCCTCATAAGGAAGTCCAGATTCCCCGGCACGGTAACAAAGCTCTCCACGATCCCACGCCTGTTTAGTCCTTCACCTCCTATCTCAACACCTTCACTTCCTACTCTATGTTTCAGTCATATCAAACTACTTTTTAGCTCTTTCCACTCTTCAGGCCTTAAGCGTGCTGTTTTCTCTCTGCTTGCATCCCTCTCTTCTCACCTTTGCCTGGTCTATACCTAGTCGGTCTCCACGTATCAGTGTAGGTGTGGTGCTTCCTCCAGGAAGCCCTCCCAGATACACAGCTCTTCTCCACATTCTTGGAGTACCTTTAGCTGCCTGGTGACTTGCCTTTCTTTCTCCCTAGATTTTGAGCTCTGTGAGGGCAAAGACTGAGTCTCAATCGCTGTTGTATCTGGGTGTCTAACATAGAAACCGGTACTTGGTGGGCACTCAATAAATACTGATAAAATGAATGGAGTGCCTCTTTGCCATCAGGCACCTACCCCAGTGGCAGACTGACAACAGCGAAAAGAAAACATGAAAATGACTTTGGCCTCAAGCTATATAGACTGTCATTTGGAAATACTCCTGAGGTAAAGAATCAGACATTGCCATGGTTTGGGAATATCTTATTACCTTCACTGTATCCCCATCTCCCTACCCCCCTTATTTCATCATTGTGCCAGGGTTTCTAACTAGAGAAATGGCCTCTTGCGTGTATTGATTCAAATGTGCTGCATCACCAGGGAGATTTCGAGTATAAGGTTAGAATTTAGCATATCAGAAATCTAATCCATTTGAGATCTCTCAAAGAGGTTTGCCTTTGGGTCATTTAGCACAGGCTTTCATAGTCACTGACAACTGTTGTCATGGTAATCATGGAGCCTTTCATGATTTTTGTAGATGAGTTAATGAAGATACTGGAAACAGCCCAAAGGAATTCATACTTGGGTATGCGTTTGTCTCCATATTAACCCAATCATTGTTTTGAACACACATCTGCCCCTGGGCTGATTCTCTTGGCTCTTGGTACCGACAGGAATAAATAAACAACTGATTCCTTTTTAGGATTTTAGGCTTGGAGGCTGTGGATGGCTGCTCTTTTGGTCTCATTTCAACAGGAAATCCCACATGGAGGGTTTAAAGGAACAGAAGGGAAAAAGAATGGTGTGTGAAGCAAATATCTTTCTTTTATTTCAAATTATTAATGTTGCTGATTGCCAGCATCTAAATTTAATGCCTATGAAGAAGTTTCAGTTGTGGGAAGCGCAGAACATTGACTATATCTACAGCATTTCTTTCATGGTCCTTTATAAATATACCTTCACTTAGGCCTCCATCAAATGCACAAATTTAGATCCAGATATCTGAGCGTGTTTACAGTATTGGAGTGTGAGATTTTCCATCTATGTCCTGTCCTGCTAGTGATTTCCCAATATCCATTCTTCCTTCTTTCCTGTAATACAACCCCTTACTTTTAGCTAGGCATGTGGATGCTTGAAATCAAGACATTTCCCATTCTTCCTTAAAGCTGGCCAATGACATTTAAATAGAAGTGGTGTATTTAACTTGCTGGACTTATCTTTAAAGGGGTGGGTATGTGTCCTTCTTCATCTCTTCCTGCTGACAGGAATGTGGATGTGATGGATGGAGCTGGGGCACCCATTCTGGGCAATGAGTTGAGAGCCATGTTGAGGAGAGCAGAATGACAAGACAGAAGGGGTCCAGGTCCCTGGAGACTGTAAACCTTCCATAAAAGCCCAAACTGACTATGTTTACAGGAGAAAGAAGCTTTGCTCCTATTTAAGCAATTGTTATTCTGGGTTTTCTGTCATCTAATTTTAACTGATCTATTATCCAAAAATGAAATTTATTTTTCCTCTTTCCACTGACTAGGTGTGAAACCTTATGCACTTTTCTGTGAGATTTACCTTCTTATCCCAGAGCATGCTGGAAGGTGAACATGTTTGCATTAGCCAGACTCAATTTTCTGGTATGGAGAATTGAGACACCATTTCAATGGCAAGAAACTACCTACTCCAGCTTAGCCATAGAGACTTAGTGTTGCCCAGCCTTTGTATGTGCATTTTGAAGTTTTCCAATGTGATGGGACCACATATCTTTTACCCTAAAATCAGCGCTCCTATTTCAGATGCTTTTGTGGAATGAAGTAGGTGGTAAATAATAATTACTACTAATTAGTCTGAATGCAAAGTAACTGAAGGAAGACCAAGAAACCCCAAACCTTCCAAATTATCTGAAACAAGTATAACAGCCCAATACACGGGGAGATACAAGTCTTATGCTAGTAAGGAACTGCAGTTTTACTTACTGAACTTGGGCCTTTTAATCTTCTTTGTCACGTCTTTATTTGAGTGTATTCCAGTCGCCAGCAAAACTACATGAAAAAAAAAATTGAAGAAAACCTAATC
The DNA here is from genome assembly GCF_023721935.1 of Panthera uncia. NCBI lineage: Eukaryota > Metazoa > Chordata > Mammalia > Carnivora > Felidae > Panthera > Panthera uncia. The sequence continues at coordinate 10,928,327 of NW_026057579.1, forward strand.
AATATCATTTTACCTAAACACTTTCCTTTGACTCTTATCTTTGCTTCGATCCCATGTTAAAATATTCTCGTTGATGGAACTAATTTTCTCTTAAATGAAGGTCGGGGAAATAAGACGATTAGTTTGTGTTTTTGTCTTCCGCGGAAACAGGCCTTTCAAAAACATCTCTTGGATACCTGCCCTTTGCTTTTCTTCACATTTCACCACATCAACTCCCCTCTCTCCAATTTCCAAAGGAGGAAATGTGGGCCTGGAGAAGCCTACTCTTTGCTTGGCGCAGAAATAAATGATGGAGGAAGGATGAGCACCAAGCTCTTCTGGCGCTCTTTCCTCCGGTCCACACTGAGTTTCCAAATGGCTAATTCCCCGCTGGTCGGAGAACTCCATGCGCATGCGCATGCCTGTGTGCTTTTGTGCATGTCTGCGCATGTGCATGCGAGTGACAAAGGGAGGGCTGGCAGGGAAAGGTAAACTAGGAGAAGGGGGGCTGGGGAGAAGAGGGGGACTGGTCGCAGGGTCTTAGGTGTGACCTAGGTGTCCCCTGTTGGTGCAGCACCTGGTTCTGTGCCCCATCAAGGCCAACTGCAGGTAGGTGACCTTTCCCCTCAGAAACAGGAATAGAACAGCTTTTGGAGACGGCTGTCTTCAGGAGGTGTAACACCAGAGGAAGGAGGGGGAACTCTCTCCTTTTTAATTTGAAGTCACGTTACCAGTTTGAGCCTTGTGTTTTTAAAAAATAACATTGGCCAGGGGCGCCTGGGTGGCGCAGTCGGTTAAGCGTCCGACTTCAGCCAGGTCACGATCTCGCGGTCCGTGAGTTCGAGCCCCGCGTCAGGCTCTGGGCTGATGGCTCGGAGCCTGGAGCCTGTTTCCGATTCTGTGTCTCCCTCTCTCTCTGCCCCTCCCCCATTCATGCTCTGTCTCTCTCTGTCCCAAAAATAAATAAAAAACGTTGAAAAAAAATTAAAAAAAAAAATAACATTGGCCAGTTTTTCTTATTTCCAAAATAGTACACGTTCCTCACTGAAGGATGTAAAAAACACAAAGAACAGTAAGGAAAATATAAATATAGATGAACACAAGAGTATAATATTTTTGTTTTTTTTTTCTGTATGTGTACTTATTCATGCAGGTGCTCAAACAAACCTTTGATCATGCTCACACCGTTTACAATGTTTTATAACTTATTTCTACTTGAGGATATATACAAACACTTTTTCATGTCACATTAAATGTGCCTCTCACAATAATTTTAAGTGTGGGCAAGGTATTGCACTGTATGGATGTATCAGAATTTAGCTAACATCTGATTTAATATAAATTGCTTCATCTCCACACGGATCCTTTGTTATTTCCTTTAAATAAATTTCCAAACAGGATTTCTTGTCTGAGAGACATGCCCACTTAAAATTTCAATATGTATTGTGAATATTTCTCATAGCATTTTATTTATTAGCAATGTCTGAAAACACTCATGTCTCTACCAATGCAAATTCTACCTGCAGATAGAAAAGCAGTGTTTTCCCTTCAAAAGGCTGGTCAATTCTCCATTCTCCTTCCTTCCTCTCTAGGCCTCCCTTCTACTCTACCCACCCAAAGCTGGTACTGTTTCACGTGTCTCTATTTTAGCCACGTTTTTGAGAAGCTCACTTTGTGGATGGGTTTGGGACTCCAGAGGTAAACATGGAGAGATAGAGTAATCAAAATAGTCATTCTACTTCCTGCCGTGTGTGTGTGTGTGTGTGTGTGTGTGTGTGTGTGTGTGTGTGTATAACACAACTCAGATCCTCAATGTAAGCATACATGGACTTAGGAATTCTTGAATTGGCAACTACCTTTGAAGGAAAATGTCACCAGCACTCATTAAGAAAACTTTGTATTTATCTTGTGATTAGCTAGTCTGCACCAATGGTACAGCCCTTGAATTATCCCCAGTTTCGACCTTTAATGTTAAGCAGAGGCCTGCACAGTTGACATACCATATCCTGCAAGAACAGACACATGAAAGAGAACTGAATGAGACCCAGAAGTCGAGCCAGGTGGAATGAAGGCAGACATTTTTTACGTGTTATTTACTTCTGGGGTTTGGGTGGGTGTGAGTGTCCTGGAGGTCTAATTTTTATAGTAGTCTCTGTGTCATTTAACTCTGTGCAAAGACACATCTTCATTTTATCCACGAAAACAACGAGCCCTAGAATATTTAAAAAAAAAAAAAGCAAGTACTAAATAAGTATATAGAAGAAAATTAAGCAAGTAGAAGGAGTAAATAGTAAGTAATACATTTGGGTATCAATATTTGTGGAAAACCAAATACTGTCCTCCCAGGTCTGTGTGCCTGTGGCGAGTGGTTTACAAGTCTCTGTATCATTAGGACTATAAATACTTCGGTAAGACCACCCCATCACTCGCATTTGCTCCCCCATGACCCTCCAGGCTGAAAACATGCATAACTGGGCTCAGTTTGACCACAGTGGTTAATAAAGTCATTATTTTCAATGGAACGCAGAGGCCCTCTCCTCGGCTTAGACGCTTGTTAATTAAAACTCTCCAGAAACCACTCCTCAAGGGGAGGGCTGGTCAATAAGGCTGCAAATGTGCTTGTGCCCTGGAGCAAGTCTTCATTCCTCATATATAAGGCTTCCCTCCCTGCACTGGAAATGGTGAATTGACTGTTGAATTTGGGAAAGAGAAAAATCACTCTTGTGTTGCCTTTCTTAGGAAGTCAGGCAGAGCACGGGGATGGATGGCCAATGCTCACTTCCGAGGACAAAGTGGACCACAGGTCTGAAAGCCAATCCCTTCTGTAGGAGTAGCTAGTCACCAGGCTATGGAGGCCATTAGTGTCTAGAAGACCTGAGGATGTTAAATCTAGAGGCCAAAGTTCCAAGGCAATCATGGTTTATGAAATTTGTTGCAATTTTCAATTGTTGAAAATTCAATATTCTAGTTTTGAGTAACGTTGAATAAAGGGAATACGGTTCTCACCTTTTGATAGTAGTGCTTGAAATTACCAAACCAACGAACTGTTGATATTACTTTTTCAAAGAAAAGATTTCCCCCCACTTCTCACTCTCTTCCTCTTTAGAGTAGCCATGAGTACAGTTGAGAGGGCTGAGGTGTGATTGTTTTAAAATTCAATTTAAATACATTATCATCCAGATAGCTTATAGATAAATACAAATGAGTTGGCTTAAAACGATGTTCGGTCTCATTAATGACAAGAAATGCAAGGTAAAGCCAAACATGATAGTTTCTCTTATCATGTCAGTAAATATTGAATACAAGATTATACTTAATCTTGGCATGGATTTGAGATGATGGCATTTAGGTACACTGCTGGTGAAGTCTAAGCAGGTACAGTCATTCTGGAAAGCCATTTGGCAATATATGTCAGTAGCCTTAAAAATATTTCTATTCTTTGTCCTAGAAAATATGCCCCTAGGAATATATCCCAAGTTATAATTAGAGATGAAGATAAAAAGTGAGGTAAACAAATGTCCATTACAGCATTATATATAATGGCAATCTGGAAATAATGAAATGTTGGAAATATCCCAACATTGGGGGTATCCTGAGCATTTATTACAAATGATGTGTTAAAGAATATTAAACGGCAAGTGCTCAGTTCTAAACTTCAGAATGATTCTGACAAAGTTAGAATATATGCAGAGAGAAATAACATAGAAAAATGTTAATGATGGAATTATCATTTCTATTTTCTATATTTTCCCCATTTTATAGTGTATTCCATATATGTATTCCATATTTTATATAGGATATGTTTCTTTTACAATTAGAAAAAGACAAAATATTTTATAATTGGGTCATGGTGAAATCATATAGGCTTATGATAATGCAAAGTCCATTCCAAAATCATTGGTATGATTAATAGGCACTTGTGTCCCAGTTCTCCCTATCAATAATGAATTATAATCAGAATTCACTTACTTTCAAGAAAAGACATGAAGGGCCAGAACATCTAATCAATGACCAAATCAGGAAGTACTTACTGAAAACTTATTGTGTGCCCAGAACTTTTATGGAAGTGCCTCGTTTTAGCCCATAAACTTTTTGATAGATCCCTTCAGGACCCCTGAAGACACTAACTCCGGTGGTGTTGACAAAAACTCTCTCCTTGACCAAACTTTAATTCAACTCCTCCAGACCCTCTTCCCAGCTGGCCTTTGAGTGTGGGCTTCATTGTCTCTCCTTGTTGATTCTGCATCACTCGGTTTTCGCAAGAATCCTGTTTAGAGAGAATTCTCCACCCTTGATACCTGATCGCCCTGGTCTGCCTTTAGCAAGAACCCCCCACCCTTGATGTCTTCACTCAGTAATTTCCATCCACTGACCCATGCGACTTGCTGCTTGGAGAAATCTCCATGTTCCTTGTTGTATTTGGATTTGAGCCCAGTTCTATAGTGCGGTGTCCTCTACTGCAATAGTTCCTGATTACAATCTGTTTTTACCTCTTTAAACACTATCCAGCTCTGGTTCTCTTTAAGTGTCCACAATGCCTTCCTGAAAACTGATTTATGAGGCAGGTCATTTGAAAGCAGTTCAAATTTCCCCCATGCTTTAATTTGGGATTATGTTCTCAATGAAACATCTGGCATTAAATAAATCAGAGCTTCATAGCAAAGACAGGACAACTTACTCTCTACAATCATATAAATCATACAGTTATGCTTCAGATCACGAATATTAAAGCTGGGAGGAGCTTTGCAGGTTATCCTTTTATTTTATAAAAAAGAAACAAAGTTCAGGGTTAACACCTTGGCTAAAGCGGCAGTTATTTGGGGGCAGAAGTTGGAACCGGAACGCAAGTTTGGTGGCTACTGTCTTAGCCCATGTATACCACTTGCTCCCCATAGGTGCCGTTGTTGAGTTTGACGCCGTCTTCAGGTAGGTAGAGTCAGAATTGAGTTAAATTACAGGACATTCAGCTGGTGTTGGGGAATCACTTCGTGTGGTGAAAAAACCCACACATCAGAATTGGGTACAGAGTTGGACTCTGATACCTTAGAAATCCAGCCTCCCTAAGGAGAACAGTTTATTTCATGGTTATTCTTGAGTGCCTGTGGGATATGTCAAGCACTGGCAATGCACCAGCTCTTGCCCTCAATGAGTTCACAGCTTTGGGGGACCTGGGCCAGTGGCAAGGCAAATGCCACACAGCTATGATGAGAATCAATACAGGGTGCAGTGGGACACTTAGAAAGATGGCCTGATCAGATGAGGGGCTGAGGGAAGCTTTCTGAGGACCAGTAGGGCTTGGGGAGGTATGGAGGCAAGAGGAAGAACATTCCAGGAAGGGGAACAGCATGGTCAAAGGCCTGGAGGGGAGAAATGATGTGAGTCTCAGGGGAATGAGAAAGTCAGTACTTTTCAGGTCCCTGGAACCCAGAGTGGACTCCGTGGGGAGCAAGGAGCACAGAAGACAACAAAGTGCCCAACAAGCAAGGCACTTTAATTGATATGGACCCCATCTCAAAGACAAAGGGGGAAATACTGAGGAGTTTAACTCAAGAGTGGTGATCAGACATGGGCTTTAGAGAGATTGGGGTATGGTCGAGAAGGAGTTAGAGGGGTCAGGATTTGGGGCAGGGAGGCTGTCATGGGTACCAAGGAGCATGACAGGGAAATGGTCCTGGGATGGAGACCAGCAGATGAACAAGAGAGATGCCAGGGAGGCAGACGTGTGAGGACACAGAGAGGGGATTTTGTGACAGGAGTCTCCTTTGTCTACTTCGATTTCTCACTTTCTGAATGAGTAGCCCTGAGGGGAGAGAGTTTTGCAGAAAGGCAGGCTGAGTCAGGCTGGGACCAGGAAGGACAGTCAAGTCTTCCTTCTTGGTTCTGTGATGCAGGGGACATGCTGAGTATGAAATGGCCTCAGGGTTTGCTTGTTTTGTTTGTTTTACAGTCGCTAAAGCCTTCTTATTTCTGACTCTCTACCTGCCCTAAATAAGAAACCTGCTAACAGGCGAGTGATTGTGGGAGGGGGCAGCCTCTCAAAGGACAAGGTCCAAGTGAAGGAGCCTGAGTTTCCCAGGTGACTATCCTTCAGCAGGTTGGTGGGGGAGTCTGGACCAGAACCCATGTGAACCCTCCGACTCCCAGTCTAGTCTCCTTCCACCAGGTGAAAGCCCTCTTGCCTTCTCAGCTGTGTTACCTCTTTCTCTTCCATTTACCAGCTCTGCTGTGTAGACGCCCTCTGCACAGACCTTGAACATTGAGACGATGTTATGGGTTTAATTTTGTGCATCCTAGATTCATGTGTTGAAGTCCCAGCCCCCAATACCGAATATGACCTCATTTTGAAATAGGCTGCTTGCAGATGTAATGATTTAAGTTCTGATGCGGTCCTACTGGACTAGGTTGGGCCTCTAATCCAATATGTTGGATTATAAGTGTTATAAGAAGGGGGAAATTTGGGCGCACACACAGATGCACACACAGAGGGGTGTGACGTTAAGAAGTGCCAAAGATGGCCCGCAAACAACCAGAAGCTGAGAGAGAGGCACGGAACAGACTCTCCACCACAGCCCTCTGAAGGAACCAAGCCTGCTGACACTCTGAGTTTGGACTTCTAGCTTTCAGGACAGTGAGCGAATAAAATCTTGCCATTTGAAGCACCCCCCACCCCCACCCCCACCCCCGGTTTGTGGTATTGTGTTGTGGCAGCCCTAGTGAACAGATAGACTGCCTGAAAGGGCTTTGCACACTTCCCTGGCATTAGTATCACAGCCATCCGTGGGGGTCACTCTATCCAACATGGTTGGGGTGCAGTGGGGTTGAAATTACTAGAAGATTACCCTTGGGCTTAAAGCTAAACCCGTCAACCCTCTTCTCTCTTCTGGGCGAGCTGCTGCTCCTCCAGAGCCTGCCCAAAATTGTGTTCCCTGCTGATAATGGGTAAGGGTTTCATCTCTAAAAGTATGGGTCACCAGTGGTTACAAGTAAGGTCATGTCAGTGATAATAATTTTTTTTTTTTTGAGGAATAAGAAACAAGAATGTTCCCAAATTCAGAATCCGTAAATGTGCTCTATCTGCAATGTTGGCTAGTTGCTGAAGAATGCACAGATATGTGCATATAGATGTGCGTAATATGTACAAACATGTAATACATACATTTGCCTTATACAAAAATATATACACACTTACATCCTGAATTCCATCCACAGTTAACATTCTCACTGAAACTTCCCTCCAAACTATGTATCATAAAAAGATACACTGTACTGTTTACACGCACTGTCTTGGTTTAAACCTTTTCTTGGCAAGATTCTTTGGACTTTAGGAAAATGTTAAAAGTGTATCCAGATACACATATAAAAGTACTTACCAAGGAACATTTCAATAACAGATGCCTTCATAGTGAGGACAACAATCCCCATAAAAATCAAAATGGCACCCTGGAGAGGAAGAAACAATAACACCGTCACATTTCAGCCAAGAGTTCTGAAATTGGACGCATGGAGTGGGGGAGCGGGGCGGGGAGGGCTGCCTCGTTTTGCATCGCTCCCTGGAGTCTCAGGATTCTAAGTGGCAGCTTGCTCTAAGGAGCCCACAGAGATGGCAGTGGCCAGCCTCACTGGTCCCCAGAACCCACGCTGGCCACTAGTCCCTATTCTTCACAGGTTTGGTCTTTACTTAGAACCGAAGACAAAGTAACTCCATAATTTCAGGAAGGTGCTCAACCAGCCTTTAAATTAGGACAAAAGCTACACTTATGATATTGAGAGAACATTTTTGGATTACAAGTAAACAATGCATTCCTCATTCAATAAATATTGATTAAATTCCCATTATATGGCTAGGTATTATTAGGGAGGAAGTGATGGAAATGGAGCTAATAAAGGTTTCTTGTTCTTAAAAGACTTATATTTTAAAAGAAGTGGGAAGACATGTGTAGATATAAATAACCATAACATTAGTAAGTGTGCCAGGCTCCATAAGGGAATAGAAGAGGCGTGTGTAGACCAGTGGTTCTCAAACTTTGCTGCATATTAGTATCGTCTGCGAGTTTTAAGAGGCCCTGATGTCCAGGCTGCACCTCAGACTAACTGAATCAAAATCTCTTAAGGTGGGATCTAGCATTGTGTTTTTAAGAACTCCCCAGGTAATTTCAATGTGCTGACAAATTTGAGGACCCGTGGTTTAGAGCAAGACTTGCTAAATCTTACATGCATAGGAATTACCTGAGATTTTGTTAAGACGCAGATTCTAATCCAGTAGGTCTGGGATACTGTCAGAGATTCCCCAGGAGGCCAGGGAATTTTAGAGAAAGGAGAGATAATGACAGCCATGGGGATAAGCGAAAGCCTCCTAGAGGTGGTAGCATTTGATCAACTTTGAAAGACCAACAGTTTGGACATGCAGAAATAGGGAGAAGTGACCCCAAGGTCACCTGGGGGAGGAACAGCACTGACAGGAGCTCAGAGGTTAGCATAGTGATGCTATCGATCTGTATGGGGTTTCCTCCAGCTCTTGAGGCTATGAGGAAACTCTAAAAGGTTTGTTCATACTACCATTACTCATTGCATGGAGCACATACTCTGTTGCCTCAAATCTTCACGATAAGCCAGTGTGGCAGATTTTATGATGCCTTCAGGAAAGTAAGGCTTAGAAAGGTTAAATGTCACATCCCTGGTGACCAGGGTGGTCAGTAGGACCGGAATGGAGGTAGAGTAGGTAGGATGGATCTGCCCTGGGCACGGGCAGTGAGGAAGAACATTGTCTGAAAGAGTTTAAAGGCTTAAGGTTGGTCTGCTTTTTATTACCTTTATAAGCTAGCAATTCTAAGCAATGTCAATGATAAAGCACCCCTGTCTTCTGGGGTGCATGGCTCTCTGCCCAGTGCTATTGCTGTGTGGCCTAAATCTGGCATTCATACCCTGCACTCTGCTATCCCCAGTGGTGTTACTCTCTGGGGCAGGGAGACAGGGAAAGCCCCTGACTTGTAGCGTTTGTTGATTTCTGTGTAAAAATTCCATGGCTGATGACGAAGCCACCAAAGTAGGGAATTGGAAACACCATCTGGTACTAGCTAGGTCCAGTGCAAGCTTGTACCCAATATTTAGATTCAGTACTATGCAGATTTTATTAACAAAAAGCAATTATCAAATTATGGTTGAGGTGGTAATACAAGTACCTGATGCAATTAACTTAAATAAAACTTTTTAGTATATGAAAGATTTTATTACAGACAATTAAATTAGGCAGCAAGAGTAACCTCAAACAGAACGGATTATTTTGCTAATTTCCAGCAACAATTGCAATGTGTTAAATTTCCCAGTAAAAGTTGTTGACTACTGTTTACATAATAGGCAGATAACGGCTCTTAGCTTCAAAATAGAAATAAAATCATACATACAGTCAGTTTGGCAATTTGATGCTTAAATAGCTGGGTTATGTTTTGGAAATAGGGTGATAGCAATTAAAAAATTTTTTTCGTCTTTTACTATTTTGACTCTGAGAAGCTCCGGAGCCACTTAACATGTATGTTTTCAGGACGAAACCGTTAACTTTTTATGGAATAAATGCAGTATATCAAGCTACCCTACTGTACCGACCTAACCCAGCCCCACCAGTTGGCTGTTACTGTTCAGCTTTGCAGATTTTATCAGGTCACCCTTGATTTCTGCTTCTCTTTCTCCACATCTTACCTATCAACCAAGGCTGTTGGCTCTATATTCGTAATGTGTCCAGAATCTGACCATGTCTTATCACCTTTACTACTGCCATCTGCTCCAGGCCATGCCTCCTGTCACCTGGTTATCGCAATCAGCCTCCTTACTGGGCTAGTTCCTTCTTCCTCTGACTCCACAATCCTCACAGCAATCAGAACTCTGAAGTGGCTCCCCATGTTACTCCGAATCAAAGCCCAAGTCTTGACAAGTGGCTTACAACCCTATGTGATTTTGCACCATTGGCCCCCCTGACCTCATTTCTCCCCATTTTCTCCCTTACTTGTTAAGCTCTGAGTACAATGGCCTCCTGGCTGTTTCTAGCACACGCTTCTCATCTCATGGTCTGTTTCCTCTACCTGGATGCCCCTCCCCCAAGATCAGAACATGATTTACTGCCTCATTTCTTTCAAGTCTTTGCTTAAGTGTTACCTTCTCTTGGGACATCCCCTTACCACCCAACATAACCTCTGCCACCCACCACCAACTGGTACACCCTATCCTGTTCCCACTATTTTTTTTTCATGTTACTATTGCCACTGACATACTTTATTTATTTTACTTGTTTACTGTTTGTGTTCTCCACTAGAATGCAAGCTCCATGAGGGCAAGGATTTTTTACTCGATTTTTTTTTATGTGCCTGATAAATACATGTTGGATTAATGAGTGAGTAGCTGGGGCTTTCTCCTTTCCCTGGGAAATAAAAAAAGAAAACCAACAATCTTGTGAATACACGAAAAACTAGTGAATTGTACACTTTCAAGGGTTATCTTATGGCATGTGATTTATATCTCAATAAGCATTATTGATCGTCAGCAAACTGAAGATGGATTGCAGAGAGAAATGCTCTCAGATCTGTGTCTTACAACTTGAGGAGACATGATGGACCTGACCTTTACGTGCTGGGACGGGTGGATGAAAACAAACAGGATTCCAGGAAACACTCTAATCCTGTAGGAGTTATCACCCAAATGCTGACTCATTCATCATGGACTAGAATCACTCTGGTCTCTTGGAATCAATGTTTTGAGGCCTCTTTCTTACCACTTCAATTTCTCTCCTTGTTTGGCCCATTCACTCATATACTGAAAGTATAAATGTGCCTTTTTGAAATGTGTGTTGAAAAATCTCTAACCCTCTCTTAGCCATTCCAGAGGTCGGAAATGAGGATGGCTGCCACCGCTGTTAAGCAATACTTGTAGAGTGTCCAGTGCCACGAAACTGTGTGGTGCACAGTAATGTTGGAGCCCTGAATCCTCATGTGCTCACCAGGGTTTGAACAAAACCCAGACAACTGGAGTTTCCAAAAGAATGTGTTACTGATTCATGAATTTATGGATTGCGCCATGAGATGGAATATGGGGTCCTGAACATGAAGTTCTGGTGAGGCAAATGAAGCCGGATTGTGAACTAAAAATACACACTAACGTAAGTGGAGTAGCCAGCCAACTTAATTAGACCTCTCGTTGCCTGGATTTAGAAAAGAGTGAGTTGGTAATAAATAATAACATCACCTTATATTTATACGGTTCTTCAGGTTTTTTTCCTCCAATTTAAAAATCGTGCTAAAATGCACAAATGTAAAATTTACTATCTTAACCGTTTTGTAAGAGGTTAATGTTGACACATTCATAACATACAATCATCACCGCCATTGATTTCCAGAACTCTTTTTGTCTTGTAAAACTGAAATTCTACACCCATTAAACAAAAACTCCCCATCTCCCCCTACTCCCAAGTCCCTGGCAACCAGCATTGTGCCTCAAGGATTTTGACTAAGTACTTCATTTAAGTGAATCATACGGTATTTGTCTTTTTGTGACCGGCCCATTTCAGATAGTATGATGTTTTCAGGGTTCATCCACGTTGTAGCCTGTCTCAGAATTTCTTTCTTTTTGGTGCTGGGTGATACTGCATTGTATGTATAAACCACATTTTACTTATCCTTTCACCTGTTCGTGAACTCTTGGGTTGCTTCTATACTTTGGTTATCGTGAAAAATGCTGCCACGATCGTGGATGTACAGGTATCTCTTAGAGACCCTGCTTTCAGTTCTTTTGTTTATACCTCCAAGGGAAATCACTGGATCGTATGGTAGTTTTATGGTCTTGTGTTTTGAGGAACCACCATACTGTTTTTGGAATGGCTGCACCATTTTACGTGGCCATTAACAGTGCTCAAGGGGTCCAGCATCTGCATGTTGTCACCAACCTTGTTATTTTCAGTTTCTTTAGATGGTCATTCTAATGGGTGTGAAGTGGCATCTCGTCGCAGCTTTGATTTGCGTTTCCCTAATGGTTAGGGATGTTGACCCAACTGCTTGTGTGCTTGTTGGCCACTTGGAGATCTTCTGTGAAGAAATGTCTATTCAAGTCCTGTGCCTGGCTTTTTAGCAGGTTGTTTTCTTGTTGCATTCTTGGAGTCACGTATACTTTCTGGATATTAATCTCTTATCAGCTATGATTTGCAAATATTTTATCCCATTTTTTTGTACTTTGTTGACAGTGCCTTTGATGCACAAGATTTTTAAATATTCATGAAGACTAATTTGTCTATTTTTCTTTTGTTGTCTGTGCCTTTGGGTGTCATATCCAAGAAATCATTGCCAAATCCAATGTCATGCAGCTTTTGTCGTATGTTTTTCCCTTAGAGTTTTACAGTTTTAGGTCTCGCATTTAGATCTTTGGTCCATTCGAGTTAAATTTTGTTTATGGTGTTAGGTGAGGGTACAGCTTTGTTCTTTTGCATGTGGATATGCTCTTCTCCCAGCACCATTTGTTTAAGAGTCTGTCTTTTCCCTATTGAATGGTCTTGGCACCGTGGTCAAAAATGATTTGACCATATATGTAAGGGTTCATTTCTGGGCACTCTATTCTGTTCCATGTATGTTTCTGTCGATGTATGTTTCTCTGCCAATTCCACACTATTTTGATTACTATAGCTTTGTAGTAATTTGTTTTTTTACTTTTAGATCAGGAACTGTGTGTCCTCCAGCTCTCCTCTTCTTTTTCAAGACTGTTTTGGCTATTTGGTGTCCCTTGAGATTTCACATAAATTTTTGGATGCGTTTTTCAATTTCTGCAAAGAACATCATTGGAATTTTGATAGGTATTGTATTGAATCTATAGATTGCTTTAGGTAGTATTGAGATCTTTTTAAAAATAGACTTTATTTTACTTATTTATTTTTGAGAGAGAGAGAGAGAGAGTGAACATGCGAATGCATGCAAGTGGGGGAGGGGCAAAGAGAGGGAAAGAGAGAATCTTAAGCAGGCTCCACCATGAGATCGTGACCTGAGCTGAAATCAAGTGTCTGACTTTTAACTGACTGAGCCACCCAGGTGCCCTGGTATTGACATTGTAAAAGTATTAAGTCTTCCAGAGGCACCTGGGTGGCTCAGTCGGTTGAGCATCTGACTCTTGATTTCGGCTCAGGTAATGACCCAGGGTCATGGGATCCAGCTATGTATCAGCCTCTGTGCTAAGTGTGCAGTTTCCTTGGGATTCTCTCTCTCTCTCTGTCCCTCTCTCTAGCCCCCCCCCCATATATGTGTGTGTGTGTGTGTGTGTGTGTATTATATATATGTATATAATAAAATGAAAAAAGTACTAAGTCTTCCAGTTTATCAATATGGAATACGTTTCTACTTATTTATGCCTCCTTCAGTTTCTTTCAGCAATATTCTGTAGTTTTCATTGTATAAGTCTTTAGCCTCCTTGATTAAATTAATTCCCAAGTATTTTATTCTTTTTGATGCTATTGTAAATGGAATTGTTTTCTTAATTTCCTCTTTAGACTGTACGTTGTTCATGTATAAAGATGCAAGTGATTTTTGCCTGTTGACTTTGTATCCTATTTGGCTGAATTCATTTATTCATTCTAACAATTTGGTTGTGTAATCTTTAGGATTTTCTACGTATAAGAGCATACCATCTGCAAACAGATAATTTTACTTCTTCCTTCCATTTTAAATGAATTTTATTTACCTCCCTTGCCTAATTCCTCTGGCTAGAACTTCCAGTGCTATGCTGAATAGAAGTGGTAAAAACAGATGGGCATCCTTGTCTTGTTCCTGACCCTAAGGAGAAACTTTCAGTCTTTCACCATTGAGCAGGAGGTTTGCTATAAGATTTCATATATGGTTTTTATTATATTCAGGTAGTTTCCTTCTATTCCTAGTTTGCTGAGTATTTTTTATCATGAAAGGGTGCTAAATTTTGCCAAATGATTTTTCTGCATCACTTGAGATGATGTTTGTTTTTTCCTCCCTTTATTCTATTAACATGGTATATTACATTAGTTGATTTTTGCATGTTCAGCCATTTTTCCATTCCAGGAGTAAATCCCACTTGGTCATGTTGTATAATTACTTTTAATCTGCTTCTGAATTCAATTTCCTAATATTCTGTGGAAGAGTTTTGCATCCACATTTATACGGGATATTGTATTGTTAGGCGACACTGTAGTTTTCTTTTCCTATGGTGCCTTTGTCTAATTTGGGCTCTGGGTAACGCTGGCCTTACAGGATGATTTAAGAAGCATTCCCTTATCTTTAGTTTTTGGGAAAAGTTTGAGAAGGTTTGATATTGGTTCTTCTTTAAATGTTTGGTGGAATCCACCAGAGAAGCCATCAGACCCAGGGCTTTTTGTTGTCAGGCGATTTTTGATTACGATTAAATCTCTATACTAGTTACAGGTCTATTCAGATTTACTATTTCTTCATAGTCTTGGTAGGCTTTGCGCGTCTAGAATTTGTCCACGTCAGCTAAGTTATCCAATTTGTTGGCATACAATTGTCCATAGAACTTTCCTATATATTTTTTTATTTCAATAACATTGAAAGAAAACCCGGTAAGTGGTGATGAGAGACAGAAGTGAGTGTGACAGTTTTGTTCTGTTGAAATCCTTACCCTATGCCCCTATGTAAATAAGGCAGAAATTAGTGAAACAGGCTGTTTGGAAGATTGAACATAGATAACATTGATATTTAACGAGAAGCTGCAGTCATCTCCCAACCCATTCCTTGCTCTCTGCTTTCTGCTCCGGGTCATCCTTCCCCCCAGCTGGGGAGGATCAGCTTCCTGAAGCATGGGCCCGAGTGTACATTCACCCTCTCAGAATCCTCCTTCACAGTCCCCTCATCCTCTGTGGAATAAAAGCCTGGCTTCCTCAGTGAGGGATTTCAAGCCATCACACTGCAGTTCTTGTCTGTAGCCCTCTCCTCGGACCCCAGCACACCTGGGAGTCAGAGGAGGGTTTTTCTCTACACGCGACACCTCAGCGTCTCGTCCCGTGAGCTTGCTATTCCTCTGTCTGGAATAGCTCCTCATCTGCCTTACACAAGCCTCTCCATCTCTCAAGGTTCAGCTCATGGGCCACCTTTTCTTGTAAATCTTTGTGACCTCCTCAAGTCAAAATTCATCTTCATTTGTGCATCCATTTAATCATCCAAAAAAATTGTGTGCTCCATGCTAGGCGGAGAGGAGCGAGATGCAGGTCCCATCATCAAGTTGCCTAGGGTCTTCTAGAAGGAGACTGATGTGCCCTCACCATAACTAACGCAGACTGAGCACATACTAAGTGTCAATAATGTCTCATTTAATCTTTGCAACAACCCCATGAGGTGGGGGCTCCTTCCCGCCTTAATTGTAGAGGTCCTCTGCCCAAGGTCACAAGGCTGAGGAAGAAGAGCTGGAATTCACAGCAGGCATTCTGAGCCCAGAGCCCTGCATTTGCAAATCACTGTTTTGTAATAAGTATGCTTCCTTCATCTGTTCTGATGTAATTGCTCTGAGTTGGTATCAATATTGTTTTAAAGCTCCCCCGGTGACTCCCCTGTGCAGCCAGAAGTGAGAATCTCTGCTGTCAAGGATACGGTGATGGCAAAAAGTGTGGATGGTCACATAGGCCTGGGGCATGGGGATTGGAAGGGGCTTGAACTCGATTAACTGGCAGGTCGGAACACAATGAGTGACGAGGGGAGGACAGGACACAGGGGACTGAGTAGCTTCAGGAACTGGGAGCTGCTCTGAGAGGCTGGGCGAGAGATCAGACTGTTAGAGAGGAAAGAAGGGGCCATGTTGGCCTTGAATGTCATGCCTAAAGAATGTGCAATTGATCCTTTAGGCAACAGGGAGACATGGAAGACTTAAAAATTATTTTTGCATTCATCATTTTTAATAAGCCCCCTAGAGGCTTACTGGAGCCCCTCACTTGCAGAAAATCTGCCCTAGTGGGCGTGTAAGATTTATGCAGTGCTGGTGTTTGTCTGATCTATGATGCTACAAGGGGGAGCACCTAACAGTACTCTTTGTCCACAAGGCAGAAAGAGCCAGTGTCCATCTGGAAACGCTTAATAGTTATGAGAGGCTTGTGCTGTATTTCCAAAATGCCAAAAATCCCCCGAGGGCAGACATCTCTGAATGGGGAGAGGCTACATGTGCAGCCTTTTGCTTTCCCCATCTCTGCCTGATGTAAAGCCTCAGCTGTTTGTCAGTGGATGTGGGTTGATCTAGTGAGGTTGGAAGAAGGAAGACTGGTCCTAGGAGGGGTCTTTTCAATGTGGAGGTGGCCTCGATCTGCATATAAACCTTTACATAGATCCTATTCCTCTGGGCTGGGCCTGAAACACTGCATTTCCTGTTGCCATGACACCAGCAGTCACTATTACAATCCCCCAGGATTCTGTGAAGGAGAGGGAGAGGGAGGGAGGGAGGGAGGGAGAGAACACAGGAGCGAGCCAGAAAGCATGGTAGTTTTTCTCCCTTTCCTTATTTTCCTTCTCTTTCCAATCCCTTCTTCTATCTTAAAGAAATACCAACAGAAAAGTACAAGCCAAATAGGCAAGGGAGACAGGGGAGAGTTTCCCTTTTCTCCATGTTGGCTGCTAAGAATATACCAGGCTACGTGAAGATGTGCTCTGAGGCAGGCTTTGCGGACAGGACGCTGATGGTTGCCTAAGCAGAGCGACCTCTTCTCCACTTCCTCTTTCCTAACACAACCCCAATTTGATAAAAAGAATAAATGCATACAGGTGACTTAGAGGAAGCTGCTCTATCCCTGCTCCTGGGATGGATCCTGATTCCAAGTCTAAGCCAAGGATTGTTATATATACTTTCTCCCCCTTGCTGGCGATTGCTTCAGAACCCCAGCCTTGAGCCTATCAACACGGGGCCCACTCCAAGCGATAGCGCCTAGTTCAAGGGCGGGCCGTGTCCTGAGTTGTGTCAGACACACAGAATGGAAAGACTTAAGTCTGTGTTTTTCAGGGAGAGAGGTTGCCTCCCTTGTTGGTCTGCTGGCAGCCATCTTGTGACCACGAGACAAGTCAGTGTGAGGAAAAAGTCAACACACAAAAAAGGAGGAGGACAGCCAAGTGAATCACAGAGAAATGGAGCTGGAACTCTGTCTTGTGCCTGGAGGTGGGGCCCACCTCTGGACCACCTGACAATTGAGATAATGTGTTTCCTTTTCAGTTGGGCTTGTAGCTGAGAAATGATTCCCGATTCTTTCCTAACTCAAAGTACCTGTCTTTGTAACTACAGAAGACTATAACAATGACAGAGTCTGTAAGAAGCTTTCTCAACAATTCTGTCATGTGAATCACCTAAGAACCTCTTGATGTAGAATGACCATTATTATCCCTATAATTCAGAGCAGTGTAGTGACTTGTCTAAGGCCAGGTCTCTATTTTAGTCCCATGCTCTTTTGACTATATCAAACCTCTCACGTAACTGTTACTGTAAATAAATCCCATGATTTATTATATATTATTATAAAATAAAAACTCCACTCATTTGTATAGTTCTTTGCACATTTAAATGCCTGGTTACATCTAGGGCTTTAATCTCAAAAGACCCCTGAAATGAATGTCTCAGATGTTACAGTCAGACACAGAAATAATACATGCTAAAATTAAGTGACGTGGCTGGTCTGGCAGGAAAAGATAACCTATGCCAATCAAGATCCCCCTTGGGATTTGGAGTTGGGACCCTGAATAAGATGCAGAGATGAAGGCCAAAGAGAGGAGAAGAGAAAGCCTATGGCCCCGAGAGAAGCAGGGGGAGAAGACACCTTGGTTTCTGGCCACTTTCTAGGTCCCATTTCCAGTGTGATGGAGGTCCAGCTGGACTGGGTCTCCTGCTCATGACATAGATGTTTCTGGGCCCTTTTACTCCAGTCAGTTGGAGTTGGTTTCTATTTCTTGAAGCTTTGATTCGAACTTCCCCTTCTTTAGTTTGTTTATTTACTTTGAGAGAGGGAGAGAGAGAGGTGGGGAGGGGCACAGAGAGAGAGAGAGACCCTAGGCAGGCTCTATGCTGTTAGCACAGAGCCTGATGCCGGGCTCCATCTCCCAAACTGTGAAATCATGACCTGAGCCGAAATCTGGAGTTGGATGCTTAGCCAGCTGAGCCACCTAGGCGCCCCCAAACCCTTTTCATCTCGTTTTAGTTATCTCTTTCCCTGACATGATTAGTAGTAAAAAATGAAAACACTTAAGATGAAAAGGGCTCTGGTGCCAGTCTTGTGGTAGCCTCAAGCAGGGGTTTGAGAGGCTATATCCCAGTCTGGAGGGAGGCTCTGGGAACAAGTGTGACAAAGAATCTCACAAGCTGTGGCAGCACCTGAGGAGGAAGAACACAGCCTGCACACCTGGGGTGCTCTGGGAGTGGGTGACCTTGAGCTGATGCTGTGAGAATGTCACCGTGGAGTTTCCGATATGTTTAAGACCATGGTTCACGGGGCAACTGGGTGGCTCAGTCAGTTAAGCGTTGGCTCAGGTCGTGATCTCAAGGCTCATGAGCTCGAGCCCCACGTCGGGCTCTGTGCTGACAGCTTGGAGCCTGGAGCCTGCTTCGGATCTATGTCTCCCTCTCTGTCTCTCTCTCTCTATCTCTCTCTCTATCCCTCCCCTGGTCATGTTCTGTCTCTCTCCTTCAAAAATAAATAACTATTAAAAAAAAAAAAAGACCATGGTTCACAACCAAGAGGATTTTGCCCCCTCCCCAAAAAGGTATGGTAGTGTTTGAAGACATTTTTGGTTGTCACAGCTTGGGGTGGGGCCTCTGCTTCTAGTGGGTAGAAGGGTGGGGGCGAGGGATGCTGCTGAACACCCTCTAGCACGTGGGACAGCCTCACAACCGTGAATTATCTAGCCTGACATACCAGTAGTGCCAGGGTTGAGCAACTGTGATTTCTGAGATTTTTTTTTCCCAGTGTGTTTATAAGAGGGTTATGTTTACTGATGTTCCAGTCTAGGAATTTTCCATAAATATTATAGGTAAATATTTTTTATAACCAAGGTGTGGACAACTCAGGCTCACTTTCCCCAGGACCGCTTCTGATCACCACGTACAGTCAGGTCAAATCCCGAAGCAGAGAGATTTACTGGTGGGCAGTGGGGGACTAGAGAGGTCATCCCTGTGTTCGATGACGGAGATAGGCCTCCGCCATTGGGCTCATTGATCCATGTGGCGTGTTTCTGCGTGTCAGAAAAGCAAAAAGGGAAAGCCTTTTTTGGTGTGCGTGTTTCGGACCATCATTTTGTACCTCGTTAAGAACCTGACATATGGTAATGCTTACCACATCCACAAAGGCTTCGACCAATAGTGATTTCTAGTAAGGTTGCAAACAGTAATTACGTTTCTAAAGTGGTAGTTTAGATCTTCTATTGCCAGTAGGAAAAAAATACTAGTTTGCAGGCATGCCCCCAAATGAGCTCTAAAGAACTCCTTCCAAGAGTTATTTATCTTCCGTAATGGAAGGGCAGTAAATCTGGGGGAAGGGCTGAGGACCTCAGTGAAAGGCGAGGTGGACCATGACCGCTCCTTTCAGTTACTCTGGCAACTGTGTGTGGTTAAAAGATTCTCATGGAGCTTTGGAAGATGAGCTTCTCTCATCAGAAGCTTCTTTACTTAATGTGTTTGACACTGTGGATTAGCGCTGCCTCCTCCCAGTGGGTTTTCTCCTTTGGGCTCTGAGGTTTGTGGTTGCCAAGGGCTGTCCATTCTGAATGTGGAGCTGTGTGCTTGGATCCGTCCAGCTGTGATCCCCGGAGGCTCGACTGGCCTGAACGCTCTGTGCTTTCTGGTCTGCCTTCAATTCTGAGGCACAGAAAAACATTTTCAGGTCTTGCCTCGCCTCCCAGCTGGGGTAGGAAGGAAGATGAGGGTGATTCTGTAAGATCCATAGCATCTTCCCGTTGGCCTCCTGGTAACGCGTGGGTTCCTCTCAGATGAACAGGGTCCTGGGTCTTCCCATGCTGCAGAGAGGCAAGCACGGGGCTGTGGGTTAAAGCGCATTCTTGAATCCCAGCAACCAGAGGCTCCTCGAGGTAGGGGGAGGGCAGGTCGTGGAGGAGGGCAGTCGCTGCGGCTGGGCATTTGAGGTGATGGAGGCTTAAGTCCCAGACATCGGCGGAACCAGCAGAAGGAGGCATTCTGAAGCAGGAGACCCAGGTCTCCAAAGCCATGTGGCGTCCCCCTCCAGGGGCCCTCTCCAGACCATTCTCAGCTCTGATGGAGCCTTCCAACCGTCCTTCGTGTCCATCCCGACAATTTTGGCCCAGCTGTCTAGTGCCCTGTTACATGAGATGGGATTCATTTCTTTGTTGTTCTTCATGGGACGTTTTCGAACCTGAGAGCCCACTGGGATCATAACAACTTCATTTGTTGAATCCCTACCGAATGCTCCACACCGCACACATACCGTCTTCTTTAATTATCGTGGCGGTCCTACGAGGTAAGTCCTACTATGCCCACTCTTTAGAGTAGGAAACTGAGGTTTAGAGAATTTAGGGAGCTCTCCAAGGTTGGAATGAATAGGTGGCAGCACCAGAATTCCGCCCCAGGCCTCACTTTATCCCCGCTTACTGCCTCATTCTACCCCTGCAGGAGGGTTTCACGTTCCTCTTCACCTTGACACGTAATGTCCCAGGTTTTTTGAAATATTCTGTTGACAGTAGTTAAGATGCACACTGTAAAACGCATACGTTGTGTAATAAAATTGTCTTGGTTGTGAGGTCAAGGGATTTTTTTTTTTTCTGAGTCCTATCTGGGCCTGAACTCACACAGAGCTTTCTCTCTCTCACAAACGCTATTTAGGGTAAAGTGATGCACCAGGCATATTTTTAAGTTTAACCAGGCATAACACACCCATCTAAATAAACATTTGAGTGTATTGTAATTGACTGTGTAATGAGATGTTAAAATCGGATGACCCTTTGTCTTAGCTTCAGCGGAGACTGGAGACTACATGAGAACTCATTGCATGTTCCAAAGTGGTCTCCCTGACGGTCCTCTTCCTGCTGTCTGAAGTGATGGGGGTGGGGACACGCCCTGCTCCCCTCCTGCATCTGGAGAGGGGGAGGAGGGGAGGAAATGCCAATAACTTCTCCTACAGCCGTTCCTGCTCTCTGGTCTCCAGCTTCCCACTCGGCTCCTATAACTCTGGTAGTAGTCTGGAGGGAGGCAGTCGGCCACACATCCCGGCTCTTGGTCACCTCCTTTGGAAGTCCATCTTGGATGTCCTGTAGCCCCATTTAAAATGACCGACTGGTCTTGGGGGTGCAGTGGACGGGTGTCTGGCTCATGAATGAGACATCTACATCTACCGGAGAGAGAATAGCTTGTGGGAAAGCAGACCCTGTACAAGAGTCAGCCTGGGGTCACTTCAGGTCCTGCCCAAGCCAGGTACACGGAGGGCTGAGGAGGCCACAGTGGAAATCATAGGAGATAGACTGCTGTTTTTTCAGAGGCTGAGCAAGGAGCTGTAACACAACCCCCTCCCCCCCCCCGCCCCTGGCCAGAGCAGATCCGTATGCAGTGGCATCTGGGGAACCGCGGCTGAGGCGTTCCCAACAAACTGGTAGCATCTCCCAAGAACCCACAGAAGTGCCCCCTGCAAACAAGAAACACCTGCACATGCCTGCCAAACCCAAGGAACCTGGATGCCAACTTACAACAGAATCCGCTGTAAGGCCCTTCTGTCCTCTTACCTTTCCTCTCTGTACCCACTTCAACTCTGGATCTGAAGGTACTGTCATTGGCAGCTAAGTGGAAGGTGGGTAGAGGCACAAGGCAGAGAAAGAGAGAATCTAGTCATGCCTCCTCCATTGCAGCAGTTAGGCCTGGGGTGGGGGTGAAACTTTAAACTTAAGCATTACTTAGTATTACATCCATATTAATGACTAAACTGATTGTCTGGAGGTGTAGCGTGGGTAAGATCTTTTTAAAAATTCTGCATGTGGCCTGAGATATTAAGGGACCTACTCTGATTTCATCCAGGGCAGAGGCAAGAATTGCGGCAGAGTATGTGAATCGGCGGAGGGGTGGGGTGGGGGGGGGTGCACCTAGGGGAGCTTGAGAAGCATTAGGATAGTGCCCTCCATTCTGCTTGTCCAAATGCCACGACATTACTTTTCCCCCTCACTCTTCGGCTCCAGACCGTGTGGTCCTTGCAGGCATGGTGCTACCTCAGGGCCTTTGCATTTGCTCTTTTCTCTGCCTGGAATGTTCTTCCTCCAAGTGTCCACATAGATTGCTCCCTGGTTTTCTTCACCTCTCTCTTTGTTTAAATGTCCCTTTATCAGACATTTTATCTAACCATGCAATGCAAATCGTCATCCACATCTCACTGCTCTGTCCAGTCCCCTTATTATACATTCTTAGGTTTTCCACAGCCCATAATACCACCACACCTCTCATGTGGATCTGTTTATTGTGTGCTCCCCAGAGCAAGCTCTAGGAGAACAGAGACTATTTTCTTCACTCTTCTTCCCAAATGCATAGAATTATGGATAGCACATGATTGTGGCCCAATAAATATTTGTTATTTCTGTTGTTCAGTGTTATCTCTGCTTCCCCAAATTCCTTTTACCTTTCGGACTGTAGATTCATTCACTCTATTATACAAGCAAAGCCAGTCTGGGCAAGCTGACTCACACCTTTACTTCCAAAGCCTGTTTTCTCTGTCTGGGACACAAAGGAACCCGGAGGAGGGAATTCACTTAGCATTGAGATGCCAGTGACCTGATCTCTTGGAAACGATACATTGGGTTCCCCTGAAGGAATAGTTTCTCTCTCTCTCTCTCTCTCTCTCTCTCTCTCTCTCTCTCTCTTTTTCTTTTTAAATCTGAGAAGAAAGAATGCAGAATGAGTCCCTTCTCACTATAGCCCGAAGGGTGGTTTTTATGAATTTTTACCACATGTCCACACAAAACTTTAGCCTTTCTCTCACTGAAGGAAAGAATGTGAGAAATTTTTACTAGAGTCTTGTCCGTGTAGAGACCCTTATCAGGGAAAGTGATTTTCTGAAGTGGCCTGAGTCATTAGGAAATAGGTTTCTTTCTCTGACTCGCAGCTAACTTAGCCCTCGAGCGAAGACAAAGGACTCCTTTTGGGGACTGGCTACTCACAGGGCTTGATAATGAGGTCTGCTCCTTGGCCTTCCCCCTGAGGATCAGGTCTTCCCAGCACACCTGACAAGTGTTCTTAAATCAGGAGCTCATCTAAGAATGACAGAAATAAAAACCTCCCTTCCTGACAGAGCTTCTCCGGTGAGATCCTTACGTCTGCTCCCCTCCATCATTATTACCCCTGTGTCTACACTTGCAGGAAGGAATTTTCTCTGCAATTTCTCTGAAATTTAGTTGGCTTGAAAATGATGTTTTCAGGGATGGCAAAGATTAATTTGGTGCAGTGACAGGGAAACCAGGACCCTGTGTACTTGCTGCCTGGCG
The DNA here is from genome assembly GCF_023721935.1 of Panthera uncia. NCBI lineage: Eukaryota > Metazoa > Chordata > Mammalia > Carnivora > Felidae > Panthera > Panthera uncia. The sequence goes on from NW_026057579.1 coordinate 10,951,759, forward strand.
GATTGAGAATGTGAGCTTTGGAAATAGACCGCGTGGGTTTGAGGTTGAGCTCTATCACTTACTAGCCGTGTGACCTCGGACAATGTACTTAACTTCTCAGTGCCTCAGTTTTCTCATCTGCAGAATAGGAATAGTAACAACCTACCACATATGGTTGTTGTTAGGATTAAATGAGTGAATATAGGAGGAGGGCTTAAAACAGTGTCTGGGCACATAAGAATAGCTGTGTAGGTGTCGGCAAATATTATTTTTGTTCAGTGGTGGTCAATCGTGATTATCATCATTATCCCCATTGTTTTATCTCCATCCTCCTGCAAATGGGGCCCATTTATTTATTTATTTATTTTACATCTAAGTTAGCGTATAGTGCAACAATGATTCAGGAGTAGATTCCTTAATTCCCCTTACCCATTTAGCCCATTCCCCCTCCTACAACCGCTCCAGCAACCCTCTGTCTGTTCTCCATATTTAAGAGTCTCTTAGGTTTTGTCCCCCTCCCTGTTTTTATATTATTTTTCCTTCCCTTCCCTTATGTTTGTCTGTTTTGTCTCTTAAAGTCCTCATATGAGTGAAGTCATGTGATTTTTGTCTTTCTCTGACTAATTTCACTTAGCATAATACCCTCCAGTTCCATCCACGTAGTTGCAAATGGCAAGATTTCATTCTTTTTGATTGCCGAGTAATACTCCATTGTATATATATATATACCACATCTTCTTTATCCATTCATCCGTCGATGGACATTTGGGCTCTTTCCGTACTTTGGCCATTGTTGATAGTGCTGCTATAAACATGGGGGTGCATGTGTCCCTTCGAAACAGCAACAGCACACCTGTATCCCATGGATAAATGCCTAGTAGTTCAATTGCTGGGTCATAGGGTAGTTCTATTTTTAGTTTTTTTGAGGAATCTCCATACTGTTTTCCAAAGTGGCTGCACCAGTTTGCATTCAAATGGGGTCCATTTAGACTCTAGTTGAGGACTTAGGAGAGGAAAAGCAGCCAGCTGAATCTCTCTCAACAAGATGCTGCTCAGATTAATCATGGCTTCATTTTTCTCGACTTGTTGGTGAAGGAACCACACGGGTTTGTGACCCCCATTGAGTTCTGTTCTTCTAGGGCTCCAGAAAGGGAGTGATTCTACACTTGTGTTCTTTCCTACTCTCTCAGATTTATAAGGATCATCACCCCATTCTCATGAAAATTTTCTACATGACTGTAGGGCAATCGAACCAATCAGATGGCTGAGGAATGATACCTAGCTTTTTAAAAAGAATTGAAGAAAGCCTCTAGTCGAGAAATGGGACGTAGAAGTGAGCCTAAACATTTTTTTTAACTGTATCACCAAAATAAAACACAAATACCAAAATATTCTCCAAACTGGATCTAAACCAAACTAGTGTTTCTTTTGTTCCAAGACCATGGCTTGTAGATTTGAGGAAAGGATTTTGGCATCCACTATCTCAGTTCACCTTTCTCCCTCAGGATATTAGCACTGGAATGTGGCAGCGGATTTCAGCCGAGTCACAACATCTGCATGGGGGATTTGCCTTTTGCAGGTTGCCACATGATGTGCCGCGTTTATAGGTCTCAACTCAGAGCATCACCTGGTACCTGCTTTGTACGCTTCCCAGGCAGCCCCGAGCATTTCACATGGGCAGTCTCTAAGGATCTCTTCAAGCTTTGCAGTCTGGTGAAGCGGAAAGTTTTCTAGCTGATTAAAAACAAATTCTAAATCTAGTATCCACGACTGTTTGTTTAACGGATGAGGTAACCGTAGAAAAATGCAATAAACAAAACTGAAATAGTCTTTGCTCCATTGTGAACGTGGGGCTCTGGGAATCTTGCTGGATTTTGGTCCTTCCTCTCCTGTTCTGCAAACAGGAACTCACCTAGAGGATCACAGACTGACTTAAGTGTGTGTGTGTGTGTGTGTGTGTGAATTAAAATTTTCTTCTTCATTGTGGAATTTCTTTTTGGTTCTGTTTTATGTCGTCTAGGACTTTGTTGAACCTATTTTGTTTTTGTGTTGTTTTCCTGGTGTTATTATGTAGCTGCATTGTAGCTTTAGAACAATTATTTTGAATTCTTTGTCAGGTAGTTCATGTATCTCCATTTCTTGAGGGTCAGTTTTTGGAGATTCACTGTGCTTCTTTGGTGATGTTGTTTCCCTGTTGCTTCATGATCCTTATACCCTTGTCCAGTGTCCAGTTACCTCTTTTGGACTTCATGGCCTGACTTCAGTAAGGAAAGGTGACTTTGGTAAGATGACTTCACCTGTGGGTCGAGGCATGATGGGGCAGACTGCAACCCTGGGTCTAGTGGTACAGGGAACCAAGTGTAGCAGCTTGTGGTGGCTCTGGGTCCAAGGACGTATGATGTCTCGACAGCTCAGGCTGCTGGGGTCCATAACATTGACAACCGTGTAGTCCTTGGTGAGAACTTTGGTGTATCTGCAAGGGCTCTTTGGGTCCTTAGTGATGCCTCAGGGTCCAGAGGCTAGAGACCAGAGAGGGCAGGCAGTGGTGATGGCTGGAGCTGGCGTCGTGCATGCAGGGGCTGCCGTGGTCGGCTGCAGGTGCCTGTGTGGTGGCAGGGGCCGGTTGCGGGCACGCCTTTGGTGGCGGGGGTGGGGGCAGGCCCAACTGCTGGTGCACTAGCAGGTGCCTGGCTCCTGATTGTCATTATGCTCTCTTGTGGCCTCGGGGCCTCACCATGGGCTGTGCACAGCAGTGGAGCCAGTGATGGGAGTTGGGCCAGCAGGGTACAGGTGCACAACTGGAGTGGCTTAGCTGCAGGTGAGCCCAGGGGTGCGGGCAAGTAATGAGTTAGGGCTGGATCTGAGCTGACAAGCTGCTGTGCGGGCCCTGGCCATTGGCATGCTCTCCTGCCACTTAATTAAAATTAACCGGGAGCACCCGGGTGGCTCAGTTGGTTAAGCATCCGACCCTTGATTTCAGATCAGGTCATGATCTCATGGTGTGTGGGATCGAACCCCTGTTGACGGGCTCTGTGCTTACGGTGTGGAGCCTGCTTCGAATTCTCTCTCCCTGTCTCCATTCTCTCCCCCCCCCCCCCGCTCTCTCTCTCTCTCTCTCAAAATAAATGAACGTTTTAAAATTAACAGCCAGCACTATATCAAATGGTCATTTCTGATGCCTCACCTAAATTCGCCCCGGTCTGGCGCTCCTTCCTTTCCCTCTTCTCTGCACTAACTACGTAAGCTGCTCGCTGCCATGTGTACAATGACCTTTCGTATGTGTCACATGTCGCAGGCCCCCTTTGCAGCTCTCTAGCTCACACCATGTATGTTCAGAGGGCCAGGAATTCCATGCCCTTCTGCAAACCAGAGGGACACATTCTTAGGCAACGAGAGAGGGCCTTTGGGGTTTCTCAAATTACAGACATCACAGAAGTTGCCTCTCTTGCTTATCATTTGCTGACTGATTAATTAGCTCATATCCTCTGGATGAAGAAATGGCAACACATTTCTCATAATTATACTCATATCACATAATTTCCTAAGTCTAATTACTTAGGACATCCACAAGTGTTAATGGCTAAAAGTCTGAAGAGTATCACCATCAATGTGTCTCACAGCTGATCTGATTTCTTCGTTCTAGTCACATACAATAAAGAGAATTTGGGGGCATCTGGGTGGCTCAGGTAAGTGTCTGGCTGCAGCTCAGGTCATGATCTCACAGTTCGTGTGTTCGAGCCCCACGTCGGGCTCTGTGCTGACAGCTCAGAGCCTGGAGCCTGCTTTGCATTCTGTGTCTCCCTCTCTCTCTCTGCCCCTCCCCGGCTTGCACTGTGTCTCTCTCTGTCTCTCAAAGATAAATGAACGTTAGAAGAAATTAAAAAAAATTTTTTGCTGACATTTGGGTGCTGATGGTATATCAAGCACCAATGGAAGCTTTTTTCACAATCCTAATAGACACGAATGATAGATGCCTTTTACAGATGAGAAAACCGAGGCCCAAAAAGTTGAAGTAACTTGCCAAGGTTAACACGTTTAAAAAGAGGCAGATCCTCCTGCCAGACAAACTCCCACAGGATCCATGCAGCACAAGAGGGCCACTTGAACTTGGCCTTGCATGCAAGGCCTTAAATTTAGGTATTTGACATTATCTCCATATGAGGTCACACAGTCATAGAAATGCACTAGAAAACTGAAGTAGGTCTGGCATACAATTTGGACCACACTGTCCTCATAATAAAACTGTTATATATTATATATATACACACACACACACACGTTTACATACATATAATTATGTAATATATAATAGTATATACACATACACATGTATACACAGTTGTGTTACATTTCTGTAATATGCAATTACGGTACATTTCATTTTTGTGTGTGTTAAAGTCTTAGGTAAACATAAATATTTTAAATATATCATAGGTTCCATACTTCTTTCACTTTGTAATATACAGAGGCCTGGCCATGTCTTGACACGGGAGAGGTCCCAGTGCACAGAACCGTAGCATTAGGAGGGAAACTTAGAGACTAGCTATCTTGTCCAACTTTTTATTTCATACGTGAGGACATGGAGACACAGAGATGTCGAGTAACCTCCCCAAGGTTACACAGCTAGAAGGCCCTTCTACTGACAGACCGATGTGCTCTGTCCTGCACCGACTGCTGCTGCTGTAGCTGTTGCTACCTGGTTCATGCTTCCAAATAAGCAAGGAGAGGTTACGCGTATGGGCACAAGTAACATTCTGGAAGCCGTGTAACATTTATTTCGAGGCCAGTGACTCCCTCCAGTGTAATCTGTTTTTGAATATGGTGGGAAAAAAGATTACATTTCCATGGGACTTTGCGCATTTCAAAACCCATTTGGAGCTGAGAATCAGCAGTGGACCTTGTGACCACCCTGGGAGGGTGTGTGCGCAGGCATTGCTACTTCTGTTTTTCAGATGGGTAAACAGAAGTCAAGAAATGTTGCACACCTCTCCCAACGTAACACAGCCAGGTAGTGGCAGAACTGTTACTGTAATTTAGGACTCCTGGCTTAGACCGTTGTGCTGCACGCCGCTGCTTTTCTGCGTGCGATACGTCCTACAGGAATTACAGAGAGAGCACAAGCATTTTTGTTTTCCTGATGCTATTCATAAACCATTTTAAATCCAGGTTTGTTTTTTTTTGTCTGAAAGAAACTATTCCTCATGTAATCAGTAACCTGGCAAAAAAGATAACTAGATCTTCTAAACGATATTCATACAGTAAATGCTATGAAGATAGACAGTAAGCGTTTCCAGTGTTCCTTAGGTGTTTCCTTTCAGTGGTGAGGTATAAGATATATTTAAATGAAGCTTAGTCTGGGAAACCAGCACATTGCAATTAAAAATGCAGCCCTTTAGTCTTGCAATTCTTTGTCTAAAGCCCTTTTACAAAAGAGGGTATTTTAATTCAATAAATAAAAGGCACTTCCAGCTTTCCTACTGGAGAAGGAGAAGGAGGAGGAGGAGGAGGAGGAGGAGGGGGAGGAGGAAGCTTAGCTACCACTTGCAACTAACACACATAACAGAGGAAACACACAAACAAATAGCATTTGATCTTGCTTTGCTGCAGGGCGTTTTCATCTTTCAAAAGAGGAGGGAAAAACAACCTCAGAACTTTAACCACCAAAGCTTCCAAATTTATTGCAACACAACGTAATGGCAAAATGCTATTTTCTTAGCGCTCAGATTTTTTGAATAACCACCATGGCCAAGAATGCCTGGTTTTATTTTTACAATACACCCAAAGAAAATCTGGAATTCTACTCTCGATTTGGGGATGGCAGAGATGCCTGGGTTTTTCAGAGCAAACCATTGAGTCTAGTTATTCGATCTTATCCTCTCTGTTTAACCTGTGCTTGAGGCATTTATTTCATGTTTATACTAGTTTGACACAAATCATGCTTAAAAGAGATTTCATACCCTGTCTCCCTCTGCAAAGTTGCGCTACAATAGTAGACTTAACAATGCCAGCCCTTTCTTGGGCTTATCAGTTAAAGAAGCATTCAGCCTAAGAAAACGCTTCCAGTGGAAACAGGATACACAATTGAACATCTAGCCACATTCCGCCAAGATTTGTGTGAGCAGAAAGAAGTGTAGATCTGCACTAAAAAACTTCTCTTCATTTAGCATCAATGTGTCCGTTTCTCATACTGCTTTTCATACATGGTTGGAAGCAACTTGTTACAATTCTGTTACATTCAGTATAGGAAGCAAGGTTTAAAAAGGGCAGGGTAATAAAGAGACTTAAAGCTACTTCAAAGTTCTACACAAATGTCCTACTTTTCAACTTTTTTTTTTTACCATAATTAAATTGGTTTAAAAATACAGTGAAAATCTTGTTCTAATCTTATCTCAGCACAATTTATTTATAGTTGATATACATAATATTAGTCGTTTACAAGGATGTCAACTACCCCCACTCCCTCCCAATTCTCCTGAGACTGAAATTTGTCCAGACTGATTACTTGGTCAGGGTGTGTATTATAGTTTCTTAATGAGAAATACATTTTAACATTTTTATAATAAGGTATGGAAAGCAAACTATCTACATAGCTTAGTAATTCATCAGACATACCTTGTTTGAAGAAAGCAATTTTTTTTCAAAAATTTTCCACCACACAGAATGGATATCCTTTTTTCTTTAAGCTTTTCTGCATCACAAATCCCATCCAAATTATTCTAAAGAAGAAACAAGGAGAGGTCCAAGCAACTTTCCTCTTTTCTCAGAGGAGCTAATCAAACATTCCCATCAACCTCTCAGCACTTTGAAAAGCACATTTTAGCCACACACACACACATCCACACACGTACATGCTCACGCACACACACACACACACACACACACACCCTCACACACTGCTTCTCACACTGGTTTTAGTGCTGAATTAGGCGGTCCTCTTTCAAATTTCCACTCCCACTTGCTTTTCTTTGGGGTAAGGATTTCTAAATATTCTTCTCTAGCCTAAAGCACACATTTTCAGTAAGCAAATTCTATAATTAGAAATTCTAAAAAGTAGAAGAGAGGAGGCTAGATAAAATGGGAAACAAAAAGTATCCTTTAAAAAGGTTGTACACGGGGCGATTAGATTTTCTCTTTCTTTTTCAAATGCTACGAAACAGCTGGTTAAACTGCATAAGGAAAGACTACTGTGCCAACACGACCAACCTGATTCTACCGGACTCTCACTCCTGGAGTCAAAAGCACTTTTCCTACATGGTAATGCTATGTATTTATTTTTTTTTTTAATTTTTATTGTTTAGCTCACTGTGGTCCTTTCTGCATTTTGGCAAGCTTAATGAAATGACTGTAGTCTATGCTGCTAGTAACAGGACACAAGATAATAATAGTGGGAAGCCAAACCTGACTCATGTTTCGAAAAACTGATGGTGGCGAGCTCACATCATCAGTGAAATCTGCCGATTTTAGTTATTATTGGTGTCATCAGTTACATGAAAGGAATTCAGACCCAAAACATGCACAGGCATTAGCATATCACAGCATTTTAAACAGCACACCGTGAGTCCATCTGGCACTCCTTGAGATTCAAGTGTGTGTCAATATGACGAGCATCTTCTCTCCAGCAGGGCAGGAGGTAGCATAGAACCATTTCTCCTCCTGCTGGGGAATGTGCACTCACGCAGCCTTTCCCCAGCAGCCTTTCCACCCTATCTGTTGCTCTGAGGTTGCCCCTTATTTAAGATTACGGTTGGAATGCTATTGAACTTTCTCCCCCCTCCCTTTGGTTCTGCATGTAAATTATTTCTTAGTCCTGTTTCTTCTTCCACCAACCCCTGAGCCAAAACCATTGGTAGTAAGAATGCGGCTGCCATCATCATAAGGATGGCTTGTCCCACCATCAGGGTTAGGCGAGGTTCAGATGAAATGGTTGCCCAGGGCACCTGGGTGGCTCAGTCAGTTAAGCTTCTGAGTCTTGATCTCGGCTCAGGTCATGAGCACATGGTTTGTGAGTTCAATCCCTGCATCAGGCTATATGCTGATAGCACAGAGCCTGCTTGGGATTCTGTCTCTCCTTCTCTCCACCCGTCTCCACCCCCCTCAAAATAAATAAACTTAAAAAAAGAAATAAATGACATTCCAACCTGAATAACTGCTGTTTATCAAATACTTTCGCTAGGAATGGTGATAGCCATTAGATAGATCATAGATCATAGATCATCTCATTAAAACTTAAAAGAATCTAGAGAGGCTGGTACCATTATTCCCATTCCTCAGATAAGAGAACTAAGGCTCAAAGAGATTAAGTAACCCAGACAGAGAGGCAAGAACGGGGATTCAAATTCAAGGCCATCTCATTCAGAGGCAAGTGTGCTGTGTTAGCTTCTAATGTTAGTCTGGAGCTTCTTCTCTTTCCCTAATTTGTTTTCTTTTGGTGAATAAGGCAGAATCAGATGTAAAGGTACTGAGAAACATGTGAAGAGATGCTCAAAGAGAAATGCAAATTCAAAGCAACTATATTTGTGGTGATGAAAAATACTGTGGTCACCCCATATCCTTGGGGGACATATTCCAAGACCTGTAGTGGATGCCCAACACTGACTATAGTACCGAACCTTATCTATACTATGTTTCTTCCTCTGAACCTTATCTATAGTATGTTTCTTCCTCTGCGTGCATACCTACCTACGATAAAGTGCAACTTAGAAATTAGGCACAGTAAGAGATTAGCAACAATAAGTAATAATAAAATAGAACAATTATAACAATATACTATAATAAAAGTTATATAATGTGATCACTCTCTCAAAATATCTCACTGTATTGTATTCTTGTGATGGCACAAGATAATGTAACAGAGTGAGGTGACAGACAGGCACATTGTGACGCAACGTTAGGCTACTATTGACCCTCTGGCAATTTGTCCGAAGAACCATCTGTTTCTAGACCAGGTTGACCATGGGTAAGAGAAACCACAGGTAAGGGAGACTACTGTAGATACTGATGGTTGTACATTATGAATGTAATTAATGCTAATGCATTAATGAACTTAAAATGGTTAGACTAGCAAGTGTCTTGTTATATACGTTTCATAATAAAACAGAAATTCCCTTTTGGGAAAAATAATAAAACCTATATAATAACATTATGACAAGGAAATTAATATTCATAAAGTTCTTGGAATCTTACCTATGTGAGGCAAATACGATATTAGTGTTTTTAAAATGAGTAAAATGTACATCAGCACTACTGCGATCATTTTCTATTGCTGGGTCACAAATGACCATACAGTCAGTGTCTTAAAACAACGCCCGTTTCCTGTCTCCCAGTTGTGTGGGTTGGAAGTCCAGGTGGGGCATGACTGGGTTTTCTGCTCAGGGTCTCACAAGGCTGAAATCAAAGTATCAGCTGGACTGAGCTCTTATCTGGACGCTCTGAGAAAGAATCTACCTTAAGTTTGTTCAGGTTGTTGGCTGAATTCAGTCCTTTGTAGTAGTAGGATTGAAGTCCTCATTTATTTTCTTTCTTTCTTTCTTTCTCTCTTTCTTTCTTTCTTTCTTTCTCTTTCTTTCTTTCTTTCTTTCTTTCTTTCTTTCTTTCTTTCTTTCAAGTTTATTTATTTTGAGAGAGAGAAAGAGAGTGTGTGTGAGCAGGGGAGGGGCAGAGAGACAGGGAGCGAGAGAATCCCTATCCGTGCGGAGCCTGATGCAGGGCTTGAACTCATGAACTGTGAGTTCATGACCTGAGCGGAAATCAAGAGTCAGACACTTAACCGACTGAGCCACTCGGGTGCCCATTTTCTTGTTGGCTGTCAACCACGGGCTGCTCTGAACTCTAGAGGTCACCCCACTTCTCCCCACATGCCCCTCCCCCATCTTTAAGCCAGCCATGACATGTTGCATCCTTTTCATGCATGGATTCTGACTTTCTCTTCTACAACAAACCAGAGAAAACTGCCTATAAAGGGTTGTTGTGATTAGTTTAGGCCCACTGGGATAATATCTTAATGTCGACTGATTAGTGACTATAATTACATCTGCAATGTTGCTTTGCCGCTTAACTGTGACATAATCATGCCCCAGGGGCAAAGATCATCTTAGAAGCCTGCCTACCTGCTGCTATTCATCTCAACAACGTTACTTTGAGGGAAAGAAAGAAGCAGAATGAGAAACAATACAACATTGGAACGGTTCATTGTTTGTGTCAATCTATGTGTCTAGCTTGCTGACTGCAGACCCCAGATTTCTCAGTCACCATGTGATCCAATTTCTCAGCAAATCTCTCTCTCTCTCCCCTTGGTTCTGCTGCTTTGGGGAGCACCCACGACTACAAATGCAATTATGAAGATTAAAACGATGCACATAAAACTGCAATATTCATTTTGCAAGAACACTTATCAGTCAATGAATATATACTCAGCAGACCCCTGGTGCTTCTGAGCCTCGTGCTTGCTGTTGCTGACGGCTTCTCTCGGATCCCTGTGTGGATCACATGCTCATCTTTGCTCAAATATCAAGATGTGAGTGAGGCCCTGCTTGGACACCCTGATTTAAAATGGCACTCGCCTCTCCCCCCAGCACTCCCTCTGTTTTCCTCATAGTGCTTATTGCATTTTAACAATATTTACTATTTGTCTTTTCATTGTGCATCCTCCACTAGCATGTAGGCTTTGGGAAGGCAGAGGTCTTTCTCTGTTCTGGTCTCTGACATATTCTTAGTTCTTTGAACTGACACATGATAGATATACAGTAAGTCTTTCCTTTTAAAGTTTTTTTTTTAATGTTTATTTATTTTGGGGTCAGAAAGAGAGAGAGAGTGAGAGCACTCTCTGGGGGAGGGGCAGAGACAGAGAGAGAGAGAGGGAGGGAGGCAGAGGATCCCAAGCAGGCTCTGTGCTGACAGCAGCAAGCCAACGCGGGGCTCGAACTCACGAACTGTGAGATCATGACCTGAGCTAAAGTTGGACGCTTGACCGTGGGAGCCACCCAGGCACCCAGATATACAGTAAGTCCTAACTACATGATTACAAACACATTAGAATGCTTGCCTGTAGGGAAAGGGAATGCGACTGGAGAATTGGGATAAGTGGAATAAAACACATGGTAGCAGAAGGTCCCAGAGTCTTGTGTGGACCAGTGAGGAGGGTGCCGGGAATTGCCTGGACCTTCCACACCTAAAGGCTGGCCGCAATAGTACCAGCTCAACCCTCAAGCTGGGAGCCTCAGGGAAATCTTTTGACTTCAACAAAAACAAGGTCACAGCTTCCTGGTAAGTGGCCTTGAGCTTGCTACTTGGCATAAACTGAACTTTTCGATTGTTTCTAGTTGAGAACAAAATTTGTGGCGTTCAGTTTTTTCCTGCATTACTTCTTGAAATTCTGTTTGGCTTATAAATCACCTGTGGTTGCTTGAAAGCATCGGCTGTTTCCTAAATAACTGTTTGTCACTACGTAAACTTAGTGTCCCAGTCTTTACCCAGCACAAAAACTCAAACCTCTTTTATTTTTAAAAAAATTTTTTTTTTCAACGTTTTTTATTTTTGGGACAGAGAGAGACAGAGCATGAACGGGGGAGGAGCAGAGAGAGAGGGAGACACAGAATCGGAAACAGGCTCCAGGCTCCGAGCCATCAGCCCAGAGCCTGACGCGGGGCTCGAACTCACGGACCGCGAGATCGTGACCTGGCTGAAGTCGGACGCTTAACCGACTGCGCCACCCAGGCGCCCCTCAAACCTCTTTTAGAACATTTTCTATTAAAAGTTTTTTTATTATTGTCGTAAACATTGAATTTGATGGCTCTTTAAAATACTACCTCATTTTTTTTTTTTCCACTCCAGAGATAGAACTCAGGGAAATCAATGCCCTCTTCATATCACAAGTCCATTATTTTATGTGACTTTTAAAAATGCAGGGTGGCAATTTAAGAGTAAGTAATGAGGTAGCCTTTTCAGACACTCCCGATACTTTTACTGTGAACAGGTATAAAACGCAAGAGTTACACCTTTCATAACACAAGCTCTCTGAAGTGTCTAAGGCCGCGTCGTGTTTGATGCTCCATCAATTTTTCATAGGAATATGATTTGCCTTGAAATCCTCTACAATAGTTTTGGGACTTTTTTCCCCCTTTGGTAGAAGCTTACTGCCATGATCAGGTGTTATTTCTGTTTCCTGGGCACTTTTGAACATTGCTGCTTAAGTGCACCTGTTCTGTGTACTGTCAGTGCGACATGGGCAATTTGCTACCATAATTAACTTGTGTTAAATTTATGCTACCGCCGTCTTTCAGAAGCAAAGGGGTTATTACAAGAGAAACATATCTTTTAAAAAATGGAAGGAACCAAACTGAGAGCGTGAATAACTTATAGACTATGGGTAACCAAAAGAGATTTTTGCCACAGAACATAAAAGAGCCTCTGAAACTGGAAGGAAGGTTTGTTTGGAGTATATCAGAGGGAAAAATTGATTAGAGATTGGACAGGAGTTATTGATTATGATACAAAAGATAAACTTAGTGGTGCAAAGGCGATAGTAAACCAATAGGACTCATCTTCCTCAGCCTTTTTTGTTTGTTTGTTTAAGGATGTTAGAAAGATTACTACTCCCAAATGCTTCCCTGAAAGAAATGAGCTGAAGTCACTGTATCAAATATTGGACAACCCCCACAATATTCTAGGCCAAATTGACAAAAAAATAAATGCAGATAAATCACTGTGTGTGCAATAGCAGACAAGAGATTCAAAGACCTACATGATGATATTTGGAACAGGAGGCTGTAATGTAGATCCTAGCATTAAAAAAGGCTGCTGGTCTGGCAGATTCGCAAAATACAAAAGTACCTTATTCAAAACAAGGGCTCGAAATGTTTGGCAGGAGATCATAGGCCCTATATCTCCCTTTTATGCCACGTAAGCAAATGGGGTCTGAAATAAAGGACTGGTTCATTGAACACTGGCCAGCTGGGGCTCTGCTGATCTAAGCTGGTCGCGGTGTGCTATGTAGCTCTCTTCTCACTGCAGGTCTGGGGGTGGGCTGGCGGGCCTCCGTTCTACGGGTATGCATTTTGGTGCCTATGCTGCAGGGCAGCAGCTATACAGGGGAGGAGCTTCTCACGGCAATGGCAGAGTCATAAGAGGGCAACAGGAAATGTGTGAGGAGTCTTAAGGCCTGGTCTCAGAACTGGCACACTGTCATGTCTGGCCCATCCCACTGGCCAGAACAAGTTTCACGAGCCAGCCCAAAGTCTGGCGTCAGGATACAAGACTCTACCCATAAAGAGGCTGTGGCAAGGGTGTGAATGAAGAGAGGCGTGGAGATTTTCATAGTTGATACACTGGCACTCTTTATCAGTGTCCATGTTTGCCTCTGTGTCTTTCTTCCCATGCCTTCTTTCTGGATTCAGGTTTCTTCTCGCTGATAAAAGTTTTGAAGAAAAGAAGAATTGGTAGATACTTTAACGTGATAAAATATATCTGCCTTAGTCCTAGAATCCATTCTCTCCTTTAACGGGGAAACTGTAGAGGCATTCCCACTAAGATCAGCAAGGATGCCTACTATCTCTACTACTATTCCACTGTACTAGAGATGTTAGCTAATGCAATTCAACCAGAGAAGTCTATTAAAAGAAAGAAAAACTAGCAACGAAAGAGTAGCACTGTCTCTATTTACCAATATAGAAATTTACGTGAGAGAGAGAGAGAGTGTGTGTGTGTGTGTGTGTGTGTGTGTGTGTATGCACATATATCTTTGCCTCCCGAGAATGCGTAGAAGCAATAAAACCTCATTACCAATGAGCATATGTAGAACAAAAGCTTGGTTTCTAAATATCATTCTTCAATAAACAGAATCAAATATCCTTAGAAAATACTTGATTCTCGGGCTCAGGATGGGAAAGTACAAGATGTGCCTGGAACATTTGGGAGCCGGTAAGTGAGAAAAATGATGGCGACATGTCAAAGGATGCAGGAGCTGACTGGAGGAACCCTCAATAGCCAGATCCGGGACAGTTTGGACAACAGACCAAATAATGGTATTAATGAACTAACACATTAAATAAAATCACAATTTGGGGATTTGTACTAATATAAATAATTAATTGAAAAAAAATAAATGCAGGAGAGGAACAGCTTCTTTGTACAAAAGAATTCTAACTAATGACGGAAGAACGATGGAAATAGAAAACCATTCAGCAAATAGCACAGTAGTCGGTGAAAAGATGATGAGAAACAGGATATTTGCAGAGCCTCAAAGTATCTCCCCAGAAGATATTTATTAATTAAGTAGGGGGAAATAATATCTTTACAGTGGAGAAACCTGGAAGATGCCACTTAACCCATTGATCCCAATTGACATCATCAGTGTTTAGACAAATGATACTACGTGCTCCTAACAGGATGTCCTGAGAACGCAACATTACTTCTGTGGGATCCTTGCCAAAAATGTGTAACTGACATTAATCATGAGGACGCATCAGACAAACCCAAATAGAGGAACGGTCTACAAACGAACTGGCTAGTACTTCTCAAAAGTGTCACAGTCATGAAATGTCATTAAAAGAGAAAAAGATGGGACAGTGAAAGCAACATGTGAGTGCAGATTTGCTCTTGGACCAGAAAAAGGATATTAATGGGAAAATTGGTGGAATTTAAACGAAGTCCAAAGATTAGCTAATGATGTTGTACTAATGTTAATTTTTTGATTTGGATAATTGTAAGTATGTGAAATATTAGTATTTGGGGCAGCTGGGTAGAGAGTATACAGAAATTCTTTGTACTATTTTTACAACATTTTTGTAAATCTGGAATTATTTTAATATGAAGAGATAATTTTTTTAAAAGGAAAAAAGGTACCGTATGAATGGAAAATTGGATTAAAATTGGATAACAAGTTTTAGTAGAAATAACATCAGATTTGTGCCAGGAGATCCGTATTTGTATCTTTTGGCTCCTTATCCTCAAATGAGTTACTTGGGCAGATTCTTCATTCTGTAAAATGAGGAAGATAATTTGCATGATCACTATATCAAGGGGGTAAAGTTGATTGAGAAAATACCCCGTAATCTCTGAATTGCTGCACAAATTGTTATTAATAATAACGATGATATGGCCTTGTTCTGGACAAGATCAGAGACAGTATTCAGGAATCAGATCCTTTCAGTAATATTTATAACTGCTCTGGAGAAAAAGTGCATAGCAAACATTAAGGTTTTCCAATGACCCCCAATTGTGCCAGCTTGTGAATCGATGTGGATGTGAAGCAGGGGGAAGCCAGGCCTTGGTGGGGCGCAATGCAAGGGGCAGCACCTGGAGATGAACCAAACTCCTGCCACAAGCAGAGAGGACAGGCTCAGAGTGCCTTAAAACATTAGAGAAAAAGGACCTGGGTCTCTTTATGGAAGGGACTCCAAGAATGCCTGCACAAAGCCCAGGTCACACAAATCAATATGCTTGTCATGGGGTGCTTGGTTGGCTCAGTTGGTTAAGCCTCCAACTTCAGCTCAGGTCATGATCTCATGGTTTGTGCGTTTGATCCCTGCATCAGGCTCTGTGCTGACAGCTTCTTCCCTGCTTGTGCTCTCTCTCTCTCTCTCAAATAAATAAATATATTTTAAAAATGTATTTGTCGTAATGTTTGGGTCTTAATGTAGAAAAAGATGACAGATTACCACTTGGAAAAACGTATACAGGTGATCTGCATCTGGATGGAGGTGGCCTAAGTGGTGGTAGTTATGCTATGGGAAGGTGGCCCCGGACATTTCCATCAGCAGTATAATGAATAGAGCTTCTGTTTGAAAGAGCCAAGTCTGAGATGTGACAGGATGGGACTGAAATGGCATGAAAGCCATGGAAGATATCACAAAAGAAAAGATTGATAGGTTTAACAGCATTACCAATAAAACTATGATATGGTTTTAAAAAATCCACATGCACACCGTAAAGGAATTAAAAGACCAATGACCAAATGGGTGGGAGAACATATTGGTAAGAAATACGACAAATGGCTAATATTCATAAAACATAAAAATACTTAAAATCGGGGGCACCTGGGTGGCTCAGTAGGTTACGCGTACGACTTTGGCTCAGGTCATGGTCTCACAGTTCGTGAGTTCGAGCCCCACGTCAGGCTCTGTGCTGACAGCTCAGAGCCTGGAGCCTGCTTCTCATTCTGGGTCTCCCCCTCTCTCTACCCTTCCCCTGCTCATGCTCTGTCTCTATCTGTCTCTCAATAATAAATAAATGTTAAAAATTTTAAAATAGCTGAAATCACTAAGTAAACCTCAAAAGAACCACCAAATGGAAAGAGAGGCCAATGACATAAAGACACACACACACACACACACACACACACACACACACACACTGTAAATGGACAATAAACACCCATTTAACCTTATCTGGACATTCAATAAATACAAATTAAAGTGATACCAAAACACCATTTTCAGCCTGTCGACTTGGCACAGATGTGTTAAATATTCGACATTCGTATGGGTATTGCTACTCAGAGCAAGCAGCAGAATTGGTACAACCAAATTTGTTGCACTAATTTCAGAAAGCGATTTGGCAAGCTGTTCCATGAAGCGGAAAAAAGTTTGTAATCTTTGACTCAAGAATTCCCCATCTATGAGTGTATCCTAAAGGGAAAACTAGAGATGTGTTGGTCATATCTAGGAGCAAGGCAAATACACAGCATAATTTATGCTGCTTCCCTGAGCTGCTGAAGCTGCTTTCCCTGCAAAGAACTTGGCTCTCACTCCGGTAGGGAGATGGGCAGGGCTTTGCCAGCACTCCTGGCAAAGAGCACATTCTTGATTTGGTACCACCCAACATCCTCCCCAGTGTTCACTAAGGTCCTGGGTTGTGCCCCAAACCTTGTTTGGCATTGGCTCAGTGGCCCAGTGGAAAGTTTCAGAACTTCTTTTTTTAATTTTTTTAAAATGTTTATTTTTGACACAGAGAGAGAGAGAGAGAGAGAGAATGAATGGGGGAGGGCAGAGAGAGAGGGATACACAGAATCTTAAACAGGCCCCAGGCTCCAAGCTGTCAGCACAGAGCCCAACAAGGGGCTTGAACTCACGGACAACGAGATCATGACCTGAGCTGAAGTCAGACGCTCAACCGACTGAGCCACCCAGGCGCCCCAAAGCATCAGAACTTCTAATCCTAGTTATTATGTATTATTTGAGAAGCTTTGCCCTTCTGTGCCTCTGGTCTTGGGAAACATTGATAATGATGGTAACTACAATGTTAATAATATTTGTCCATCAACTGATGAATGGATAAAGAAATTGTGGTTTATATACACAATGGAGTACTACATGGCAATGAGAAAGAATGAAATATGGCCCTTTGTAGCAACATGGATGGAACTGGAGAGTGTTATGCTAAGTGAAATAAGCCATACAGAGAAAGACAGATACCATATAGTTTCACTCTTATGTGGA
Organism: Panthera uncia; assembly: GCF_023721935.1. Lineage (NCBI taxonomy): Eukaryota > Metazoa > Chordata > Mammalia > Carnivora > Felidae > Panthera > Panthera uncia. The sequence continues at coordinate 10,969,170 of NW_026057579.1, forward strand.
TCCTGAGAAACTTAACAGAAACCCATGGGGGAGGGGAAGGAAAAAAAAAAAAAGAGGGTAGAGTGGGAGAGAGCCAAAGCATAAGAGACTCTTAAAAACTGAGAACAAACTGAGGGTTGATGGGGGGTGGGAGGGAGGGGAGGGTGGGTGATGGGTATTGAGGAGGACACCTTTTGGGATGAGCACTGGGTGTTGTATGGAAACCAATTTGACAATAGATTTCATATATTGGAAAAAAATAATATTTAGTGAGCATTTACTGTATACCAGGTAGAGTTCTTTTTTTTTTTTTTTTTTTAATGTTTATTTTTGAGACAGAGACAGAGCATGAACGGGGGAGGGTCACAGAGAGAGGGAGACACAGAATCTGAAGCAGGCTCCAGGCTCTGAGCTGTCAGCACAGAGCCCGACGCGGGGCTCGAACTCACGGACTGTGAGATCATGACCTGAGCTGAAGTTGGACGCTTAACCAATGGAGCCACCCAGGTGCCCCAATACCAGGTAGAGTTCTAAGCACTTTGCAGATACGAATTTGGTTAATCTTCAAGCCACCCCAGTGAGTAGCAATCATTTTTGAAATGAGAAAACCCAGGTAGAGAGAGTGACATACCCAGGGCCAAATAGATGAAGAAACAGGGTCAGCAGCCTCTCCCCTGACTGTGCTGTTTCTACCTACATTGCTGTGAGGATCAGAACAGAAAAATATGTAAAAGAGATTGTTTAAAATCATAAAGCAGGGCTTACATGTAAGGCCTATTTACTGCCTGAAAGATAATAATAAAGGAGATACTGTGGAGCACTTTCCTTGGCAGCATTTGCTGATAATTCCACATTTAAAATTCAAATAAAGAGGGGTGCTTGGGTGGCTCGGTCGGTTGAGTGTCCGACTTCGGCTCAGGTCATGATCTCACAGTCCGTGAGTTCGAGCCCCGCGTCGGGCTCTGTGCTGACAGCTCAGAGCCTGGAGCCTGTTTCAGATTCTGTGTCTCCCTCTCTCTGTGACCCTCCCCCGTTCATGCTCTGTCTCTCTCTGTCTCAAAAATAAATAAAAACGTTTAAAAAAAAATTAAAAAAAAATTCAAATAAAGAAATCCCGACTAGATATAAAAATGAGTATTGAAAACCCTTTTTATTTTCTTAGACCGTAAGCTAGTTGACATGGGTTCCCTTGCTAACTGAGGGGGGAGGTAGGGTTCGGAGGAACTTTCTTTTCCAGTTTTCTGAATGCAAAATTTAATGCAGACTGGAGAGTCTGTTTTTCAGCAAAGGGAGGTTTTCTGTGGCCTGATTTGTCTGGCTGTATTCCCCCCCCTCCTTTTAGATAGAAGAAGCTTAATTCGATGGACTTGTAAGAGAAATGTTTTGTTTTCCCATGTTTTGTGAGATACCAGTGTAGGAGAAGATTAATTAGCATAAAAGATTAATTACAAAGCACTTGAACTAAATGGATTCTCATTATGATGAAAGTCGAACATTACCACTTCATTAGCAGAACAGGGAAAATGCAGATGGCGAGGTGAAGAGGTTATGACGTTCCCAACCAGGTGGAGGGGGAGCACCGGGCAGAAGTGGGGGAGGGGCATGTCCAGCTCAGGCTCTGAGCCCCAGGGCCACCACAGTCTTCCCAAGTCCGGGGTGGACACACCTGACCACCACATTCCCTGATTTAACAAAGTCAGGTGTTTAGAGATGCTCCCAGTATTTTGAAACACTTGAGTTAGTGATATGACTGGACTCCGTGGGTGTTAGGGTACCTATTTACCTTTTTCTTTCTGACACCTTCTTCTCACCCTCCTTGGAGGGCACCTCTTCTGTCCGTTCCTTCAACACGACTTCCCTTCAGAGGCCTACCCCCAGCCTCTGCTCTCTTGGCCCATGTGCCCATCTTAGTTTGTGGTGTTCACTTCCACAGATCTAAGTACAAAATATAGGCTGAATTCTTTCAAATCCTTATCTCCGGACTCTCTCTCATGACTTCCCCTAGCTATGGTTCATCACCATCTTGATACTTCACCGGAACCTCAAGCCAAAATGTCCAGACAGGGGCTTGTCATCCTTCTGAATCTCCTGTCCTTATTTGTGGTGGCCCCATCCACCCAGCTCCATAGGACAGAATCAGGGAATCATTACCACTCTCATTCCAGCCTCATTCTTTTTCCTAAAGAGATACACATTTTTTTTTTTATTGAGGTGCAATTCACATGTCATAAATTCACCCTTCAAAGTGTACAAATCCAATGGCTTTTAGTAGATTTACAGACTTGTGCATCTATTACCACAATCAATTCTAGAACATTTTCATCATCCCACCTCACAAAGAGCACCCCTTCACCCTTCTCCCCATCCCTCTGCCTCCCGACACCGAACCTACTCTCTACTTCTATGTATTTGCCAGCTCTGGACATTTCTCATGAATGGAATTATGGAGTATGTGGCCTGTTGTGATCGGCTCCTGTCATTTACCATAATGTTTTTGAGGCTCACCCATGTTGTAGCAAATCCTGGTACTCTGTTTCTTTTTATGGGCTAGAGAATATTCCATTGTGCCCATTATTTTTTCTCTGGACAATTACATAAATTCCTAACTTGTTCTTTTGCTTCCAGGCTTATTCATCTCCCCTATCCATTCTCTGCGTTGTTTCCAGAGGAATCTGCAAGCATAAATTTGATGACGTCCTGTTTAAAATCTTTGGGTGGCTCCCCACTCCTTGAGGAGGCCTGAACCCCTGGGCATGGCATGTGAGTTCTAGGATGCTTCCATTGACCTACTCAGCTTGTTTCCCGCCCTCTCCTCCTGTTCCCTGGGTGCAGCCTGGACAGGACTATCTGCTCCATTTGTTTTGTGTGAGATGACCCCTTCCTGTGTTTGTAGGTGTAGCCTTTCTGCCAGGAATGTCCTTCCTCCCAGACTCTGCCCAGCGCACGCCTGCTCATCCTACTCTATTTCTGTATCATTTCCTGCTCGTGTTTCCATAGGTTCTAGAAGACATTAGGGTATGTGTCGCTTGCTATAATTATTTGTGAATATCATGAACTTGAATCCAGGAGCTAGGTTTTGCTCCTCTCTCTAATCTTGTGGCCTGGTACAGAACCTGAAATACAGGCAGAAATTGATAAATGTTTGTTAAATAAATAAATTCTTGGAGATAGAGATATCATATTTTAATGTTCCTGTTTGTAGCTTACCAAATAATAAACAACGTTAATATTTTTGTCTGAGCACATGTGTAATAAGTGGGGTTTACTAAACACCAGACTGTTGTGCAAAAAGAAGAAGAAAAAGAAGCAGCAGCAACAGCAAAGCTACCATTAAACAGAATAGAAATTTTATTGCCTGGGAATGGCTTAATTTACTTATCAGAGATTCACTAGACAATTGCTGACCGCTTCCTTTTACTCTGAAATGATTAGCTCGATTAGCTCGAGGATCTCAGTAAAGCACCAGTTTGTATAAAGAATCGGTTTTTGAATTTGAATCTGCAAAGCGCCTTTCACCCATAAGCCATGGATTTTGATTGTGAAATTCTTGTAGTAACTGAAGTCATGATCACTAAATGTAGGTATTTGTTTCTACATGTGAAACCTAAGAAGCCAAACTAGAATTTCTTCTATTTCGTGAAGTGAGCGACGGACTCACTGAATCGACCAGCAGTCTACTACATGTTGTTCTGCTACGGAAGTTAATTCCTTGGTTTGTGTCTGGTATTTTTGAGGATTTAAAAAAGACTTCAGTTTTGTAGAGTTCTCGCTGTCTTTAATTCATAGCAACAGTATGAGAATGTACTTGCGGAATTCTCAGTTGATGATGAAATTGTAAAAAGTTAATTGACTTGGCAAACAGAGTCACAGGTATGTAACATTCAAAGGCAGATTATGGCCTTTGTGTGCCAGAGCATAAGAAGTCTAAGTGAAGCAGTGTTCTCAAGAACAAGGTTGGAGGACCAACTACCTGACTTCAAGATTTAGGATAAAACTGCAATAATCAAATCAGTGTGCTGTTGGCAAAAGAATAGACAAATAGATCAATGGAACAGAAATAGACCCACATAAAGATCCAACTTTGATCTTAGGCAAAAGAGTAAGGACAATACAATGGAGAAAGGCTTTTCAACAAATGGTGCTACAATTGGACATCCACATGCAAAAAAAAAAAAAAAAAAAACTGAACACAGACTTTACACCTTTCACAATAATCAACTCAAAAGGAATCCTAGATCTAAAGGTAAAATGCAAAACTGTAAAACTAGGAGGTAACACAGGGAAAAAAATCTGGATGTCCTTGGGTAAGGCAGTGACCTTGAAATACAACCCAAGGCATGACTCATGGAAGAAAGACTTGATAAGTCGAACTTCATTAAAACTAAAAACACCTACTCTGGAGAGACAGTGTCAGGAAAATGAGATTAGCCACAGACTGAGAGAGTATGTTTGCAGAAGACATACCTGATAAAGGACTACTATGCTAACTATAGAAAGAACACTTAAAACTTAACAACAAGAAAGTGGACAACCTGATTAAAAAAACAAATGGGCAGAAGACATTTCAGACATTTCACCAAACAAGATATATGAATATCGTACAAGCATATGAAAAGATGCTCCCCGTCATATGTCATAAGAGCGTCGCACATTATAGCAACAATGAGATACTATTGCATACCTGTTAGCGTGGCTAAAATCCAAAACACTGACAACAACAAATGCTGGTAAAAATGTAGAGCAACAGGAACTCTTACACATCGCGGTGGGAATGAAAATTGGTATGGTCACTTAGTAAACAGGTTGATAGTTTCTTACAAAATCAAAAATACTCTCACAAATGACTCAGCAGTGGTATTCCTGGCATTCACTCAGCTGAGTTGAAAAGTAATCTCCACACAAAAGTCTGCACACAGAGACTTATGTACTTTGGTACATCCAGACAATGGAATGTTATTCAGCGCTAAAAAGAAATGAGAAAGTCAACATGCTGTGTAATTCCAACAATCTGACATTCTGGAGAAGGTGAAGTTATGGAGACGGTAAAAAGATCAGTGTTGTCAGGAGTTAGGGAGGAAAGATGAACAGGGGAAGCACAGAAGACTTTTAGGGCAGTGAAACTATTCTGTATGGTACTCTCTGTCTTACTATATCAATTTCTCTTTTTTCTGAGACATTCTCATTAGCATACTAACATGCTCTAAAACTTCTATCTGGAAAAATAGCCAAAAAAGATATCTTTCTTTCATGACTCAATATTCCCACCTAGCTACTGCCTCAAAGCTTTGCTCCCCTTCACATGCAAACTTCTTGAAAGTTGTCCATCTTTACAGTGCCCACTTTCTTTTTTTTAAAGGTTATTCTTTTGAGAGAGACAGAGACAGCATGAGTGAGGGAGGGGTAGAGAGGGAGGAAGAGAGAGAGAATCCCAAGCAGGCTTCGTGTTGCCAGCGGAGGGCCTGACTTCAGCGCGGGGCTTGAATTCACAAAACTGTGAGATCATGACCTGAGCTGAAACCAAGAGTCAGACGCTTAACCGACTGAGCCACCCAGGTGCCCCTATCGTGCCCACTTTCTTATTCTCTTCCCCACCCTGTGGTCCCTGCTAGTCTTCTGAAACTGCTCCTCCCAAGGCCACCTGTTACCTCCACAAGGTCAACTGCAATGACCACTTTCTGGTCCACCTCTACCTTGACCTTTCAGCGTATTCGACATGACTTCCTTCGGGAAATATTCCTATTCTTGCAGCTACCCTGATAGCATGGTGGCATCCTTTCTGGTTTTGTCCCACTTCACTATTACACCTCACCACAGTCCCCCCTGACTACTCCTTCTCCATCTCCTTCGCTGGCATTTCCTTCTTTGCTTTCCCTGTATTTGTTGGTGTCCCCAGGGCTCAGTCCTGGGCCCTTTTCTCTATTTTACACCCCTCCTAGGTGAACCATTGGTTCCCATGGTTTTCTCTTCTCCCATATGCCAATAACCTCTTTTCTGCACGTGAGGGTCTCTGACCCCAAGCTCTAGACTTCTGATAGCGCATCAGACACATGGTAGGCATGGAGTGTGTCTCTTTTTTTTCCACAGCAATGGCTATCCTGCCTGGTTAGCAAATTAAGATACGTCTTGAGACAAAAAAAAAAAAAAAAAAAAAAAAAAAGTAAAATGTATGATTTGGAAAGACTATTATCATTAAAGAAAACTTCTTTAATGGTAAATTATTTTATTATTTCAGCAGAGGAAAGCTTATTTCTTACCACAATAGCCAAACACATTGCAATTTGTTTTTATTCAAGCTTCTTCCTGGCTCTAAATATAAAAGTGAACTCAAGTCAACCAGGGTGCAAATTTTCCGTGTGTGGCCTGCCTTCCCTCTTCCCCTAATTTTGTAGTTGGAAACACCTTAAAAGGGAAAATAACCCCCCCTTTGGGCAAAGTGAAACAAAAATGTAAACCGCATCTTATGCTATCTTGAAGAAATGTATGTTTCCCATCATTACATTTCGTGGTCAGGAGTATGCTCTTGAGAGAAAATGGGGGAAAGAAATAGAAAAAATATCAAAGCACATGCATAACATCATAAAAATAGAAGAGACGGCTATGTGAGAGCTTACTTTAAAAAACAGTAAACTGATTATTTAATGCTCATGCCAGCTGAATTTTTAGCATCTCTATGAATAGGTTGGTAAGAATAAAAGATGGGCTTTCTCCATCAAGCTTCCCAGTCTCTGCTGAATTCAGGTTGCTATTTACTCTCCATCTTTTTTGGACAATTGGTTCAATCCCTAATCCGGTCCTCCTATCTAGAGAACTTACTCCTTCGGCAAAAATTCCCTTTACTCACCACTGTATGATCCCCACTCAGCGCCCACCCCTCCCCCCGCCCCGGAAGCAAAGGAGATCTTCTGTCCCCACCCCCAACCCCATCTATCCCATTGCCTAGTCAATACTCTGGAAATTCCTGCAGAAGTGTCCATACATAGAAACTATGAACTTTAGAAAAGCTATAATTACGAATCAGTGTGGGGTTACTAGTAGGCTTAGGAAGGAGCAGTAAGGAAGAATATTTCTGTGGAAGTTATTAATGGGGACAAAGAGCTGTTTTTATGCTGTCTTCTAGAAAATGTCTCCATTATGCCTTATTCTCAATTGCAGAGGGGAGTTTAGGGGTGAAGAAGTGAAAGAAAGCGTCTTTCTTAAGTAAGATTATACAATATGCATTTCATTGTCTCTCAAACAACTGGTCCTATAAGTTTATTGTTCAAGTTTTGTATTTTACAGCCGTAATCTGTGATGTTACAACCTTTGAGCTATAGGCAAAGGCATAAGAACACATTATGGAAAGATACAAACCTCCTTCTTCCTGCTTTCAAAGACGTCTGCAAAGAGGCAGGCAGCACAAAGAAAGACGTTGTTAAACAATGAAAGTCTAAGGGGCACATAGTAAATTTTTCCGCAGAGCAAATAGCGCACGATCAGAAAATAGGGTAATGAATAAGATTGAAACTGGGCAAACCAATGCTGACATCAAGAGCAGGAAGGAAAAAAGAGGTTGGCGGAAAGTTAGCAGGCATCGAATTCTTTATAAGCTGTGGGAATTTGGGGGAAAGTGTCAAACTATTATTGAGCCAGAGAGAAATTTGGCTATGCCTAAGAATGGTAATGACTGGAAGGTGGAACTGATAAGAAGGATGAGGCATGTAAGTTGAAGTTCAGATTCTTTTCTCTTTTTTTAAAAAAAAAATTTTTTTTAACGTTTTTTATTTATTTTGGAGACAGAGAGAGACAGAGCATGAACGGGGGAGGGGCAGAGAGAGAGAGGGAGACACAGAATCCGAAGCAGGCTCCAGGCTCCGAGCCATCAGCCCAGAGCCCGACGCAGGGCTCGAACCCATGGACCGCGAGATCGTGACCTGAGCTGGTCGGACGCTTAACCGACTGAGCCACCCAAGCGCCCCTCTCCTTTTTTTTTTTTGAACAGCTTTATTGAGATATAATTTACATGCCAGAAAGTTCACTTGCTTAACGTGTATAATTTGATGGTTAATGTGCAATCATCACCATAATCTAATTTTAGAACATTTTTATCATCCTCCAAAGAAACCCCAGTATCCATTAGCAGTCACTTCTGTTCTCTCTTCCCCCCAGCCTCTGTCTCCATGGATTTTCCTATTCTAGAATTTCATATGAATGGAATCATACAATATATGGTCTTTTGTGACTGGCTTCTTTCACTAGGCTTCACATTTACAAAGTTTATTCATGCTGTAACATATGTAAATTCTTCATTTCTTTCATGGAGAAATAACATTCCATTGTATGGACGGACATACCACATCTTGTTTATAATGTTATTAGTCGATGCACATTTGGGTTTCCACTTTTTGCCTAGTAGGAATAATGCTGCTACGAACAATCATGTACAAGTTTTTGTGTATACATATTTCTTCGGTTCTTCAGGGTAGATACCCAGGAATGAAACTGCCAGGTCATTGGTATCTCTAGGTTTAACATTTTGGCGAACTGCCACACCATTTTCCAAAGTGAGTGCTCTATTTTGCATTTCCACCAGCATCGCGTGAAAGTTTCAATTCCTCCACATCTTTGTCATCACTTGTTATTGTCTGTCTTTTGATGTTAGTCATCTCAGTGCGTATGAAGTGGTACCTTATTGTGGTTATGATTGGCATTTCTATGACTAATGAAACCGAGCACTTTTTAGTGCAGTCATAAGCCATTCTTCCTGTCTCCCTTGCTACTACATGTTCATTTATTATCCCTCAATCTCCCGTCCTGTCCTTTCTCTGGAGATATGGCAAAAAACCTGGATATGCAGGACCTGTATTTTCTCTGCTGAAGCTATCTTTCAAGGAAACTCCAAGACAAGTTCATTACTATTGATTCTGGACAATTGAAATTACTAAATTTGGTTTAATTGAAGCCAGTAGACTTTTATTAAGTGCTTTGGTGGTATTTATGTTCGAACTACTGAATATTATGCACTTAGTGACTATAACTCTTGAAAGTTACTAGAACTGTAAGTCCATCAATAAGTATAAAATAAGGAAGAATTAAGTAAATTCATAAGAAAACTACCAAAGTGTGCTATCTATGACTGAAATGAAAACCTTCCAATATACTTACCCTTGACTCAACCATCCACTACTAGAAATCTATCCCAGGGAAATGATTGTATAGTTCCACGAATGTTTGGGTATAGTGATGTTTGCCTGAGTGTTATTTCTAATTGTACAAAATCCAGTAGTTTGATAGGTAGGTAAATAGATTATGACATATCCACCCAGTAATTATGCATTTATTTAAAATGATTTACAAATATGTTTGTTATATACCATGCAGAATGTATGGGAAGTCTCCAGGGACCAGAAAAAAAAAGGCAGAAAGGAAAACCAGAGCAGTAAACAGGAAAGCTGATCCTGCAGCAGACTTGGGGAGAAGGGGCTGGGGAGGGGCTATTAGATTTAGGTTCCTAGGGATTTGGGTTTTGATATTCACATGGGGACAGGAGGCAAGAGCTAGGGTACCTGACTGTGCAGCATAAGGCCAGACTCCTTGAAGGACTACAACCAGAGAAGGGGGGCGATTTGGGGAAACTCTCCTCTGCCATAGAAGTCACATGGGATTTTGTCTGTCTTGGCTAGTCTCTGGGTAGAAAAAATAAATATATTTTGAAATTTTGTAATCATGAACCCGTAACTCATGTAGGATTGGGACCCAAATTTTACTGCCTAAGTTCAAGAGGATCCCAAGGTAGGAAATTAAAAAAAAAAAAAATGTCTTCTATGCAGGGGCCCTAGGGTACCTGTCAGAAGACAAGAGAAATACACATGTCAGCAATGCAGATTGCACAGGTCACCAGCAGATCAAGTTCAAGGAAGAAAAAGCACATAATCCACAATTCAAGGTCAGTTTCTTCCACTTCACAGATTTTTTTTTCCCCTACAAGATTCCTCATTTTTCAAAAGTCTGAAAAGAAGATCCACACTAATTCTTATCACTCTCATCTTTAAATGTTCCTTCTCGTTTCTTTCCGGCAGCCTGGAAATTCTGCCTTGGTTAAAATGTAAAATCGTGACAAGCTAATGTCAGTGAGGATGATTTCTGAGTGGAACTGAATGGGATCTTTTAATTTGCTGAATAATTGCCTGCCAAAATTGTCCATCAGATCAGAAAACAGTTTTCTGTTTTGCTTTTTAAATGTCCTCGCTTATGCTTTCTTCGTGGTTGGCATTTTGTGATTATGCCATTGTTTGCAATTGTAGGTATGCATATTTTGTATCAGCTTCTTTGAACTGTTGTCATCTTCTTGATTCATTGCACCGCAGTTTGGTTTTGTATTGTAAATGCTCACCAGTGTATCTGCAATACTTTGCAACATTCACTCAACTTTATCCCAGCTCCCTCTCTGCTTTCAGTTTCTCCTTGGTATTTATAACTGGTGCACGTTCTTCAGGTATCAGTGAACATCCTGCTTCAACTATCAGTATTCTTTTATTTTTATTTATTTATTTTTAATGTTTATTTTTGAGACAGAAAGAGACAGAGCGTGGGAGGGGGGTGCAGAGAGAGAGGGAGACACAATCTGAAGCAGAGCAGAAGCAGACACAGAATCTGAGCTGTCAGCACAGAGCCTGACGTGGGGCTCAAACTTACGAACTGTGAGATCATGACCTGAGTCGAAGCTGGACGCTTAACCGACTGAGCCACCCAGGCAACCCTACCATCAGTATTCTTTTAAAGGAGTTAGTGCTATTTACTTTCTGACTTGTAAAAGGTATTATTATTATTGTTACAACAATCCCACCACTACTCTGGAATATTCCACTCTAGGTTTCTGCTGACTCGTACTTCCTCAGTGACAATGTAACATATTTGAACAGAAACTTTTTTTTTTTTTTTTTTTTTTTTTGAAGACGTGTTCATTGCTTTAGAAACGCATCTGGCTGGATATTCTTGTTTTTGTTCTTTCAGATGATTTTAAGTTTTAGTTTAAGCGTCCTCCATGCAAGTGGCCCTGTAGATTATAATGAGGACTGGGAGAAGCAGGGAAATGTCTTGTGAGGAGCTGCTTAAGCTTACAGAGATAATTCACCTAAACACAGAACACCCAGGAAAGTCATAAAACGGTCCCCAGATATTGGGATAATGGGGTCAAGGGAGGAATAATTCAGGAGGGAGCTGTAGTTTCACTATGCAGAGGAAAATGTTAACCAGAACTGGGCAACAACTAGATAGATGACATTGCAGATGAGTGGTTTTTGTTAGTGGGGTTTGAAGGATCAGGCATAAGCTTCAAGCCCGGACCCAGGGCTTCACTCCCTTTTAGGCTTACACAATACACATTCCATAGTAGGAAGAAAAAAATAATTGTGTGAATTATATACACAGTTCTCTTAAAATTTAATTGATTTAATTATGAGATGAAGCTTGGAAATAGGGTGTCATTATATTTTATACCCTTTTTTGTCTCTTACCTTCAGGGGAAGAGAATTTTGTGATGTCTCTAATATTCTTTTTATGATTTAAATGTCCTTCCCCTTGGGGCATCGTGTAGAAAAATAAGACAGCACTTTGGACAAGTAGCTTTTATTTTCTCTTTACTCTTTGGAATAGTCATTAAAGTATACAAGTTAAGAAATATGAAGGGTATTTTGTGCCTAAGAAATATAAAGTCACCTAGGGGCGCCTGGGTGGCTCCGTCAGTTGAGCGTCCGACTTCGGCTCAGGTAATGATCTCGCAGTCTATGAGTTCGAGCCCCGCGTCGGGCTCTGTGCTGACAGCTCAGAGCCTGGAGCCTGCTTCGGATTCTGTGTCTCCCTCTCTTTCTGACCCTCCCCGCACATGCGCTCGCTCTCTCTCTCTCTCTCTCTCTCTCTCTCTCAAAAATAAAATAGGGGCACCTGGGTGGCTCAGTCGGTTGAGCGTCAGACTTCAGCTCAGGTCATGTACTCACGGTTCATGAGTTTGAGCCCTGCATCAGGCTCTGTGCTGATGCCTCAGAGCCCGGAGCCTGCTTCAGATTCTGTGTCTCCCTCTCTCTCTGCCCCTCACCCACTCATGCTCTGTCTCTCTCTCTCTGTCAAAAATAAATAAACATTTAAACAAATTAAAAAGAAATACAAAGTCACCTAAACTACATATATTAATGTACTCATGGATATGATCGGCTCTTTGCTTTTTTCAACTCCTAAGGAAATTTAGTTATAGGTTCTAAACTAGAGAAAGTTCCTCTTTTAAAGAGAAATACTTGTAAGAAAACAAAATAAAGCAGAAAGAAAAATGGCAAAACCCTGAGAAGTCAATTGTCCCATTGTTTCACAATGGGGCACTCTTGAGTTTTGCAAGTTGCCCTTTTAATGGGCAGAAAGGGAACCGTGATACAAATGATCACTTACAAGGTAATGCTTTGGTTTCCTATGATGAGTTGTGTAATGTGTATTTTTCTTAAGTGAGGATTACAAGTCCTCACCAAAGAACTGAGTATATATTTGTATAATTTTCCTTGAAAAGTGCCACCATCTCCTGTTGAGTGGTATCGTTTGGGTCTGAATTCTTTGAAGATGTGAACAAGCGTAGAGAGATTTTTAAATTTGCAAGTGATGTGCTAGATTGAACTTTTTCTTCTAGACTTTGCATTTGTGAGTAGGGAAAAAGTTATTTCAGTCATTAGACTATTTTTAGGTATTCCAAAGGCCCTAAATCCCCATTAACTTTTGGTCTTTTCAAAAATAAACCTTAACATTAGGTTGAGGTGGTGTGATATATAAATAACCTGTGAGTTTAATTCCTCAGTAGGTAAATCACTGAAATAACAGTCTGGTTATTTGGCATTGTATACATAGACCAAATAATTAATGTATTGGTTCTATTTTCGTTTAAAATTTTTCTTTTGTCATCATGAATGAATGTAAGTAGGTATGTATTTTTCTTACTAATGTTTTTGTTTCATTTTGGATAAAATGGCTCTTGTATAAAAGAACAATTTTAAAAAGAAAGGGAGGGGGGCGCCTGGGTGGCTCAGTCGGTTGAGCGTCTGACTTCGGCTCAGGTCATGATCTCGCGGTCTGTGAGTTCGAGCCCCGCGTCGGGTTCTGTGCTGACAGCTCAGAGCCTGGAGCCTGTTGCAGATTCTGTGTCTCCCTCTCACTCTGCCCCTCCCCTGCTCATGCTCTGTCTCTCTCTCTCTGTCAAAAATAAATAAACGTAAAAAAAAAATGAAAAGAAAGGGGGAAAATGAATCTGTATATAAACCAAGTTTCATATCTATGTGTTACTTAGAGAGGAGAGACATGTACTCTGGTGGCATCTTGCTCTCCTTACCTAAGCCTGTTGCTAAAATCCTTGGCTCAGTGCTGAACTCTTTGGAGAAATACATGGCACATTGAGGTAGGAGTAGAAAATGAATGGAAATCTGTTCTGAGAGACAGTATGTCTCACTTCCTCTCAGATGTCTCTTCTGACCCTCCCAGTCCTTGCTGCTCTTATAGAGGGGTGGTCAGGGGGGTGGTATTTAAAGACGGGAGAAGTTTCAGAAGATACTCAATCCACACTTGCATCCAATGGGGTCTTAAGTATCCCAGAAAGAAAGACATTTGGCTTTTGCTTACTTACCTACATCCTGGGAAAGACAGCACTCTGCCTGCCAGGGCAATCTCTTCAAATGGTGAATTTGTAAAGGTCTTGTTCCTGTGGCTTTGAAAGGTTGTGTCATTGTTAAGTTATTTCAGATTCGCTGGCCTCTGAGTGCCCTCACAGTTGCAATAGCGCATACCATCTGTCTCTTTTCTGTTATGTGACCTCCTGTAAGAGAGGACAGCACTGTAGTCATTGTCCTGTCCTTATCACAATGCCTGCAGAATTATAGCCATTGAAGAAATGTTGATTGCTGCATTAGTATTTCTGGGGACTGGAATGGCTTATGACTCCAGCCTCTCCACCATTGCGTTATTACTCTTCTCACCTGAGCATAATGGAACTGGTCCTTAACACCTATCACGTGCATGTAACAACTAGAGCTAATTTAGTGGGTAGAAAGAGAGCCAGAAATCTTATGTTTGCTACTTCATTTTTTTTTTTCTGATCACAAAAGTAAAGTTGGTTCATTGACAAATGTTTGTAAAATACAGAAGAGTACAGAGAACAAAAGAAACGATCTGTATCTGCATCCCTCAAAGGATTCCATTTTGCTTGTATGTATGCCTGTGTGGAAGTGTCTGTAAAGTGTGTGTGTGTGCGTGTGTGTGTGTAAATCCTGAGAATATGCCTTGCACCTCTTCTTGGATATGTGGACCTTTGTCTTTCTTTGGGGGACATAGAATGTGAGGCAACATAAAAAAGTCCCACTTAATGTTCTGTTTTCATGTAAATATGTTATGATCTATACTTAATATAATGGAATGATAATTTGAAGCAATAATTGATTGATTTATTTTTTCTCCCCGTACTTCCTGCTTCCCTTGTTACCTTTCCTCAGATGGGTCAGGTGACAGGAAGCCTCCTTTCAAGGGAAGCTGTGATGGTGGAACCAGATAACAAAGGCTATAATTTCTTTATTTTTAGTTTTGAAAACCATAATCCAGCTGTGAGACCAACGGATCAGGAAAAAATATGTGATCAACTGAACTCTCCTTGATACGTTTCCCCCCCCTCTACAAATATGAGGAACTAAGACAAAAGTTATGTTAGGAAGTATAAGAAAGGAAAGATGTTAATCCAGCTGTAAACATAAAAAATATTGTAAAAAAAATTAGCTTCAAAAGAAATGTACAGGACTAACATACAGAAAATTAATATAAAAATAGCTCTACTGAGGGGTACCTTGGTGGCTCAGTCGGTTGAGTGCCCAATTCTTGGTTTCAGCTCAGTTCATGTTCCTAGGGTCATGGGATCATGCCCCATATCAGGCTCTGTGCTGAGTGTGGAGCCTGCTTGGGATTCTCTCTCTCCCTCTCTTTCTGCCCCTCCTCCACTCATGTGCATGCTCTCTCTCTCTCTCTCTCTCTCTCTCTCTCTCTCTCAAATAAAAAAAAAGATAACTCTTCTGAAGGTCAGGAAAGAAAATAGGAGTAAATGTAGAGACATGTTTTGTTTTTGATAGACACACTTAATATTACAAAAATGTTAATTCTCCCAAAATTACTTTATAGAGTTCATACATTCCCAGTCAAAATCCTGCCAGGATTCTTTGTGGAATTTGACAATATGATCCCAAAGATCAGATGGAAGAACAAACATGCAGGAATATTTGGGAAATTCTGAGTTGAGAGGGATGAGAAAACGTTCTCCACCACAAATTATAACGTATCATGGAGCGGTTAGAAATGTCTTAATTGTGCTCCTGATGGGGGAATAAAACGTCAGATCAGTGGAGCAGAATGGAGATCTGAAATAGAGTCCAAAATGTATGGGAGTTTTGTTTCCCCGAGTGTATTACAGTAATTTCCCAATTTTCCTTATTGCGGTCTTCCTATTCTTTTATTAGCCTCTTTCTATCCTTTCTCCTCAGAACATCCAGAGTCATTACCTAAGAGCATAATCAAGTTATGTAAGCCTTGACTTAAAAGCTTTCAGTGGGTTTCCACGCGGTTGGAATCGAATCCGTATTCCTACCCTGAATCTCTCGATCCAACAGACCTGCTAACCTCATCTCGCAGCACACCTCTCCATGCTCAGCATGTCTCAGCCACAATAGCTGCTTTCTTTAAAGAGCCAAGATCTTTTTCCCTGGAGCCCATGCACCCGCTGCTCCTTCCATGGGAGTCAGGGGTGCGTGTCCCCTGGCTCTTTTCGGGGCTGACTTGATCTCATGCTTTGAGCTCTGGCTTAAATTCAACGGAACTTCCTTCAAGCAGTCTTTAAGAGGAAGGTGCCCTCAGCTCCACCCCATCATTCTCTCTCTGTACTGTGTTCGCTTCCTTCTCGGCACTTTGCAAGTTGTACTTACTCGTTGGCCTGCTTGTTATGGTCTCCTCCCCCATACTGTATGTTGCACAATATGGCGGTACATGGCAGGGACTGTGCTTTGCTGGTCACCCTGCTTCCAGCATCTAGCATGGTAGGCTTTCAATTGATATTTGCTGAGTGAGAAAAGGAATACATGCATAAATGAATAAAATCGGTGGGCTATTGAAGAAAGGAAGTTTGGGCAACAGGATAGCCTTTTAGAACAACAACAACAGAAATAGCGTGAACTCTTTATTTTCTTACATAAACATAAATTTAAGGTTGATCAAAGTTTTAAATTTAAATTGTAAAACCGTAACATTTTATAAATAAAACATAACTGAATGTTTTTATGTATTTTGAGCTAATTCGTAAGTATGATTCTTGGTGAATACATGAATGTGAGATATCCTGGTGATGTTTAAGAAATTGCTTTTGGGGTGACTGGGTGGCTCAGTTGGTTAAGTGCCAGACTTCGGCTCAGGTCATGATCTCGGTCCGTGAGTTCAAGCTGTGCATCGGGCTCTGTGCTGACAGCTCAGAGCCTGGAGCCTGCCTCAGATTCTGTGTCTCCCTCTCTCTGTTCCCCTCCCTTACTCGCATTCTGTCTCTCTTTCTCTTTCAAAAATAAATAAACATTAAAAAAAAGAAAAAAGAAATGCTTTTATCTTACATTAAAATTTTAACATTATTCTATCTTATGTTAAAATATATTTTGCATTCATGTATCTAAACCTAGAAGCAACATCATTGTCCCTTGTCTTTCAGTGTAAGTTGTTGTAACAGAGACCCACCCCAAAGGCAATGGCTTAATCAAGATAGCAGCTTATTTTGCCCTTAAAGAAGTTACCGAGATAAGCAGTTCAAGGTTGGTGGGGTGACTCGATAGTCTCGACCTGCACCCCCATCTCCCAGCCAATGGGAAGAAGGAAGGGTAAAGGGAAATACAGGTTATTTTATTCTATGGTCAACCTAGGAGTTAGTTACATGGACATGGGATGCATCTTTGGGTTCACGTTCCACTTACTGGAACCTGGTCATGCATAGATACCATGGAGACTGGAATATGCAGTCTTTAGGTGGACAGCCTTCTTCCAAGCTCCGATTCAGAAGTTTCATTACTGAAAGACAGGGAGAATGATAATTGATGGATACCTAGGAGTTCTTGCCACAAGGAGGCACTTGACCTACAATACCACGAAACTGACTTTTTCCTTCTCGTGTTTTGCCTTATATTTGTTTTTACAATTAGTTTTATCTGGATTTTCCCCTTTCTTAAACTCCAGCTTCAAAGTTACAGACAGGGTTATGCTCTTCTGGCCATTGTCATTTCCCCCAGTCACTGCAAAAGTTTTCCACTCCATCTTGTGTTAAGAACCCATTGTCCTTGAAATATGGACTGATTCAGCAAGCCAAACCAGATATTTCAGCACATCTATGTTCAGCTATTTGTTTTCAAGATCCTTTTCCCTTTCCCCAAATCATGTCCATTAACCTGATTTTGAGGATCAAGGGTCAGCAAACATTTCCTGTAAAGGACCAGATAACAAATGTTTTAGGCTGTGTGGGTGACACATACAGTCTCTGTGCATAAATTTTTGTTTGTTTTATAACTGTTTGAAATGTACAATTATTCTTAGCTTTCAGACTGTACAAAAACAGACGGTTGGGCTGCTTTTGGTACACATGCCATAGTTTGCTGACCCCTCTTGTACAACAGTGAATGACAATGGGTGTCTGTATGTCTCCCTTAAACAGTGAGGGAGTGGCAGTTAGTGTTCCTGCACTAGATGATATATATCAAGGAACTACAAGGAATATCTTGCTATGTCTGGGCGATGACTATAACTCTGATATAGGTATGTCTTCTGCTAAATAAACACTGTTAAGTAAACACTGGCCAAAAATTATGATATAGTCAGTATCATAAAGCTTTATGCTCTATTTATGTCATCACAAGGATGAAAGTCACATTTTGTCATATATATCTCAGTGCCTTTTTAAATGTTATAAATGTCAACCCATCTATACATATCTTTGATAGAAAGATGCCGATGACACCCTAATAGCTGGCAATATATAGCTTAGAAACGATTTTCTAATTCCTAACTTAAAATGCTTACAGATTGCATTCTCTCTGAATGTACATGAAGCCATTCATAATACGATTAATCAACAAGTATTTCTCGAACTGCTATCATATAGTAGGCACTGTACTAGACTCTGGGAATGCAACAGTGAACAGATAAAGTCCCCACTCTCCAGCAGGGGGAGCTCACATTCTAGAGACAGGCAACAAACAAATAAGCACATTCATTAAACATGCAGGATGCTGACAAGTGCTATGAAGAAATATAAAGTATGGAGGTAAGGATATAGATAATGTTTGAAGGAGCTATCTTAGAGTGGTCAGGAATCGCCAAAATGAGATGAGAGTTGAACTAAGTCAAGAATGCAGTCAGGAAAAAGTTATACAGATTCCAAGGGACCAAGTGCAAAAGTGCTCATGAGTGCTCAGGACCAGGAAGGGGCCAGCTGTCTGGGGAGAGTGGAAGGCAGGGTGTTATACAGAAAGTCAGAGGGCTAATGAAGTCAGATAGCACAGGATATTGTCCTGTGGGTTTTATTTTGAGTGAGATATGGGAAGCCTTGGGAAGGTTTTGAGCAAAGAAGGGTTTTGATCAGACTTAGGTTTTAAAAGGGCCACTCCAGCTGCTGTGTAGAGAACAGACAGAGGGCAAGAGTGGGAGCAGGGACACCAGGTGCGAGGTTATTGTGACTGTGCACAGTCACAATAGTGACAACAGTCACAGTCACTCAGCAAGTGAGAGAGGACAGTGGTTGGACAGGCTGAAGGTAGGAAATGTAACTGTTTTCATGTGGCTCAGCACACATGAAGTAGGTTTGCTTTAATTGTATTTCTAATCCTGGAGGAATCCAGTACCACCTAATGGTCTATCCCAGGATGGGCGTTGGTAGTCAAGGTCTCTTTCAATGGAAAACAGGCTAATTAAACGAGGATTTATTATGGTTTACTTATATCTCAAAATCTAGACAGTGCTATATTATGATCACTAATAAAGAGTCCTGGCTATAAATTAGGATGAGTTCATGAGGCAGTGCTTCCTTTAATATCGGAAGAGATGATGGAACGCTATTTAGAGCTAAGTTATGTAGAACACTAATCTTTCAGCGATGGCTTGATTTTCAGACCTCTATTTACATCATTGCTGCAATAAGGAATGAACACAAACAAATGTAACCCTATGCCTAACAATGCAAGGCACCAACTGCATATAAACAAAGCTAAGCTCACAGTGGATCCCCAGTTAATTGTTGTGAATGACAACTGAGTGATGCATTTTAGCATTTAAAAATTAGCACACTATGATGTGCTGAGGACATTATAATAAATGAGAGGACTATAAATACCTTCCAAGTCAACATTTTTTTCTCATTTACTGCCAGGAAGTAGGTGCAGAGTAAATGAAGCCTTCCATTCTCTGCCATATTTTGAAGACGACTTCAGTGCTGAGTTTGGAATTTTTTTTTCTGTCCAGCATTCCCCAAACTCACTTAACTAGTTGATTTTGGGGTGGTAGCTTCTCTCAAAAGACAAAGAGAGAGTATGTTTTCAGTGCAAACAGGTCCTTTTGTTAAGACTGATCGGTATTTTACTTTTTGGATAGTTGTGGCTTCTATAAAGGAAAGTGTACAGACTGAAATATACTATACAGCTTAACTGATTTTCACATATATGTATACACTCATGTAACTACTGCCCGGATCTACATGTAACATATTTACAGCATTTCAGATAACCTTTGCATTTCCTACCAGTCAATACTCCACCAATGGAAATCATATTCTGACCTCTGGGTCCATAGTTTTGCCTTTTTTTTTTGAACTTTGTACAAATAATATTATATAGTATGTATTCTTTTGTATCTGGTTTCTTTTACTCAATACTGCATGATATTCATCCAAGTTGTCACATGTAGCAGAAGTTCAAATTTTTTTTCATTGCTGTTTAGTATTCCATTGTGTAAATACACCACAATTTATCCATTGTACTGTTAATGGACTTTGGTAGTCTCAAGCTTTGGGTCAACATGAATAAAGTGCTATGAATGCTCTCATACATGTCTGATAATGAACATACATACTTGTATATGTTGTCTCTATGCCTAGGGGTAGAATGCTATGGCAGAGGGTCTATGCAATACTGACTTGCATAAAACAGTGTTTTATTTTATTGGACAGGAAAACAAATTAGTTCCAGAGAGACAACAGTGTTTGATTGTTGTATGAAAAGAATTTGATAGAGTGTTTAATTGGAATCCTTGGAATTATTTGCTTGGTTATTTTTCTTTTCATAAAGATAAAAAGTGAGGAGTCACATTGATATATCACTCCACAACCATTAGGATGGTCACTATAAAAAAAACCCAATAAATGCTGCTGCAGGCAACTTTTCATTCACCTTTTTCTGCATAGAGGACAGAAATTGGGATGTGTGATTAAAATCATAATAAAATTTATTTCCAGTTATTTAAAAAAACAGTAAATAACAAGTGTTGGCAAGCATACGGGGAAATTGGAACCCTTGCACGCTGTTGGTGGAAATGTAAAAGGGTGCAACCACCATGAAAAACAATATGGAGGTTCATCAAAAAATTAAAAATAGAATTATTGTGTGATCTAGCAATCCCACTTCTGGTTGTAGTCCCCAAAGAATTGAAAACAGGCTTTCAAAGAGATATTTACACGCCATGTTCATTACAGCAGCATTTACAGTAGCCAAGAGGTGGAAACAATTAAAATGTCCATTGAAAGATACATGGATAAAGAAAATGTGGCATATATGGGGGCGCCTGAGTGGCTCAGTCGGTTGAGCATCCGACTTCGGCTCAGGTCATGATGTCATGGTCTGTGAGTTCCAACCCCGCATCAGGCTCTGTGCTGACAGCTCAGAGCCTAGAGCCTGTTTCAGATTCTGTGTCTCCCTCTCTCTCTGCCCCTCTCCCACTTGCCCTCTGTCTCTCTCTCAAAAAATAAATAATAAAGATTAAGAAAAAAAGAAAGAAAATGTGGCATACACACACACACACATGCACACACTGGATTATTACTCAGTCTTTAAAAAGAAAGAATCCCACAACATGATTAAATCTTGAGGATATTATGCTAAGTGAAATAAGATGGTTACAGAAACACAAATAAAGCATGATTCCACTGATATGAGGTAGTTATGAATAGTCAAAATCACAGACACAGAAAGTAGAACACTAGTTACTGGCAGCTGAGGAGAGGAGGGCAAATGAGCTGTTGTTCAGTGCATATAGGGTCTCAGTTTTATGAGGTGAAAAAGTTCTAGAGACCTGATGAACAGTGAGCATATAGTTCACATGAGTGCCCTGGACATTTAACAACGTTTCAGGTGGGGAACAAAAAAGATGCATATTATAAAGATCTTATAGCTTTGGTCGAAAAATATCCCTCTCTGCTTTCAAGCAAACATGTCATTGAGAAATGAGATGTTCATAAGATGTAGAACATAACTGTATTTGTTCACATAGGCTTCTCTGCTCCCCTGTTGCCACATGGATAGTTTGGGAGGCAACAAGGTCCTTGATACTGAATAAAATTATAAAAGTAATTTTTTGCAAAGCAGTGAGGAGTTATTGCTGATTTATAGAGATTAATAATTTACAAGTACAAGATGGTTATTTTCTAGTTCTCTCTGATTAAATGAATCTATTTTTGTACTCGCGATCTTTGCATGAAACAAAAAACTCTGGAGTTACAGTGACTCATAAATAACCTTAGTGAAGCATTCAGTCCATGATCTAGCCCGTTGCAGGTTGTCAATAGACGTGATGGAGTGTAAAGGCCTCTGGAAAACAGCTGTGCTGGAGCTCAACGCCTACCCAGGCAGGACAGACAGACGCTGCCTCCTGGTGGGCACCAGGGTTTTAGAGCAAAGCTGAGGCTTTCACAAGACATCATAGCTTTCCCAAAAGGGTCATG
This sequence comes from Panthera uncia, assembly GCF_023721935.1. Lineage (NCBI taxonomy): Eukaryota > Metazoa > Chordata > Mammalia > Carnivora > Felidae > Panthera > Panthera uncia. The sequence continues at coordinate 10,991,140 of NW_026057579.1, forward strand.
AATTTAGGTAAGCCAGAGAGTATGGTAGGCACAAACTTGTTGATGAGGGCAGGCTTTCCAGTCAGTCAAGGATATTATTGTCCTAAACTCAGCTTTCTGAGTTGACCTTACTTGAAAATCAAATGGGCTATTCAGTTGCTCAGAAGAAATAACCATTTATTTTTATGGAATTTGTGAATATGTTTTTATCTCTATCGGGGCATGAGCCTTTGGCCATGGGGCCTTGGGCCTTGGGCCACTTGCTGCCTGCCTTACCCTTGCCATAGGGCCCAGGATCTAATTTCAAAGTAAAAGATTGGAATGCTGCCTCCATTTTACTATTTCCTGAATAGACCCAGAAAATAACATTGTAATGGCTAAAATAAGCAGCATTATTTTTCTCACCAGGTACTGTAATTTTCCATACGGCAGATAATCTAAATTGTAGAACTATAATAATATACATTTTTCCCATGGGACTAAATAAAATTATTTTCATTTAGAATTTTTTAAGTATTGTAAGCATTTTACATTTTTCCCCCTGAATTTATTTTTTTCCTTTCCCCTTCCTTCCTTCCTCTCTGTCTCTGTCTCTATGTCTCTGTCTTTCCCTCTCATCCTTGTTTAGATACCAGTTGAGTCAGTTTGGAATAGAATTTGAGCCCCAGAATTCCAACAGGGATTTTCCTAGCAGAGTAAATCTTACCCCTCAAGCTGTTTCCCCTCTTATAAGATAAAGATAATAATAGTATATCCTTTAGGGTTACTCAAATCATCACATGAGACATTTTTGCCTGGCTTGGTAAATGTTAACTACTATATATTATTAATATATACTATATACTGTGTATACTACATAACTACTATATAATATCAATCTGACCATATAGTATACGCAACATCAAGAACACTGATCTGGAGTAACAAAACAAAAAGGAAAATCTCCTAAGAGCAGTCCAAAAGCTAAACTGATGGCAAAACTGATGAAGGAGATCTTGAAACTCTGCAAATTAGATACACAGAAACAAGAGAGAATTAGGAAAAATATATGCTTTTAGTCAATGAAATAGCAACAATAAGATTGTTGCATTAAATGAACAAAAATTAGTTCAGGCCATCAGCTAAGCAAGAAGTTTTTTTTTTAATGTTTATTTTTGAGAGAGAGGGAGAGACAGCAAGTGGGGGAGGGGCAGAGAGAGAGGGAGACACAGAATCCGAAGCAGGCTCCAGGCTCTGAGCTGTCAGCACAGAGCCCCACGTGGGGCTCGAACTCACAAGCTGTGAGATCATGACCTGAGCCAAAGTCAGACGCTTAATCGACTGAGCCACCCAGGCTCCCTGAGAATTTTCTTAATCATGATCAGCATTTATATTGATAAGACTGTTTCAGGGGATATATTTCTTTGAATTATAGTGGAGATGAAAATAACTTCGAGCTTACAGATCTCTCGGTCCAACTTCGTGATTTCATAGGGGAAGAGACTGGGGGTTCCAAGAGATTCAGCCCCTTGCCGAAGGTTACACATCTCCTCATGGCAGAGCCAGACCAGAACATGGGTGGGTCCCCTGATTGGAGTCCAGGGGGATATCCGACTGGAGCACACAGCTTTTGAATTGTGACAAGGTAAAAACAAACAAACAAATAAACAAACAAAGTTCATGCTGGAGTGAGAACAACTTTACCTTCATATCAGGGATCATTTTTTGCACATGGAATTCAAAGCATTTTGAAGAGATCTCATTATACCTGTTTCTAAATAGAAAAATAGAAACAGAGATAGGCTCTTGGTTGACTGGTTTGTAGCCCCGCCTCAGGCACCATAAGTATATCCCTCATGCCCATGAATGCTGGTAAGTTAACCTGCTATAGGTACCTGCCCCTGATGCTGGGACACCTTACACCTTGCTTTCTATTGCCTACTTTTATAGTCCTTTGTCGTAATCTCCTTTCTGCCAAATGTAAGCCTCCCAAAAGAGTATTTTTTCCATTGTTTGTAGATAAATCTCCAACTTCCTGAACAGTGCCCAGCATACATTTGACCATCAGTGGGAGTCATGCCATTTCTTGAATGAATGAACAAAGAATTGACAGTCTTGGTTTCTCTATCTAGACACTTGAATTGGCAGATGAATTTTGGGCCATATGTGTAGGCTCTTATTTTGCAACCTCTCCTATATTGCCCAGTTCCATACCCTGCAACCATGGGTCAAAGGAGCCTGCCTTTGGATCATACCCTGGGTTCCGGGACACAGCATACTGAGCACATTCTGTGCTCCACTCAAGACGGACAGGAAACAAGACAAAAACAGGTATACTCCAGAAGACTGGACTTCTATGTTTTGGAGGTATAAAAGGGAATCCTCTAAAACTTGTGCATGGTGACAGCTTGAAGCCGGTGAAGCCACCCCTCTGGGAAAAAGGAATAAAACCAAACGCCATGTACGTAAGCCCAGTGAAGCCAAGCAAGGCCTCCCTCCAGTGGAATCAGCCAACCACCATTATGAAGGTTAACTCACCCTTCAGACTGGGTGTACATGGTTTCCTTTAGCTTCGAATTGTACTTGACTTTCATTTGAAGCATGCCTCACCAGCATAACCAGACTGCTTAATCACTGCTGTCAAAGACTTGGGCAGCAAAACAGCGTTAGGCTTTTGCTTTGTTTCATTAAGCAAAGCAGCTTCAGTCTCTGTGGTGAAAGAGTCTTCTATCAATGACTTCCAGTGTGAACAGGAAAACCTCCACATACACTGCCTTTTTGCAGAACTGCTACGTCTCCTGACCACCAGATGTTGTCTACAGGGTCTTATAAAATCCCCCAAGAGTTCTGTTCTGGAGAAAAGGATAGGCGAGCCATCCAGTGGATCTTCAAGATGGGCGAGCACTTCTCAGCCTTGGGGGTGTTTTCAATGTCCTCTGCATCAGCCTTCTTTCCTCCAATTTTTATGCTGTCATGTGATTAACAATAAGATACAAGGTTTAGCAGGAAAGATGCTATTAAGTAAGTTGAAAAGAGAAAAAAACAGCATCCACAACACAACCACTCCATGCACATACCTGACCAGCTCTCCTGACAGACTCTGTTGCTGCACAGGTCACTGGGAACACCTAATTGGCAGGCCCATCAACATACCTTGCCAGATCCTTGGAGGGGGGAAGGCCTTAATTTATGACCCCAAGACAAGATAATCATAAGGTTGGGAGAACCCTTCTCTTGTAAACAATCCTGGACCCTATGCAGCTCTAAAGACAGCTGGAATATGTGTGGACAGCACTGAATTACAACAATACCTACTGATTGAAGAAAACTGTTTTGTGGCCTTAGAGTATTGGGACAATATTTGTGAGGGACGTGGTCATTATCAAAAAAGGAAGTTTTAAACTAAAGGAAGCAGGAGTGACTTTTGTGGCTTTGGTGAGGTTCCATTTCATTCTGTACCTGTTTCCCTGGTGAATCATTCCAGTATGCACTGGTTCCTACACTTGCTGGGAAGCCACAGTGAGTGGGCCACCAGTGAGTCTCTAAAGAGAAGACCAATATGACTCTCCCTTCTCTGCCTGGCCTCCCCTAACATGGCAAAAATTCAGATTATTCTACAGGTCATCAGGCCGTGTAGGCTTAAGCCAGGAAGTCTCAAGAATTGTTTTTGCAAATAGCTTATTATCAGAGGAAATGTCAGCTGAGCCAGGAGCATTATTCTTCCAACGGACCTGGGTGTTGAGGGATTTAATTGGGGTGAATAGTTGAGCAAGACAAAGATGGCTTTTCCTTGGGGACCCGTGTACTCTATAAAAGGGCTAAAATAGAAATGCTTACGCAATGACTTTCTTCCTAAAAATTCAGAACACTTCAGAAATGCCCATTAATTGTATTCTCGGCTCAACTCTGAAGGTTAGCAGACTGATGATAAAATAGATGTTCTGGGAAGTTACATATATGCCCGTAACTCCTTGTTTTTTTTTCTTTTTTAATGTTTATTTATTTTTGAGAGAGAGAGAGAGCAGAGGAGAGCCAGAGAGAGAGAGAGAGGGAGACAGAGGGTATGAAGTGGGATCTGTGTTGACAGAAGACAGCCCAATGTGGGGCTGGAACTCACAAACCACAAGATCATGCCCTGAGCTGAAGTCGGACGCTCAAACAACTGAGCCACCCAGGCAGCCCTCCTTGTATGGCATTGTACACTCATCAGAAAAATGGACGATTGATTGAGTACCATCACCAAATATCATCAAGGAGTGCAAATTCAAGCCATGTGTGGAGAGAGGAGAGTTTGGAGGCATTTGGAGGGCTTACAGAATGATCAGCCCACCAAGTCTCCCTACAACGTATATTATTCAATTTCAATGCTCAAGCCCTGGCTATTTTCACTTGTTTGATCTTGTATGGAGAAATTTGATTCCAAAGTCTATTATAGGGGACTTGCGTCTTTCCATCATTTCTGCTTTGGGAGCGTACATGCTATATTATTTGGTGCGTAGATGTTCGTGATGACCACACCTTCACTGTGATTTGGAAGTAAGTTGACATAATAATAAAGCAGCAGGAGCCAGAAGAGTATTCGGTGATGTCCACTCGCTTTCTTTGGTATCCAATAGAACTTTTGTGACAATGGACATGGTCTCTGCACTATTTAAATTGATTAGCTGAATAAAATAAAAAAAAAAAATTCAGGTCTTCAGTCACATTACCCACATTTCAGATGTTCAGTAGCTATTGTTGCTAGCTGCGGCAGGATGGGCCAGCACAGTTATATAGTATCTTCTTTGTCTCGCTTACTACTTTTTAGCTTGAATTCCATCTTGCCTGTTATCCTTGACCCCTGTTTTCTTTTTGTTTGCCTTTGACGGGCACAATTGGGCTAACATTTTCTTTTTAACCTTTCTGGATCACTTGGTTTTAGGCAAGTGTCTTGTACAGAGTACAGAGCTGGATTCTGCTTTTTAGCTTAGGTTAAGCCCATTTGCACTTATTGATATGACCTCTGTGTTTGATCTCATGTCTTTCATTTTTTTGTACGTATTGTAAATGCTAGTAATGCCATCTCTTTTTAGTTCATGTGTCCTGGCTGCATGCTCTGAGCAAACTAAAATTAGCTCGCATCCTCCTCTTTCTTCTCTCATCTCTCGTCTGCTTTCCAATTTTAGTCAATAATATTATCTTCCTTAGTGTTTACCTTTGTAGTCCTAGGCTTCTACAATTCAGCTTGTCAGCATTAAATGATCTCCTATCACTTCCTCCAACTGCTCATGATGCAATTAATATTCTACTTACCACATTCTCTCCCCTCCTTTTTCCTCCAATATTTTATTATGAAAACTTCCAAACCTACAGCAAAGCGGAAAGAATTTTCCCTTTGAGTACCCATACACCCACCGGCTAGATGCCATCATTAACATTTTACTATATTTGCTCTATCAGTATGTGTCCATCCTTCCATCCATCTGTCCATCTCATTCTTTTCAAAGAAAATTGAAATTCACTTCAAAGTAAATTGCAGACATTAGTACATTTACCCTTAAATACCTCGGCCTGCATATCACTAACTGGAGTTTAAATATTTTTTTAAGGTGTTTTCCTTTAGTGTAAAATGTACATGTTGTAAAGCACCTCAATCTTACGTACATCTTTGCTAGTTTTGAAAATTGCATACATCTGTGTAACCTGACCCCCGTAACAAGATATTGAACATTACCATTGCCCCCAGAACATTCCCTGTCCTCGTTTCATGTTAATCCCCACACAACAACCAGAGGCAAACTTCTGATTCTTTGCCACCATAAATTCGTTTTACCTGTTTTAGAACTTCACAGAAATAGAATCAGGCAGTATGTGCTCTTTCGGGTAAGGTTTCTTTCACTCAGCATCATGCCTTTGAGGTTTGTTCAGGTGATTTAGTCCTATTTATAGCTCAGTGCTATTTTACTGTAAGAACATATGGCATTTTATTGTATATTCTCTTATTAATGCTTTGTTTCCATTTGGGGGCTACTATGAGTAAAGCTTCTATGAACATTTTTGTACAAGTGTTTTTTATTAGCTTTTCCAATTTCTCTTTGGTTAATACCTACATGTAGAATTCCTGGGTATGACACAGGTGTAGGCTTAGTTCATGAGAAACTTTGAGACAGTTTCCCAACCAGTTTGTATTCACACCAACAGTGTATAAGAGTGCTGTTTTCCCCACCTCCACACCAATATTTGGTGTTGTTAATCTTTTTAAATTTCAGCCATTCTGGCGGATGTGTACTGGTATCTTTTTGTGGTTTTAATTTGCATTTCCCTGATGACTAATGATGTCGAGCACTCTTCATTTGCTTACAGGCCATTTACATATTTTGTTTTTTCAAGGGCGTATTAAAATATTCTGCCCATCTTACAGTTGGGTTGTTTGTCTCTTTGTTATTGAGTTGTAGGTTTATTTGTTCCAGTATGCTGGATACCAGTTATTTGTCAGATGTATATTTTGTGAATATTTTCTTCTAGTCTGTGGCTTATTCACTTTCATAACAGTATCTTTTGATAAGGACACATCTTTTAGTTTGACACAGTTAACTTTTTATTTCAAAAATGTTATAGTTATTGCTTCCAGCATCCTGTCTAAGAAGCTTTTGTCTACTTCTCCTTCAGACTGCAATCTGGGTTCACTGGGGGTGGGATCTGCTTTAAGCTCACCTCATGGTTGTTGGCAGGAGTCACTTCCTTGTAAGCTGTGGATCTGGTTCCTTGCTAGGTGTTGGGAAGAGGCTGCCTTCAGTTCTGTGACACAGAGGCCTCTTTGTAGGCCGGTGTGTTTCATCAAAGCAAGAAGAGAGTCTGCAACGAGATGGAAGTCACTTGCCTTTTATAACTGAATCATGGAAGCGACACCCCATCACCCTTGTTGTATTCCATTGGTTAGAAGTGAGTCGCTAAGTCCCGCCCACACTCAAGGGAGGGAATTACAGAGGCCTGAACACCAGGACACGACTTTGTGGGCCACCTCGGAAACTACCTAATATCTCATAAATCCTCTGTAGGCTCTCCCCAAAGACAAAGTAAAAGGGCAGGTGGATAACCAAGATGAGAAAGGAGTGTTTTCTAGACAGCACGAACCCGCTGTTTTCAGTTAGGATTTCAAAACCGGCAAGAGTGTGTAGGAGAGCTAAGGAATTCAAATCCTGCAAGACAAATGGCCAAAATTAACACAATGGACAATGCCAAGTGTTGGTGAGGCATGGAGTCACTGGAACTCTCATTCGTTGTGAGTGAGGGGGTGCATTGGTACGAGAGCCTCAGAAATCTGCTTGGCTGTATCTGCGGAAGCGGAACCCAGGCCTCGCCTACCACCCACAGTCTCCACTCAGGGCGTTTACACGATGGAATGAGATGCACTGAGACAGTACACAAATGCTTCTTAGTACTGGGATGTTTTCTTACGCTATCTTCTAAATGCTTTATTAGATTAGCGTAAAATTTTTTTTCTGATGTTTATTTTTGAGAGAGAGAGGGAGACAGAGCACGAGCAGGGGAGGGGCAGAGAGAGGGAGACACAGAGTCGGAAGCAGGCTCCAGGCTCTGAGCTGTCAGCACAGAGCCCGATGCGGGGCTCGAACCCACAAACCGCGAGATCATGATCTGAGCTGAAGTCAGATGCTTAACTCACTGAGCCACCCAGGCACCCCTAATTTAGTCCTATTTCTAATGACTTTTATGCCCCCCACCGCCGCCATCCTGTTCCTTTCCTAGATTTCCCCCAGTCACCTTGTGGTGGGTAAAGCTTGTCCTATAGTAAGTTTCTAAAGAAGGGTGCCTGGATCCAACAATCTCTGATTCTTAGACTCCATACACAAGGGACAGTCAGGATTGGTAAAACATCTTTGGTTCATACTTTCTTGCTTTGATTAGTATTTTAAATATTAGTTGTTTTCCATTATTTATTATTTTCTATAGGCACAGGATGAGAAATCCACTTATTTTAGACTGTTTTCTTAAGATCTACATATAACCAATTTCACATCAACATTGTCTTCAGGGCCGTGTAGAGGGCTGCCTTGTGAATTTCTTTGTTACTGATGGTCAGTATGGATGTCTCCTTTGTAACATGGGTTTTTGTGAGTTTTGAATTTGTGTGTACCTGGGAAAGTATGTAGTAAGTGTAAGGTACTAAGCAAATATATGCAACAATAATAATGCCACTCTTTCCTATTTTTGTAGCAAGGGGTTTATATTTAAGAAGGTAGAGGTTTTTCTGTTTTAGGACTAGAATTTTCAGCCTAGAAATACTGAAAATAATTTATGAGGTTGGTAACCCGAAGTTTAGATGATTTCGTTTCTTGTATAAACTTGGGACTCCAATGTCCATTCCATCCTAATTACTGACTCTTAGGAAAACTTTTGAGTTGGGTAACAAAGCTGAATTAATGAGGCATATATTTTTTCTTCATTAAATCTTTCCATATTTGATCCTTCCTTACTTAGCAAGTCCATATAGGAGTATATGAGGAATAAGGAACCCATTATCTCAAAATACAAGAAAGGTTTTAAAAAATCTCTCGGGAAAATGCAAGCACAAGATACTAGCATCTGATCTAAGTGGGTCAAAGTGAGATAATCCATGAAATTCAATATCCTTCTCTATTTATGTAATATGAATATCACAATATGGTTTCCAAACACACATTACTCTGTTTTTGTAAAAACAAAATTATGTAATAAGACAGAAGATGGTAAAAAATGAATATGTAATTTATAATATGCTGGAATTCTTAAACGTTTACTTGTGTAAACAAGGTTGAATTCATACAGCGCCATAGTGGCAACTGATGAGTCAAGAGTAGGAATAAGGGATTTTTGTACCTTTCACATGAGGGCAAGGCTTTTCACAAAGACAGTAAGTCCCTGTTCACGGGGGCAAAAAATACTATAATCAAATCTTTGCCCTCCGTGGAAATTTTAATTTCAAAATGAAAGTATTTTTTCTTATGAAAGAAATGCCTGCTTCTAAAATGTAAAAAATACAATTGCATATAAAATAGAAAGTGATGGGGTGCCCGGGTGGCTCAGCTGGTTAAGTGTCAGACTTTAGCTCAGGTCATGATCTTGTGCTTCCTGAGTTCGAGCCCTGCATTGGGCTCTCTGCTGTCGGCCTGGAGCCCGCTTCGAATCCTCTGTCCACTTCTCTTCCTGCCTCTTCCCTGCTTGCGTGTGCTCGCTCTCTCTCAATCTGTCTCAAAATAAATAAACATTAAAAAAAAAAATAGAATGGTGAAAGCATTTTAACTACTTCCACGACTGTCCCTGTTAGTGATCTCATGCTACAGAGACATCATTAATATTGATAACTTAGCATTTCAGACATTATATAAATATATACTATATATTAAAATTTATAAATCGTATACTTTATAAATATACTTTTTTTGCCTGAGTGTAATCTATAATTTTATATTTTTTCATTCAATACCATATCTTGGATATGTTCCATATTAGTTCATATAGATCTACCTTATTTTATTATTTTATTTTATTTTATTTTATTTTATTTTATTTTATTTTTGTTATTTTATTTATTTATTTTTTTTGTTTATTTTTGAGACAGGGAGAGACAGAGCATGAACGGGGGAGGGTCAGAGAGAGAGGGAGACACAGAATTGGAAGCAGGCTCCAGGCTCTGAGCTGTCAGCACAGAGCCCGACACCGGGCTCGAACCCACAGACCGCGAGATCATGACCTGAGCCGAAGTTGGACACTTAACCGATTGAGCCACCCAGGCGCCCCAATTATTTTATTTTTTAAAGTTTATTCATTTATTCTGAGAGAGAGAGAGAGAGAGAAAGAGAGAGAGAGAGAGAGAGAGAGAGAGAGAGAGAGAATCCCAGCAGGCTCCACGTTGTCAGCACAGAGCTGGATGCAAGGTTTGATCTCATGAACAGCATAGTGAGATCATGATCTGAGCTGAAACTAAGAGTCGGACGCGTAACCTACTGAGCCACCCAGGCACCCCTGCCTTCTCCTTTTAAATGGATTTATCACAAATATATTGTATGAATGTGCCTTAACTGAGTTAATGAATTTTCCTGCTGATGGATAAATAGTCAAGTTGTCCCCAGTTTTTTAATATGATAAACTGCACTGTGGTAAACGTTCTTATACGTACGCTTAGCCATTAGGAGAATTTATTATATTTTTTAGAAGTGAAATTTTGAGATGAAAAGGAATGGTCATTTTCAATTTTGATATATAATACTAGATTATACTTTTGGTTTTTTATAGACCTCAGGACTTTGCTTGGCTTGTTAGATGACCAATAATAGAATAATAGAAATTTAAGATATAGAGGCCACATTAAAATTAATATCTATTATTTTTGTTATGAAATAGATAAGAGGGTTGATGACAGGATTCAAGATGTTGACCAGTTGTTGTACAACATGCAGGGGTAATGCAGTGGAAGGGATACCCTTACTTTTTTATAAAGTGGCAATAAAAGTACTTACCTCATAGGGCTAATGTAATGATTCAAGGAGATAATGGTTCTAAATCTCCTAGACTAATATTGTTACAAAGTAGGTGTTCGGTAAAAAATTACTGGTATTTTTATAAAGAGAAGTTGTTCTCATAAAAGAGCCTTTTAGCTTTCATGATCACATTTTAAATAATTCCTGTTGGCTTCTGTTTTCGTCAAGTATGAGACATTAGTAAATACTTAGTATCCTATTTAGTATGAACAGGAAAAAATTGTGGAGTCTTTAAAAATGAGTGATCGAATTTTATAGTACAAGATATGGGATGTTGGGGCACCTGGGTGTCTCAGTCAGTTAAGCACCTGACTCTTGATCTCAGCTCAAGTCATGATCTCACGGTTTGTGAGTTCGAGCCCCGTGTCAGGCTCTGTGCCGACAGTGTGGAGCCTGCTTGGGGTTCTGTCTCTCAGCCTCTCTGCCCCTTCCCTGTTTACTCATTCTCTGTCTCTCTCTCTCAAAATAAATAAACTTAAAAAAAAGTTACGGGATGTTAGGGGTTACTAGTCAAGGCAACACCTTGGGGCCAGGAATATCCACCATATGCCCAGGGTCAGTGCCTGCAGGGTGAAAGGTAGCAATGTAAGCTCAGATGTCAGGAAGTGAAAACAGGCCAAGAGTCAAAAAGCAAGATGATTCACAGGTAATAGGACACCCAAATGTTGGGAGTCACGAGAAGCTGGGAACCTGGCTCTATAACCACAGGAAGGCTCAAGCTCATAGCAGACTCAGGCCAATGCACAATCTGAAGTTTTAAAGTTCAAGGTAGCCAGCCAGGGGCCCAAGGGGACCAAGGCATACCTCCTTGCCAAGGAGACTTGGCTGATAGCTGTTTCTAGGTTCTTACAGACTTGTGTGGGTCGGAAGTCAACCACAGAAGACCTTGTCTAAGTTTTCTAGGACAAGTCCGTGAATCGGGCAGCAGAGAGTTAGATTACATATAGGAAGAAAGAGGCAATAAATAAATAGAAGCATTAGAAAAGCTACCCATGCTTGCATTAGCAAGCCACACATCTGCTATCATCCCTTGGGAAATGGAATGTTGCTATGTTCTTTCCTTTGTGTTTCTAAAACAATTAAATACGTAAAATTCTTACAGCTCTGCTAAGATTGAAGCAACTATGGCACTAAGCCCTCCATTATGTTCCATCTGTGTGCTATCCCCACCTGTGTCTTCCTGGAAGAGGTCCGGGGTGATGTTGGAGGGAGACATTGCTATATGCTAAGAAGTAGGTGGGAACGGGAGTAAGCCCACTATTTTAGAAGCCTCACTCCTATACTCAAACCATGCTGAACTGGGAACACTTTATTGGGAAGTGCAGTCCCATGAAGCAGGAGGCAGGCAAAGAAGGGGAGCAAATACCAAAGAGCAGGTTACAAAGTTGGCCACAGCTTGATTATAAGTGCTGTCGATTGCTTGTTCTCACATGATGTCTTCAGAGAGATGGTAGGAAGCTATTACATCTCAGTTCTGGGGAGTGTAAGGGAGAAGAATTATCCTCTGATTTCCATTTCTAACTGATCACAGTTTGCTCTGTGGGGTGTTACCGCCCCACACTTCCAGGTTGCACCACCTGGTCCCTCCATCAACAGCTGGGGAGGCTCAGTCCAAGGGAGCAACTGTGGCATCTGCAGGATAAACCCCTTTCCTCAGGACAAGCCATAGCGGAGGCAAGAGTCACTGGCATTTCCCACACCCCTGTCTGTAATACTCAGCCTCACAGGTTCTGCTGGATGGGTGCTCAGTGGGATCCGAAGCATCATTTAACTCAAAGCCCAAGGGCGAGAGGAAAGTCCAGGTAAGGCACTGGCTGGTCATGCCCACAAGTGATGCCCCAGCCACAAGAATGACACAGGCCACTGCTTCAGACCACCTTGACCAGAATGAAAAGCATGTGTCCAGATCTGGGGTGACTCATCAACTGAGTTCATTAGTATTTCTATGTTTCTGGTCACACAATAACTAACACTATTGAGCACTACTGCCCAAAGCACTTAATATATAATCGAATGTATGAGTCTCATTAATATACATTGTTTTACAATCTATTTTTTCCATTTAATTTTCTGTAGTGAAGATTTCCTCATCTCATTCAATATTCTTCAAAGGCATTTTTTTCGCTGGCAACAGCGTATTTCATAATATGGCTGTATAGCATTTTATTTCACTTTCCCATGTTATTGAACACATCAGTTGTTTGTAATTCTCTGCTTTCGTAAGTCATTCACTGTGTGCAAGCCAGATTTGTCTAGTCTATGTTGTTAAAACAAACAACTCTTAAATCTTGGTGGCTTAAAATACCAGAGGTTTATTTTTCACCCACGTCGGGGGTTAGCAAGGGATCTCTGCACATCACAGTCACGTACACACCAAGTCTAACAGAGAAGCATCATCTCGAATGTCGTTGGTTACTGTGCCAGAAGGAAAAGATAACTCTGGAGAGATTCGTGTTGGCAATTAAATGCATCCTGAAAATGACACATGTCACTTCTGAACTCATAGGTCAAATCTGTTTGCAAGGCCCCACCCAATCACAGAGGGGCCAGAGGGGAAAAAGAACAAGATGAGGCAAGTACAACTCAGTGTGACACCATTACGAATGTACTTGTGCCTAATTTTTTTTTGTGTTTTGCTACTCATTGTTGCTACTTATAGTGTTTTGCTACAAATTGTTGTAAGAGACAGAGTAAACATTTTTATGTTATTGATGCACGCTCTGGAATTTTATGTTTTGACCTCTTCTTTTATATTCTCCTCTGCACTGGGGCCTAGGAGCCTGCAAACTACATTTCCCAGTTTCCTTTGCCAGCTGGGTAGAAGCCATTTTTTTTTTTTTTTTTTTTTTTTTTTTTTTTTTTTTGTTATTGTTGCTTCTGGCTCCATCAGCAGTCATGGAAGCCAACTGCAAGTGATTACAATCTCTAGCAGCAGCAGCAAGTCCAGAAACAGCAACGGAATGTTGGCTTTCTGCTCAGGGTTGGTGGTGGTGCTTGTGGACTCTGGGTGGTACCCACCTTCTCCCTTTTGCTTCTTCAGATCATGAGTTAGCATTAGCTTCCTGCAATTCATTATTACCTCTAGGTACCATCATCTTCCCCCTTTGGTTCTTCCAACTGTGCTAACTATTTTCTAATCAACGCCTGTATTAGATTTCCCCTGCCTAAAATGCCCAATGGGATACCTACTGATATAGTATATGTGCCAAATTGTCCCTAGAGATTTTGTGCCAATTTACACCCAGTCCCAAAGGGATACCTCTTCCCTTTAACCTTCACCATAAAAAAAAATGTTTTATATTTTCATTTAGAAATTACCTTTGGATTGTATAGGCACTGAATATTTTGTTGTTTAAATTTGTATTTCCTTGTTTGCTGTCGAGACTGAATTTTGTAATTTGTTACTTTCTTTCACAAATTGATCACTCATAATCTACCTATTTTAGGGACATGTCTACTTTTCATTGATTTGCAAAAGACCTTTATATGTTAAGGACTTTCATCTTTTCTCTCTCATGTTTCAGATACAATCCCAATTTGTCATTTGCTTTTTAGTTCTGTTTATGGTGTTTTACAACATGGAGAAATTAATTTAAAAGATTGAATCAGTTCTACTAATTGTTTCCTACGTGGTTGTTGCCACAGGACTGGGTTTTAAAGACCTACTTGAGGTTTTAAAATTTCCTTTCTACAATGTAGTTTTAACCTCTTATCTATTAGAGTTTAACAGATAATAAAATCAGAGGTGTGTGGCTTCTTAAGATGGTTTTATTATGTCTCCGTCTTCCTATCTCTTCTTATCCAGACAAAGAAAGGGCTGCACGAAGGGCAGAGGGGATGGTTCAGAGCCACTGCAGTGAAGTGAGATTCTCTTCACAGAGATTGTGGCAGCTCTGATCTCACTGGCCAATGAGCCCTGCCCACAATTCCAGTGTAAAGTGGTCTGTGAAACAGCTCTTCTGTGGATACAATTGTGACATGAGAAGTAATGGCCAGAAGCTCAGACCTCCAGTCCCAACTGTCTGATCCTCCTCTTTTATCAGGACAACAACTTCCCTTATCTCTATATTCCGGTCCCCTGTCTTGAAGAGTGGTTTTTGATTAGTGTACAGAGATTTCTCGGGGCACTACTTTATACCCCAAATCATGCTCAACATTTTTAGCTAATACCCTCTCTGTTGGTCTTACAGGTGGTTTAAGGAGATGAAATTATGTGTTGGGTAGATATGTATCAATAATTTACGACAATTTCTATTCAATATTTCACTGAAGGATGTAATTTTTCCCCCCTATTGGTTCCTGTCTTTGCTTTTATGCTTAGAAAACATTTTTACATCTCAAGATCAGAAAACCATTGATCTTTCTTTTCTGTTTATTTGGAGATAGTAGAGTACTTTACCCTGAACAGTAAATAGTGGTTGAGCCCTAGAAATATTTTACAGCAAAGAGCAGTAGCTGGTATGCAAAAAATAAAAATAAAAAAAATAAGAATAACATATTTGCTTTTTCTTTCTTTTCTAAAGATTTTTTTTTCATTATGAAAAGCATAATTTTCCACCAGTCTCTTTCACTTCATTTCTTTCCCAGGGACTGGTCTATGGGCTCAAGAAGAAAAGGGAGCATTGGAGATGATGCTCATGACTTCACACTTCTCTAGCAAATTCTGCCCCTTCCTCATAGCCTCACAGCCCTATCCCTCTAGTCCAGGAGTGGGCATACTTTACCTGGAAAAGGCAAATAGTATATCTTTCAGGCTTTGCCAGTCTGTGGAAACGACTCCATTCTGCTGTTGTGGTGGGAAGCAGTCATTCACAATGTGTGAACTAATGAGCATGTTCTAGTTAAACCTCACAGAAACTGCAAAAGCTGTCAACGCCTAGCCTCCATGCTGTGGAAGAGGGTAACCGGGTAGGTGTGATTAACGAACCCTTCAATTTTTGCTACTTTGTGTTTGTCAGGAATGTCAACCAATTTGAATCTCACAAGTTTGTTTAGTTTGGATGTTGTTAATGCCATTAGATGAGACCGCTGTGACCGGTGTCATCTGGGCCTCCTTCCTCTTCCTTCTACAGAGTCGAGTTCACGGTCTTTCAGGTACGTGGGTGGTTTCTGTGACCGTGAATTAACCACGGTACCATTTTGTCTTAGAGGAGATGTGGGGAGCAATCATGAGGCAGGTCAAAGGCCTCGCCTGAGAAGTGGCTGATTGCTTCAGCCCACACGAGTCTGTTCATTATCACGGGTGGAGGCTGTCAGACTTATACCACTAATAAATGTGTCTGTGCCTCCTGATGTCCCTGTTCTTTGGGAAGGTACCGGCGATATCCTGACAGGCTACAGGAGCCAGCCCCCTGCTCCTCTTTTAAGTACTGTACCTTAGTATTCTACACTCACTATGTCATTTTTCACAAAAGAAATTGCTTAATTTTGCCCTTTGTGTCCATCGTTCAAAGCTCCTTCTGTGTTATTGACCATCTTTACTCTTCACATTTTTAATACACATTTACTCGGGAAGAGGAATACATGTAAGAATGCCAAGTTAAAAAAATCATTTTAAAGCAACAGAATTGGAGTCAGAATCAAATAAATTAAGCTTAAATCTTATCACCTATTTATGGGTTTGGATATAGGCTAGCAGTATCTGTTACAGATACATTCCTTGCTTGGCTTTAATAAAATCTCCCTGCAAGACACATGTGCATACTGAAGGATAACCCAGTCACTTGCGGTTTTAACTAAAGCTCTAGAAATTGTATATTCATGCACATTTAAGTACTTGCAAATACTGGTAGATGTCAGGCCATACCTGTCTCACTCAACCCACCTCATCGGCAGAGGCCACGTGATTAAGGGCTGATTGAGATTTTGTGTACTCTGAAGCGAATATATAACTTGGTGGGTTCTGTATTAAAAAAAAAAAAGACAAAATTAGCTATCAAAGCAAATATTTCTTTAAAAAAATTAAAAAAAATTTTTTAATGTTTTTTTTTTTAATTTATTTTTGAGACAGAGAGAGACAGAGCATAAGCAGGGGAGGGGCAGAGAGAGAGGGAGGCACAGAATCCGAAGCAGGCTCCAGGCTCTGAGCTGTTAGCACAGAGCCCGACGCGGGGCTCGAACTCACGGAGTGTGAGATCATGACCTGAGCTGAAGTTGGATGCTCAACCGACTGAGCCACCCAGGCGCCCCTAAACATTTTTAATGTTTGTTTTTGAGAGACAGAGAGACAGAGCATGAATAGGGGAGAGGAGGAGAAAGGGAGACACAGATTCCAAAGCAGGCTCCAGGCTCCTAGCTGTCTGTCAGCACAGAGCCGGACTCGAACTCACAGACGGTGAAATCATGACCTGAACTGAAGCTGGACGCTTAACCAATTGAGCCACCCAGGCGCCCCGCATATATTTCTTTAGGATGAAAAAATTCTTTAACAAATAATATATTTTCTAAAAAGGTGACAAATAGCACAAACATCATAAAACCCAGAAAAATAACATAACACTTTAAAGAAATTAACTTTCTTTTTAATTTTTTTTAAATGTTTATTTATTTTTGAGAGAGAGACAGAATGCAAGTGGGTTAGGGGCAGAAAGAGGGAGACACAGCAGCAGAAGCAGGCTCCAGGCTCCGAGCTGTCAGCACAGAGGCCGACACGGGGCTCGAAGGCACGATCTGTGAGATCATGACCTGAGCCGAAGTCGGACACTCAACCGACTGAACCACCCAGGCGCCCCAGAGTAATTAACCTTCTAACACATCTCTATAATGCCTTTCCCTTACATTTTGGCTGTTGCTCTTGAATTGCCTCCATCAGACTGCAATTTTGTAACACAATCATTTTTCATAAACGACAGAAAGAAGATTCAGTCTTTCCTCTGACATAGTCAAAATCTTCTTCATTATTGGTAGTTTAAAAAAGTTTCAGGTTCATGACTTGTAAGTAATACTTGTAAGTAATACTTGTCAGGTAAATGTGTTAGAGTATAGTCAAATTTAGAAAAGCTTTTCTCAAATTTCTTAAATGAGTTCTCAGATTTCAGGGCAATGCAAATGTTTTGTGCAGTGATTAATCTTTAATATTGCATGAACTGGCAGCACTCGTTCCTTCTCCCAGGGTCTCGGGAGAGTCTTGTGCAGGTGAGGGTCCCTGAAGCTTAAGCTTCCTTGGCTTCATGGTAAATTCATTCTTGCACCAGATCTTACAGGAAAGTTCAGTATTTCCTCATTTTTTTAGACCAGTCATGACCCGGAGAGGCTGGCTAGTTGCCAGAAGATTACCCTAAACCTCATCCTATTTTTTTGCCTGGATGAGTCTCTAGGTATTGCCTGTTTCTGGATCCCTCATCATTGTGCTTTGTTCAGTTGTGGGGTTAGAGGGCCCGCTGAACCTGATATAAGTTGCTATAGAATCCGTGTTCACTGTTTTGTGAACATTTTGCCCTGCCACTAATTTGAATGTAGCCTCAAGATCGGCTGTAGGGCCTGTCCCCCACCCCTGCCCAGGCTAATCCAGTTCCAGTGGCAGACTTAGCTGCATATGGGCCACCCTCCCAGTGTGTCCTTCCTGATAGTGTCCATGATCACTGGATATGACCATGAGACAATGGTAGGGGGGATCATAGGTGGCTTATTCATCCTTTAGGAGCAGGCTTGGGTTGGCCAGAAAAGACTACGTGGATGGGAGTTACAGATGTCTTTCTGAATGACCAGGAAAATATCGGAGTAGCTGGAGAAAATATTCACGTGTTCTAAACATATACATGGCTTGAGTCCAAGTCCCATGCAAAAGATGTGCAGCGTAGAGAAAGTTGATGGGAGAAAGTGAAGAGAATGAAAGAATGGAGGAATAAATGGTAAACTAGAAAGTGATTAAAATAATGGTAGATAAGGAAGGCTACAAATGGAATGGGAAAATTTGAAGGAATGGGGATAAAATAAGGTATGTCTGCAGGGGCTTTGAGTAAGGAATGATATTTGAAGGCAGTAGCTGAGCCGAATGAATGAATACAAAGATTTAAAACTCATGTAACAGCATCTGGTGGCATACATTACCTACCATTTATTCTAAAACCAGGTATTTTCAAATTCTCAGAATGAGCAATGTAACACAATTATCAAGCACGAGAAAGAACTTTCTGGCTTCAGAGAACTTCAAAGCCTAGTTAGAAGCTCTGAGGATATAAATGAAAATACTATTACTCAATGAAACCAATTACAAGTAAATTTTATTTTTCAGAAATAATTTGATGCATGTATAACCGTCATTATTTGCAAATAAAATATGTAGAAGAAGTTAGTAATTTGGTAATCCTTCCTTACTCTTCTGACACTTTTGGAAGATGTAAGTGCTATATTTCCTTATAATAGATCTTCCATTAAAGAGTTTAATTTCAAAGAACTAAATATTGTTTATTTTATTAGACACTGGAAATGAATCTCTGCTCCAGGGTCATTTAAACATTTATTATTAAACACAGATAAGATCAATGCTTTCTTCAGGGAGTATTAAAAGCAAAGTCTAGCTTGTGTCACTCTTTGCCTATGGGCAACTATTTTAATGCCACTTTTATATATGGAACAAACTTAGAAACAAATCAGTCTTCAAAACAATTCATAGAACTTCCACTTTATAAATTATTCATAGGTAGGACACTGCCCATAATAATAGAGGCTTATCAGTCTCTCCTTTGTTCTATGAAATCAATGCTATTTCTTGTCTATGCATTTTACTAGGAGAATGGGAGAGATATTTTCAGTTCTCTGTAAACTAAAATATTTCTTGGGTGCTAATGACAGAGGAAATGGTCTCTGTTGTCTCTTAAATTTTGGCTGTTTTTATTCCGTGAGGGAAAGATTACTGAATAAAGAAATGCAATCCTTTCAGGAGTCAGAGGCTTCAGGATCTTCTGACCTATTATTCCCAACCTGCCCCCCCCCCCCCCCCCCCCCGCCTTTTTCCCCCAGTATTTTCCATGGGTGTGTACAGAGGCATCCCTGTGTGGAGTGCTGGGAAGTTGAGGCTTGTGACAAAGCAAACTTGAATAAAAGTGAGAAAATGAATAATGTTTAAAAATTTGACAAATAAAAGTGAGGCTGTATTAACATTAAGCCAGCTATTTAGCAAAGGAGAAAGGGCACTTATGGGTCAAACACCAAAGCCCTAAATTTGTTTCTTAAATATTTATTTAAATTCTAGTTAGTTAACAGCCAGTGCAATATTGGTTTCAGGAGTAGAATTCAGTGATTCAACACTTACATACAACACCCAGTGCTCATTACAAGTACCCTCCTTATTATCCATCACCCATCCAGCCCATCTCCTGCCCAGCTCTCTCCATCAATCCTCAGTTTGTTCTCTATTGTTAGGAGTCTCTTATCCAAAGCCTAAGTTTTGGCGTAGAATGACGTGCTGAACCATATCAAAGCATCTCACAGCAAAAGGTAACATTGTCTCTTTCACCTGAACTGCACTTTCAAATTTCCTTTATTCCATAGAGCCAGTGTCTTTGGTCCCCTGTGATTTCAAGTAGTGAACATCCTCCATCTATCACTCTTTTTATGATCTTTTATGGACCAGAGATTTGGTGGGTTTTCCCCTTGATCTGTGACCTACTGAAGCAACTGCATTTCATCTTTATGCAGACTTCACTTTTGGAAGACTATTCATTAGAGGGATCTCATCTATACTTTCATCATCTAGTACCTATTTCTACCTGGTATTGTCTTTATTTGGTGGTTTAAATGTAGATTAATTACTGCTATAAAGGCGACAGGTGATCTCAGTCAAGGTTGAGTCTGACTGCATTGGGGTAGCAAACTCCTTAAGCATTTCTGTTTGCATGAGTTGATATCTACTGGGACATTGCTTGTTGTTAAAAGAAAATGAAGGCGCTTTGTGCATGGGCAAGGAGTGGGAACCAGCCAAGAGAGATGAGAACAGAGGGCTGGCATGGTGTCTATTTAAGGTGGTTACAGCTAACGTTGTTGAGTCAATGTACTGAATGGGTTGAATTCGATTACGTACAACATGAAAAATATTTCCTTTCCCCTGATCTCAGCCTGTAAACATGCTCTGTCCAGTGTGTCCTCACCACTTCTGGCTAGCATGTTGGCCAGATTCCACAGCTTCTTAGTCACTTTGACAAATCAGAACAGTCTGATTTTCAGGTATAAAAAAGTCTGACTCCATGTAAATAACAATTTCCATTTTATACTCAGGTCCGAACTCTCCCCTCCACCCCTTGTCAGCCTCCCTGCATAGGCCAACCTGGAAGCCAGCAGGGGAGTGGCTTTGGCTTGCTCTTTCACTGCCTCCATCAAACCCCCTTCTTGCTCTGTATCCTCTCCTCTTCCTAGGCTGAGGTAGTTTCCTTCCGGGCTCATCAAACCCGCTCACGTTTTTTTATGGGACCCTTTCAAGGTGACTTGAGTCTAGCTACCTTCTGGCATGAACACGGTCCCCAGGGTAAAGTCATAACCCTTGCCCAAGAAATGGTGAGCTGCCCCTCTGCTGCCTTCTCTCTTGGCCCCAACAAGACAGGCAGGTCCTCTGTCCTCCTGACTTCAGAATTCTCTAGGTAATAGGAAGCCCTACTTCTTAAGTTCACATATGCCCCTGAACTCCAAGGAACATACATTGGGTTCTTCTAAGAACTGCTCATAGTGGCCCATCCTGTGGTCATGAGGGTACTGGGGTCAAAGTCCTGCATCTCAGTATTCTATTTTGCTGGAGGCAAAGACACTGGTCACCCTTCGTGCAAGCTCTGACCACTCTCTGGCTTTCGGGAACCCCTCTCTCTTGGCTTGAGTCAGGGCACCCCAGCCCCTCTCTATCTGGCTGGCAGCTCTGTGTCTCAGTGACTCTAACTAATCCCTCTTTATCATTTCTAGTCTCGTCTTTTGTAGGTGGGTAATAGGGTACAGGGAAAGTTCTGGCTTTGTTCTTTATTAGTAAGTCACCCATTTAACATCTAATTACTGTTATTTCTAGGAAGGACCAATAGTCAAGGATGACAAGGAAGCCAGAAGAAGGAACAGGATCATTATCTGTCCTGAGCTCAAGTGAGGTGCCCTGTGGGGACTCTCAGAAACCACTGGGATGACTTTGGGAGGTATGTTGGTTGTTGAGGGCTGCCATAACAAAATGCCATAGGCTGGGGGACTTACAACAGCAGAATTTTATTTCCTCACAGTTCTGGAGGCTAGAAGTCAAAGATCAAATTGTCAGCAGGTTTGGTTTCTCTTGAGGCTTCTCCCCTTGGCTTGCAGATGGCTGCCCACTTGCTGTGGGCATGGTCTTCTTGATATATGGATGTGCCCCAGGGGTCTCCTCCTCTTTTTATAAGGATCCATCAGGTTGGATCAGGGCCTCACCCTAATGACGTCATTTTAACTTAATCACCTCTTTAAAGACCTTATCTCTAAGTACGTCAGATTCTGCAGTACTGGGAGTTAGAATGTCAACATAGGAATGTTGGGGGAGCCCTATTCAGCCCGTACTAGGAAGAGAAGGCTGAGGCTGGGATTTTCTGGCCCCGTGGGTAGATGGGTGCAACCTTGAGGGTGCTGGCCTTCCCCAGCACACACTCACCCAATGAGCTTCCAGGTGGCAGTGCCTGGAGTCCTGCAGGCTGACCAGAGGGGATGACCAAGCTCATTACATTTAGGCTAATTCAGTGCATTGGAACTCCCAGTTTGGTGAGACTTGAGGACTTTGAAGGTTTGTACACCTATCCAATCTTCCAAAGGGCAAATCCGACCTTAAGAGTTACAGTTACTTTCTACAACATTTAATTAAGTTAACCTTTCTTCTTTAAAAAGTAACAAGGAATTCCCAAGACAACTAGTCCTAACCATCTAATATCAGGTTAGAAACACGCTTACTTCTGTGTCTACCCGAGTGAAGTCAAGTAGAAAATTGAGCAATTACGTGTGTGTTTGCTTAAATTATAGAAACAATTATCTTAATAGGCCACATTGTTTTGTCTTTGTAGATCCAACAAGTGGCTTATTTATTTAGATGCATAGCAGTTAAAATTTTTTTAATTAAGTTTTTCATTTTAATTCCAGTACAGTTACATACAGCATTATATTAGTTTCAACAATGAGCCAGTTCTATATATTTCAGTGCTCATCATGTTAAGTGTACTCTTCAATACTCATCACCTATTTAAACCATCCTCCCACCAACTTCCCCTCTGGTAACCACCAGTTTGTTCTCTATAGTTGAGTCTATTTCTTGGTTTGTCACTCTTTTTTCCTTTGTTCATCTGTTTTGTTTCTTAAATTACACATATAAGTGAAATCATATGGTATTTGTCTTTCTCTGACTGGATTATTTCACTTAGCATTGTACTCTCAAGCTCCATCCATCTTGTTGCAAATGGGAAGATTTCATTATTTTATTTTTTTTATGGCTGAATAATATTCCTTTGTGTATATAGGCCACATTTTCTTTATCCATTCATCCATCGATGGACATTTGGGCTCTTTCCATACTTTGGCTATTGTTGATAGTGTTGCTATAAACATGGGGGTGCATATGTCCCTTTGTAACAGCACACCTGTATCCCTTGGATAAATACCTAGTAGTGCAATTGCTGGGTCGTAGGGTAGTTTTATTTTTCATTTTTTGAGGAACCTCCATACTGTTTTCCAGAGTGGCTGCACCAGTTTGCATGAGGTGCATACCCACCAACAGTGCATGAGTGCATCATTTTTCTCCACATCCTTGCCAACAACTGTAGTTTCTTGTGTTTTTGACTTTAGCCATTCTGATAGGTGTGAGGTGATATTAGATACATAATATTTTGATGACACTATTTAGATGCAGCAATATTGGCATAACTCTTTTGATGACAACATTTTGAGCACCCTTAAAAAAAACCCTGTTAAACTTACAGCTTTAAAAATTATAACATTGGGGCGCCTGGGTGGTTCAGTCGGTTAAACATCCAACTTCGGCTCAGGTCATGATTTCACAGTTCGTTGGTTTGAGCCACCCATCAGGCTCTGTGCTGACAGTTCAGAGCCTGGAGCCTGGTTCAGATCTGTGTCTCCCTCTCTCTCTGCCCCTCCCCTGCTCATGCTCTGTCTGTCTCAAAAATAAATAAACACTAAAAAAAAAATTAAAAAAAATTATAATATGTGTAGAACAGACATTTAGTCTCACCCATCACAACCCCACTCACAATAAAATTTTCCTTCTCCAAAGAGAGCAAAATAAATTTTAACCCCTCTGGAAAGAAAACCATAGAGGGAGAAGAATGAAAAACAAGAACCTGAGAAAATGCAACTCCAAAGAAGTAGGGTATTTCAATTTTAACACTCATTCTTGTAACACCCTCATCTTTGGAAATTTTGGGGGATTCCTCTGGTTGATTTTGTGGAATATTGCTGGATGTTATGGTTCCCTTGTCCTCGCACTCTTGAGTCTATGGACAATTTGGGAAAAATACCCCTAGAAGAAATTTGTATTAATAAGTATACCGGAAAATAGACTGTAATGCATATGGGCAACATTAAATGTGTAACCTGGATCAGGCAAAAAATAAAATCATTTACAACCAGTTTATCTCATCCAAATGTGACCCAAGCTTCCTGGGTTTGTTCGTTCTCTCTCTCTCTCTCTCTCTCTCTCTCTCTCTCTCTCTCTCTCCTGAATTGTTTATGTCTATTTCTTTCTACAAACTGGTGGAGTCTCTTGAGGCCACCTGGTCTCCTGAATGCACCCTGTCAGTCTTCCATAGAGTCACCTTCTGATCGTGTGTCATTGTGCTCAACAGAACTTTCTTAGTGTTATTATTATTATTATTATTATTATTAGCTAATTTTTCTCCCAATTCATTAGGAAGTGGACTTTGTGTTGTGGAAGGTTGGCATCTTTTTCTCTTTTCTTCATCTTTTCTTCATCTTTTTTCCTGCATAGACCAGAGAGATTTTCTGCCTCCACTGAATTTCTTTTCCTCCAAATGAGGCCCTCAGATTTAAATCTTCAAGTAACAGTCTATTTTATTAATCTTGCATTACTTGCTAGTGAATTTATATAATTATAGTATAAAATATAGCTTCCATCAAACAGTAAGGTAAAAGAGATAATCAACAAGTTAGCAATTTATCAATAATTACTATATACAGTGAATGAACTAGCTTTAAATGTCTGATTTGGATCCACTTTTAAGCAGATCAGATGTTAAGTAAACAAGGCACATCTGTATAGGGCAGTTCTAACAAGGAATTTAATAGAGCCACACCTTTTTAGAAAAGAAATCGTGGTTAAATGTATATAACATGAACATTACCATTTTAAGAAATTTTAAATGTGCTGTGGCATTAAGTACATCCATGTGTGACTGTTACTACCATCCATCTCCAGAATTTTTTATCATCCCCAAAGGAAGCTCTGTACCCATGAAACACTAACTCCCCATTTCTTTCCCTACCCCCAGCCCCTGGCAACTCCATGCTACTTTCTGTCTCTATGATTTTGACCACTTAGGTACCTCATACAAGAGGAATCATACAGCATTTGTCTTTTTGTGTGTGACTTCACTTAGCATAATGTCTATAAGGTTCGCAACCCTTGGTTTGCAACCCTCTTTGGAGCTTCCCAGGTGTAATCTGAAATCAGCCTCCTAGGTGGAGGGCAGAGAAAGACCAAAGAAAGCAGCAGGCCACTCCAGGATGGTAGGTGACAGTTTTAATAAGCAAAAGGAACTTACATAGGAGGCTTGCCTTTGGTGACAGCAAGACAAATAGATCCCCACACCCACCTGCCAAATCTTCAAAAGTTTAAGAGACCTAACTGGGTTCAGTCATGGTATACCCCGCAGGTGTTCTCAACACCACGTACTATCTGAAGGCTCTGTCCTTGGAGCGCTTCTGGGAGCAGGAAAGGCAAGTGGAACCCCCATTCCAAGGACAGGGGAGGGTGTGAGACTTCCAGTGCCTGGGTCCAACTCACGGGTCAAGTGGCGGTCATGTCTTTTCAATTACCTTCCCCAACACTGTTCCAAGTGCTTTGCAAATATTAATTCAAATATTAATAATTTTATTAATATTAATAATATTGATTATTCATCTTTGTATGTTCCCCAGGGTCTATAAAGTGCTTTGCGTGTGTTAGACATGAAATATTTGTGGAATGAATTTTGGTAGGGCTTAAGCATTTCCAAGTGACTCTGCCTGCTCTTCTGGTTGGAAAGTTAACAAAAGGAGCCGGTTTCTCCTGGGTCATAATCTGACACTAGGTCGCAAGTTTAAAGAAGCCCTTTATTTTAGCCACCACATTTAGGCTAGTTTCCCACTAGGGGAAGGTTAAGAGGGAAGTCATTCCTGAGTGATAGAAACTGTAGGAAGACTCAACGTTAATTAAAGGTTTCCTTTCTACGGGGACAGCAGCGATCACCTCGGGGAAGCCTCAGGAAAAGGGAAGACCCCGAGGCCAGTTGGCTCTGACAGGTACCCCGGTGGCGGGACGGAGGAGGCGGGGCCCGAGGGGGGGCGGGACCTGCTGGGTGGGGCGGGGCCTCGGGCGGGGCCTGTGGGGCGAGGCCTGTGGGGCGGGGCGCGCGACTGCGCCGGGCGGCGATGGCGGCGGACGGGGACTGGCAGGATTTCTATGAGTTCCAGGAGCCGGCCCGGAGCCTCCAGGACCAAGAGAACTGTAACGCGAGCCCCGAGGCCGGGGCAGGGCCGGGCGGGGGAGGTGACGGCTTCCCGGCGCTGGCCTGCAGCTTGGAGGAGAAGCTGAGCCTGTGTTTCCGCCCCTCGGGTCCCGGCGCCGAGCCCCCGAGGGCGGCCGTGCGGCCCATCACCGAGCGCAGCCTCCTGCAGGGGGACGAGTGAGTGCGGGCCCGGCCGGGAGCGGGCGGGAGCCCCCCCTGCCCCTCGAGCTGCCCTCGTCCAGCTCTCGTCCAGCCCTCGTCCTGCCCTCCGGCCCTCGGTCCGCAGCCTCGGCGGGACTCCGGCCACAGGCTCCTCCCCGCGCCCTCCTTCCGCCTCCACAGACTGGCGAGTCCCCGCCCTCCCCGCTCCCCCACTGGGCTCCCTGCGGCTTTCGGCCTCCGGGCGCTCAGCTATTTAAATCCCCGCTCCTCTGGCCTCCACGCTACTCTCTCTCCGCTACTGCCCTCCTGCTCCCTAGAAACCGACCCGGGTCTGTTTGGTTCAGAGAGGAACCTGCTTGCCCGGAGCCCGTAGTTAGAGACAGCACCTCTTCGGGCACGTGTGTAGCCACTCATTCATTCAACTAGCATTAATTTAAGCTCTCAGTGCCAGAGGCTGCTTCGCCCTGGGGATACCAAGGTGACTGAACATACCCCTTCACATACGGCACAATTTAGGCCGGGGGGTGGACTTGCAGACAAATATTTGTATGGGTGTGACATATTCTCCTGGACGTAAGTGCGAAGTATAGGAGATTTTTTATATAGGATATGTGGGAGAGGCAGGAAAGGCTTCACGGGGAAAGAAATGTGAAAACTGGATCCTGATTGGGTGAGTGGGAGTTTGCCTGGCAGATGAAGAAAGGTCTAGCAATACGGCTCGCCGATATGGCACGTGCAAAAGTACCAGCGTTAAAGCAGCATTTATGCCACAGGAATTTTATTGGCTCCATCTGAGAGCCCAGGTGGAGTGCACATCACCACAGAGGCAGAAACGAAAGGAACGCACTGGTTACTAACGGCAGGGATCTCTTAGTCTGGTGGGTAAACACGTACATTAACAGGTCATTAGGATAGAACCGTCTAAGTGCCATGATAGGAAACTCATAGGGATTTGTGAGAGCTGGTTAAGGGGGAGGCAGAGTTCCTGGGGGGCACTTCATTTAACTACTAGCCTAGCCTTAACTAGCCACTTAAAATTTGGCTAAGGGTTGTCGTTAGGTACCAGGGTTTCACCCCAAAAGACAGTAAAAGGGGTGGTGAGGGTGAGGGAGCTGAGCATATGGTATAGGTGGCTGGGGAGGAGCCCTGGAGAGGCTGAGGGTTCAAGTAGTGCAATAAACAGTGTGGACATGGGTGGGGTGGGTTTTTAGAGCCCTGATGGAGTGGAGAGATTAGAGGTTAGGGAAGGATTCTTGAGAGATGGAGAAGGATCCACAGGCACTGAAAGGGCCTTCCAGCCTGATTCCTCTGTGAATAAGGTAGGAAGCTTGAGAAGGATTTAGGAATGGGGGCCTTTAAACACTGCCTTGGCAGTGGTTCGGGCCCAGCTATGCTGGGGACCACATCATTTCATTGACCTGCCCGGTGTGGAGGGAAGAGTTTATGACGACTTTATACACGCATGTACGTAGCTAGTAGCAAAAGATGACATTTTTGAAAGTCTGTTCCCAGAGAAGATAGTTTTATATATGTGTAGATTTATATATTCTGAATCACAAGGACTGAGAACATATTCTGGATTTAAAAAACGATATTTTGGGTTTTGGATTTGTCAAGAGTGACTTCTCAAAACAGATGAGTGGTTTATACACAAATAGTTAAGGCTTCCTATTTTTGCTTCACCTGTACTGTCTAGAAAGTAGTTTATTTTAGGGGCACCTGCGTGGCTCCGTCAGTTAAGTGTCCCACTCTTGATTTCGGCTCAGGTCATGATTTCATGAACTGAGTTTGAGCCCTGCATTGGGCTTTGCACTGACAGCCTGGAGCCTGTTTAGGATTCTCTGCCTGCCTCTCTCTCTGCCCCTCCCTGGCTCATGCTCCATCTCTCTCTCTCTCAAAACAAACAAACTTAAAAAAAAAAAAACAAAACACTAGGGCGCCTGGGTAGCTCAGTCGGTTAAGCCTCCGACTTCGGCTCAGGTCACGATCTCACGGTCCGTGAGTTCGAGCCCCGCGTCGGACTCTGGGCTGATGGCTCAGAGCCTGGAGCCTGCTTCAGATTCTGTGTCTCCCTCTCTCTCTGCCCCTCCCCCGTTCATGCTCTGTCTCTCTCTGTCTCAAAAATAAATAAACGTTAAAAAAAATAAAAAAAAAACACAACATGAAAGTAGTTTATTTTAGTCTTTGCTTAAATCTTAGGTTGATGTAAAACTTAAAAAAAAATAATTTTGTTACTCTTGATGGTGGTTTTTAGTAGATGATATGTTGGTAGTAATGCATGATGCTTGATTTGGGAATGCATAACAAACCTCTTTCTCTCTTTTCAGGGGCTGGGGCTGGTCATCACTCACTGACCCCTTTCTGTTGCATAAATTTCTCCATTTATGGAATCCAAAATGTCCATCCCTGCTCCTCAAACTAGAGAGAGTTGAGAATTCTTTCACTTAGATATTGCCTTGGCTTAGGGCACTTCGTTTAACTTCTCTGAGCCCCACCTTTATTTTTGGCTACATATGGATTGTACTTACCTGCTAAGATTTTACTTTAGAAAGGGTATCATGTAGGATTCGGTGTCACAGGATTTTGACCTCCTTTGACTTTGTCCTGCTGGTTGTTTATGACGGGTTGTAATACTTTATGATAAGGATGAAGGCAATTCATGTCTTGACTGGAGAATTCTAGAAATCTTCCACTTAAGTCAGCCCTGTGTCCTTCCAACTACAACTGTTGTGACCTTGGTGGAGAGAGAGTACTGTTAATTGTCCTTCACTTTCTTGGAAGATCAAATTCACCCACAGTCTCTCCTAGTGGGTGAAGTATTGCACTCCACTTGCCCTCTTACTCCAGTCTCATTTAAAAAGCAAACAAGCAGTCCCCAAAACTCTGGACTGTCTTTACCTACGAGAATATCCTACTTGAGTTCCTAACCAGCGTTAGGTATATAGTCAGTTATTTGGTATCTGAAGTGCTTTTACCTAGGAAGGTGTGGGTCAAAAACTCAGCACGTTTAACAGTCTGCAACTGTTGCCTCTCATTTGAGCACTTTGGCATTGGAGAAGGTTATGATTCGAACAGAGAGGAGAATAGGAATGAACTATGCATTTGGGAGATGTGCAGGGCAAACGAGCCAGTTTCCTAGAGCTTTTTGGGTTCACGTTTTCATTGAAGCTGATGTGCATTCCAAAGCCAGACATCATTTTGGGATTGTATGTTTTTTTGGCAGTTACCATCCCATTGCTTCTTCTGTTTAGCACCAAATCCCAAATTCATTAAATCAAGTATGTTCCTTCTTTATTTTTAAGCTTGCATTCTTATTTTTATGCCTCCAGTGGTCTTGTTTTTGTCTCTTTAGTGGCTTACACATTTGGAAAAAAAAAACCCACTCAATTGTTTAATGGCTTATTCATGATTAGATATCTGCCATATATTTTAGTTTTTTTTCCCTTATGACATCTGTGTATCTCTACCCACTAAGTCACTTATATATGTAATGTTTAACTTACCCAATTAAATTTCATCTCATTTATATCTCTAAAGTCATTCATATTTTTCATACAATGTCATGTTTGATTATGCTGATATTACTTTGGTACTGAAATCTGAATTTTGATCATGAAATTGGAGTTTGCTGTCCTTGTCTGGTGTGGCTTGGGACTTTCCTCAGCATGACTCATGTGAAATAATGCTTGGAGTAATAGAACTGGAAGGAATATCTGGTATTCTTGTCCAAGCTTCTCATTTTATAGAAGGGTTGCTCATACCTAGAGAGGTTAAGGGGCATAGCCAAAGACTCATTGTTTGAGAAAGAATGGAAACAGAGTCTATGTTTTCTGAATTTTAGTCAAGCACCCTTTCATTTTACTCTGTTGCTTCCCCAAAATGCTGTCTGACAATAAGGAAGGGTAATTGCATTGGATATAACCTTTGTGCATTTTATTGTGAATTCCTGTTTCTTTCCCCCTTCATTTATCTTAGTCCTTAGCCTGTTATATTACAAAATACATATTAAACCCTAGCCT
The DNA here is from genome assembly GCF_023721935.1 of Panthera uncia. Classification (NCBI taxonomy): domain Eukaryota; kingdom Metazoa; phylum Chordata; class Mammalia; order Carnivora; family Felidae; genus Panthera; species Panthera uncia. The sequence continues at coordinate 11,021,458 of NW_026057579.1, forward strand.
CACACTGAGACTGAATCCTTTCTCTAAAAAGGATAAAAAATTTTGGTTAGAGAAAGATGACTCACCCTATGAAATGACCAGTATATTAGGAAGTTATTGAAGAAAAATAAATGTAAAACATAGTGTATGTACTACCTGTGTGGCTCTGTAAACATTACATAAGCTGCCTGTGTTTTAGTTTCCTCATCTGCAAAATGGGGATAATTATGATTCTTCATAATATAGTTTGTGAGGATTAGATGAGTTCATATATGTAAATTGCTTAGGACTGTGCCTGGCACCTAGAACAGTGGGAATGTTAGCTGTCAACTTTGAAAGGGTTTTTAATCACTTGATCTTGTCAGCCTGATTAGCTGATTTTCATTTAGTGTTATTTAGGAGACCCTTCTTTTTGCTGTTTTTCTGGAAAACAGGCCTTCTGTTGTTTTGTTTGTTATTTTTTGTTGCATCTTTAACTATAGTATTGCATGTTTATTCAATAAAAGACATGTAGGATGTTAACCTTCATTGATTGTGGTTTTCTTCTTTTTAAGGATTTGGAATGCCCTGACCGATAATTACGGAAACGTCATGCCTGTAGACTGGAAGTCATCCCATACTAGGACCTTGCATTTGCTTACACTGAACCTCTCAGAAAAAGGGGTAAGTTAAGAATTGAGCTGATAGTTTCTGACTAACTGATCCTGAGGATGGAACTAAAAAGTAGCCTTTCTGTTTCATGCATGTTCATTGGGTTGCCTCTTATTTCCAAGTTTCTAGCAATTGGAGTGGCCCACTGTTGCCATCTTGGCTCCACTACTGTCAGCTTGCTAGCACTTTCCTCCAGTTCTTCCCCTGTACACACTCACTTTTGTATGTTTAGCCAAATCTTCATCACCTGTGTATGAACACCAATGATGAGCATTTTTCTCCTGAGCTTAACTAGCATAACTTTAGTGTGCTGAGAAAACTCAGTTATACATTGAGGGTACTGGAATATCAACATAGAGTTAACTTTCTGATGAATTTAAGGACTTGTTGGAGATGACATGTTTTCGGAAGACTCTGTTTCTGTGAGTATTGGGGAACCTAAAAGACATTACAGTTCAGGGCGCCTGGGTGGCTCAGTCAGTTAAGTGTCTGACTTCGGCTGTGGTCATGATCTTGCGGTTCCTGGGTTTGAGCCCCATGTCAGGCTCTGTGCTGACGGCTCAGAGCCTGGAGCCTGCTTCAGATTCTGTGTGTGTGTGTGTCTCTCTCTCTCTGCTGCACCCTGCTCACACTTTGTCTCAAAAAATAAATATACATTAAAAAAAAAAAGACATTACTGTTCTTGGCTAACTGAGGCTGCTTAGGATTCCTTGCTATTGTAACGTGAAGATGTCTTAAGTGTGATCACAATTGATAGGACATCTGGGGTGGGAGTGTAGAAAAGGGAAGATAATTTAATGTTTATTTATTTATTTTTGAGAGAGAGAGAGAGAACACGCAAGTGGGGAGGGGCAGAGAGAGGGAGACACAGAATCCGAAGCAGGCTTCAGGCTCTGAGCTGTCAGCACAGAGCCCGACGCGGGGCTCGAATTCACCAACCACAAGATCATGACCTGAGCCGAAGTTGGAAGCTTAACTGACTGAGCCACCCATGTGCCCCTAATTTTTTTTTTAATGCAGAGATTTTATTTTCTCTTTTCCTTTCCTTTCCTTTCCTTTCCTTTCCTTTCCTTTCCTTTCCTTTCCTTTCCTTTCCTCTTCTCTTCTCTTCTCTTCTCTTCTCTTCTCTTCTCTTTTTAAGTTCATTTATTTTGAGAGAGAGAGAGAGTGCAAGCAGGAGAGAGTGGCAGAGGGAGACAGAGAATCTCAAGCAGGCTCCATGCTCGGCATGGAGCCTGTTGCGGGGCTCTGTTTCAGGAACTGTGAGATCATGACCTAAGTTGAAATCAAGAATCAGATACTCAACTGACTGAGCCACCCAGGCGCCCCAGGAAGATAATTGTTTTAAGTGGAAAATCACATTGTTGGTTTATCTAAAGGTGATGAGAAATGTAGCCAAATTATGTAAGTTTCGGGGCCTGACTGTTTGAAGTTCCTTATCATGTAACAGTGTAAACTTATGCCAGATTTTTTGGCATGCTCTGTATTTCATTAAGTATAGTTGTGTAATTGAGAGTATAATGCAGTGGGGCTGTCAGTATTTTAAATAGTATTGCTAATGTTTTATGAAAACAGTTTTCTTAAATATATGATTCAGGAAAGCCTGCTGCTATTATTTTCTAGTAAAATACAGAATTTTGCTTCTATTTCCTAGTATTCTAGTAGATACAGAAATCTTACTGTATGTTCCAGTTATTAATCCCACAAAGCTATTTTGTTGACCAACCTGGCATATGTTTAGTGAAAAGGAATAAAACAGCATACCTTATGCTCTATCTTCTGTTTATTTAGACCCTAGCTATCATTTTGGGCTTAGTTCAAGTTTCCCTTCCTCTCTGAAGCTTCCTATTACTGTTTTAGCCTTTGCTGATCTCATGGAATTATACAATTTTAGAGTTGGAAGCGACTTTAAAGGACACTTAATCCACCCTCTCACTTGGGGGGAATCCCCATCTACAGCGTCTCTGACAGATGGTCATTTAGCCATGGCCTAAATCCCTGTGCGGGAGGAAAATGCACCTCTCTCTGTGGGAATCGGTTACACTGGTGGGGTTGTGAAAATCTTCAAGGACTTATCTGTCCCACAGAGGTTAGCCCCGTTGTCTCCTGGGTACTAATCCTGACAGCACATTGTTCATGTTTCTAACCATTACTTTGTTCTCTTATTAATCATATGTTTCAGGGTCTGTCATTAGATTGTGACTTGCTGGCAGGTGTCTTTGTAATTGTGTTTTTAGTACTATCACTGTGCCTGGCACATAGTGAGTACTAGGACAAGTTATGTTGAGTGAATGAATGTATGATCTCGTCAATGAGACCATAAGGTCAGAGGCCACGATGGAAAGTTCTTTTTTAAAAAGTAGCTATTTTTATATTATTTAACATAGTGCTAAATCCATGATAGCCAATTAATGAGTAATTTTTTGTTTGACCTAATAAAATATAGCATAGAAGAGAGCCTTTCATGGTTTCAAATGGAAGTACATTGCAGGATGAATGGGACACTCTAATTTAGTTTCATTGAATAAAATGTATGTCTTGTATAGTTCTTAGATTACACTTTAGGAAGTCACTCCCTTTTTCTGCCTTTTGGTTGTTGTTTTTAATTCCAGAATAATGGTATGGCTGAGGGTAGTTGATTAGTAACCACTTGGAGTTTAGTACTAATAACTAATCTTAATTATAAAAACCTTATCTGGAAACCTCATCAGATTAAAGTGGACAAGCGATCATCCATCTGTCATCTATCTGTCTGATGAATAGAACTGAAATTAGAAATTAGAACTCTGTTTCTCAGGAAGGAGTGGCACACATTAAGTTCCTTAAGAACAAGTGGGCAACGCGGAACTGTATAAGAAGCAACCATCTCATTCCATTAGATAGCATATCATTACATCTTTTTTAACCTGAGTTATCTTGTTTAGCATTGCCACCTGTGCTCGATCCTTCCCGTAACTGAATCGTGTTAAATTTGCCTTTTGGAAGCATTCTTTAGTTTATTCCAATTGTAAAACAAGATCTATAGGAATTTTTTTTTTCCTTGACGAAGGGAGAAGACATTTCTTTTGCATTAGGCTGAGGAAAACCTTTAGGAAAACCACCATTTGCCAGATTTCAGCTTTTGATTTTTCTTTCATTGAGGTTTAAGATGTTTAAGACGGCACACTTCTGAATTGGATGAGTCTTTTCTGGAGTAAGGCAACTAGTACGTTCCAAATTCTTACATGGGCACATTTTTTCCGTCTGAAGCAGCTTCAGTTTCATACAGGGCAGTAGAACCACCGGCTGTGTGTCTAACCTGGCACAGGAAGGAGTGATGGGAACGCTTGGCAGAGAGAAGACACAGTGATGCCGAATGGGAGAGTGAATAATGACACCCATGACAGCCAAGGTTAGCTTTCAAAGCCCGAAAGGGGTTCCAGCCCTTAACATATGCCATCTCTGTGGGGAATGGACTTGGCTCAGTCCCGGGAAAGATGATCTGGGATCATTATTTCTGTTGTTATGGAAATCTATTCTAATGGGTTACTGGTATCACTTGTGTATCTTGGCAATAGCTATGAAAACGATTCTAAATCCAGTGCCGGTTTTGAACATGCTTAGATGATAGAAGGCTTCGGAATCACATTGCTTTAGGAACCTCTCCTGTGCCATCTTCCTCCTCCTGCCATGAGCATTTTTTCAGGGACAGGGAATGTTGTTGTATGCACCTTTTCATCTTCAAGAGTAGAAACAGGAAGAAGATGATCCTATCTTCCTTAGGGGTCACTTCAAAATTAAAACTTTGTGAGGGGAAAAATAAATCTGTGGTCCTCAGATTATAATGAAGATTGATTTTGGGAAGTGTTAAAATTTAAGGACCTGTGGAGATAATTGTTAGGTCTCCTCTCCATCATCCGTATATCCTTACGACTACCGAGGCATATGTCACCTCCACTTCTATAATTTTGAAGTCAAACATTCTCCCATTTTAGTTGCTTTTTTTTTTCTTTCCAACTTTAGACTTTATCCATTTACTTTACATCCAGAGGATGAGGGTTTAGGTCTTTCTCAGTCCTCTCTCCAACCCCCATCACCAAAACTTTCCCTTCCCTTGTCTTTCCAATATAGTTATATTAAGATATTTGGTTAAGTTAATTTTAATCATTTACATTGACTGTTTAAATGTTCACAGTTGACCCATTTCCGTATATCATGAGAAATTTCCTCTTGTAATTTTTTTTCTTAGGGTAATAATTGCCTTGTGTTTTATTTAAGTTACCATTAGCTCACAGATTCAGCTTCAACAGAGCCCTGAAACTCACTTTAGTAAGTGACATACACCAGATAATCTGTTAGTGTCTGTCTCTCTTCCTCTTGTGCTTTTCTTAACGTCCTGTGCAATAACCATTCTCATCTGACCTGGTCACTCTCTCGTTGAGCGTCACAGACAACATTCTGGGATCTTTACTTCACTTTCATTACGAGAATGCCCTCACCTCTTTCTTGTGTTAGATCCCATGTCTGCTTCCTTTCTGGCTTTCCTCCTGGTTTTAATGCAGCATATTTTGCAGTAGCTGTCTGAGAAAGGGTGTATGAGGTCAAATACTTTGAGAACTTGAATACTTGAAAATGTCTTTATTCCAAGCTCCCATCTAATTGTTTGTTTAGCTGGAGATAGGATTCTAGGGTGGAATGTATTGAAACATGGAAATAACAGTGATCATTTTCTGGCTTCTTTGGTTGCTGTTGAGAGTTCAAATGACATTTTTGATTCTTGATCCTTTTAATGTGTTTTTTTTTTTTTTTTCCTCTCTCTGGAAGCTTTTAGATTCTTTTTTTCATACACGGTCTGAAATTTCACAATGGTACGCTGAAGGCCACGTGCAGGCCTTTCCTAGGCCGATGGTCCGGGAAGAATAGAATGGGGAGCCATGTCATCACTGTGGTGCAGCATGGAATTGCAGTGTGTGGGGGGAAAGACCCTGGAGCACTGGTGTTGCTCCTCTCCCTGTCTGATGTTCTGAAAGGCAGCCCACCAGCGGTTCCTTGCACTTCTCACTGCGGGTTTCCTACTGGGTGGGTTGGATTCACCCTTACACTTCGGATGCTTCTGTATGAGGAACTAGGGAGGCAGGAGGGACTGCCCTGAAGTCAAGGGCGTGCTTTGATTTAGGCCATAAACTTTAGCCTCCTGAGGCCCAGAGCAGAGTGGAAAATGGCAGTGAAGCAAACAGAAACTTCCAGCACAGTTAGGTTGAAAGATCTTCTTGGAACCTAGAGAGATTTTATTTTTGGAAGGAGAGATGTTCCACTGTAAGGCAAAGTATGACCCCCGTGGACAGTGCCAGGGAGTGGTTCTTGATCTTTTACCCCGAATATTAGAAGTTAGTTTGCAAGTAGTTAACTTTATGTCATCTGTGTAATTTTAACATCTACTACTCTTACTATTAGATTGTTAACTAAATAACATTCGCTGCTAAACCCGCCTGTTGCCTCCTTTGGGTGTCTCTATCATTCCCTGCAACTTCCTAACAAATACTGTGTAAAACATTCTTCTCCATGGAAAAAGCAGCTACGTGTGTGTCTGTATTGGGCAGTAGGGGTGCAGGCAGCATTCATGCAGGCAATTTCATGTTTCCTTTCCATTCCCCTCATTTGTGTTTGAGGTGAATACGTAAAGCACTTTGTACACTGCCTAGCGCTCAGTGATTGGAGTCATTTCTCCCTTTCGAGGGAAGACTCTTTACCCAGACACTGTGACTTTGTGGTGATCAGAATGTCCTGCTTTTAACAGTGGGTTATTTTGCTTTTAGATAAGTGACAGTTTGCTCTTTGATACATCAGACGATGAGGAGCTGAGAGAACAGCTGGATATGCATTCAATCATCGTCTCCTGCGTTAATGAAGAGCCCCTCTTCACTGCAGACCAGGTATTGTGGAGAAACTCATCGAGGAAAGGAAAAGAGAACCTCGAGCTGAAGGACGATTTCTAACTGTGGCAATAAGCGATGGGTTGTTGAAATCTACTGATTTTTCCTGCATTTTCTGTTTATGTAGGCTTATCAGTTAACTCCTCCACTGAGAAAAGAAGAAAGTATATGTAATCCGAAGCAGATGGGATTATGCTAGTTGGGAAGATTCTTCAAGATAGGCAGTTTTCCAGTATAGACCTTGTTAAATCAGTGCAGCGAGTTATTACTAAGGGAGGGTTATTGCTTAACCTGAAATGATAAAAAAATATTGTGAGTTTGGTACTTTTTTTAGGGTTGGCAAGACATGGCCAACTCTGATGTATCTGTGTAGAAATTACCCAGTTCCTCTAAAAGCCTGTGTAAAAATCGTTAGTACTTATTAGAAGTGTGTACTGTGAACCCGGAAAGAAGTGAGCTTTATTCCTGTGGCATGCTCTCATAATGTCAATGCTGTGTTCATGTAAACCGCTTGAATCAGCTTTCTCATTGTCTGAATACTCTTCCCACTGCTGTTGTGTTGTCAAAATGTGGTGTAAGAACTCCTTCCTGAAATAACATGCTCGTGGCTGCTCTGACTGTGAATGCTACCACATTACATTTTTAGGCTGGAAAGATGAGGTCGGGAAAGAGATATGTTATGGCAAGGATGGGAGGAGTCCATTAAAATGTGCCATTTTGATGCTCCTTAGTCATATTTGTGGTTAGATTATTGTAGGCCTGGGAAGAGTGTGGTGCTTAAAATGCCAGATAATAGGTTAGAGGGCTGTGGGAGGTTGATCATGATATCTCAGGGAAATACGTGACCCTGTGAGTTCACGGTCTCCTCAGTAATCTATCTGCCTGAATGCCCTAAGCTGTTCCTGCTTCTGAGACTTGGAGAAACAGATTCTGCAGCCTCCTCTGGCATTTCATTGTACTGTTTTATAATGCCTATTTGAGAAAATCTTCTTACTAATTACCATAATCCCCACCTCCTTCAGATTTACTTTTCTTTGCCCTTAAGCTTACTGATTCATCCTGAATGTTTTCTTAATAGTTTCTTTTTTCCTTTTTTTTTTTTTTTTTTTTAACTCTTAGACCTATTTTTTCTAACTGTTGAGTAATTTTTGTGGTTTTACATTCTCACTGACTTCTGTATCCTCAACTTTTAAAAAGTGGAGCAGGACAAGGTACTGTTGGAAGATTGGAGCAGCGTTGCACATGACAGTAGATCATTGTTTGAAAGATGGTTCTGAAATTTTCGTGTTTTTGTGAAGCTTCTTTTTTTCCCTTTAAGCTTCTACATGTCACGTAATTTTTGAATATCTCTTAATCTTTCATGGAATTAATATATGAAATTCCTTTTCTGCCATTAAAGGAAAATTTTACTGGGGCGCCTGGGTGGCGCAGTCGGTTAAGCGTCCGACTTCAGCCAGGTCACGATCTCGCAGTCCGTGAGTTCGAGCCCCGCGTCAGGCTCTGGGCTGATGGCTCAGAGCCTGGAGCCTGTTTCCGATTCTGTGTCTCCCTCTCTCTCTGCCCCTCCCCAGTTCATGCTCTGTCTCTCTCTGTCCCAAAAATAAAAGAAATAAAAAAAAAAAAAAAAAAAAGAAAAAAAGAAAAAAAAAGAAAAAAAAAAAAGGAAAATTTTACTGCTATAAAGGTAATTTCTTGCTTTATTTTTTATACTGTTGTATTTCAAAAATTTTATGTGAGTTTGATTAAATGGCTTTCGATTGATTACTTGCATGTGTCATATGGTGAGTTTTCTGTCATTTGCTTTCTTTTGACTGTAACGATGATCTGGTTCTAGCATTTGTAAGGTAAATTGTACCTGTGTTTTGCACCATTTCTCAGACCTTCAAGATCTGATAGATCTACTGAATCATGATGGGCATATTAAATATTACTCTGTTTAATTTTGTGTTCAGCATATTGTAAATTTTATTTCCTTGATAAACCATGTTCACTCTTAACAGTCAAAATTGTGATTATTCAGAACACCAACTCCTGCACAGTGTTGGTTAGTGGATATTTCAGTGCCCTTCTTTTCCGGTTGCCTCATGAGCGCCATGTTGCAGAGAGATTGTTTTTCCCAAGTATATCTGATTAACAGTGGTGTGTGTATTTTGGAAGGTTATTGAAGAAATTGAAGAAATGATGCAGGAATCTCCAGACCCAGAAGATGACGAGACACCCACGCAGTCAGATCGGCTGTCGATGCTGTCCCAGGAAATCCAGACTCTTAAGAGGTCCAGTACTAGCAGTTATGAAGAGAGTAAGACACCCTCCTTCAATCCATGCTCTTTAGACTTCCTGTGCATCTCAAACCATCTCCAGAAAGCTTTCACTCCAAAGGCTAAGTTATGCACCCTTCTTCAGCCCTCTAGTAATACTCGGGCATATCTTTATCATTGCTTAGGGACTTTGTCACATTCACCTTTGAATCCTGTACTAGTCGGCTTGGGCTGTGTAATGAAGTACCACATGCCAGGGGCTTAAACAACGGGAATTTATCCTCTCAGAGGTCTGGAGGCTAGAGGTTCAAGATGAAGGTGTTGGCAGGTTTGGTTTCTTCTGGGGTCTCTCTCCTTGGCTTGTAGATGTCTTCTCTCTGTCCTCCCGTGGTCTTCTCTTTGCATGTATCTCTGTCCTAATCTTGTCATTTTATAAGGACACCACTCACACTGGATTAGAGCCCACCCTAACAACCTCATTTTAACTTAATTATCTTTGTAAAGACCCCATCTCCAAATACAGTCACATTCTGAGGTCCTGGGTATTGGGACTTTAGTGACATCATAGCCTCACATGAGGAGAAGTGCTGAGAAAAATCTGAAGTGGGTTTTAGGGAGTAGGCCTTCCTTCTTTCTTCCCAATCTTCAAAAAAATTCACACACTGGGCCATATGTGATTAAATATGTATTTAGTTTAATTGTTTCAAATCGACTTCTGTCTTTTGAAGTGTGCTAGAACCCTGCTAAGTTGCTTGCAGTTTCTTGTCAGCAGGTAGTTTGGGTACTCTCCCTCAGCTTTTGTGTTTGTTCTGTTTCTTGTTCAAGCTTTTTTTAGTCTTGACTGGAGTGCTGCTGGTGGGATGATTGAGTTAGACAAGTAAAGAATGTTGTTACACTTCTCAGCCTCTTGAGAAGTAACTTTGCTACCTACCTCTGCTCAGTCCTGCCCACCAGAAGTTTGAGGATTATGAGAAGATTGTGAACAGTTTCATTGCTTAGAGTATGGTGTCTGCTCTTTTGGCATGAAACCGCCTGTTGTGCTCGTCTCCCGAAATATTTTTGTCTTAGTATCTGCTGTGCTTTGCTTCTGGCCGCAGGAGTAAAAAGGCTCTCGGTATCTGAATTAAATGAGCTACTGGAAGAAATTGAGACTGCCATCAAGGAATACTCCGAGGAGCTGGTGCAGCAGCTGGCCCTGCGAGATGAACTGGAGTTCGAAAAGGAAGTGAAAAACAGCTTCATTTCTGTTCTCATTGAAGTGCAGAACAAACAGAAAGAGCACAAAGAAACAGCCAAAAAGAAAAAGAAACTCAAGAACGGCAGCTCTCAGAATGGGAAGAACGAGAGAAGTCATATGCCCGGCACAGTAAGTGGTGTTTTGCAGGAGTCCTTGAGCACTTGGAAGCTGCTCCCGTGGTGGTCCCAGCGCTCCAGGCCCCAGGCAGGCAGGCGGCGCCTACGCATGCGAGTGCTTCTCACCGCTGCGCCCACAGGTTCTGGTGGAGAATGCCACTGTGCTCAGCAGTTTCAGAAAGGGGTTCTCTGGGTGAGGACACAGTGGTTTTCTGGGTACGGTCAGGGGAGAAGTAAGTGGAAGGAAGAGGAGGAAGAAAGAAGGAGGGTGTCTTAAAAGTATCAAAGCATTAACGGTGATTATTTTTGTTTGGCTGGTGGGCGTATGAATGGTATTATTTTCTTATTTTTGCTCATCTTGCAGGAGTCGTATAATAAACAATTAAAAGGGGGTGCCTGTAAGGGTTGCTGAACTGTGCTGAGCCTGAAAGCACAGACTGATTCGCAGTCAGATTCCTCCTGATTTATCAGTGAAGTTGGAACATGAAGGCATTGGAGGCAGTTATGTGACATCAGCCATTTGCCTGAGTGTTTGGCAGATTAGAATATTTCTGACTGGGGACGAAAAAGTTGAGAATATGTGCATCTTTGACTCTTCATGTAAAATTTCTTGTTTTCTGCTTTTTCAGTTTTCTTAAGTGGTCCTCTTAATTTCACGTGATTAAAATCCATCATAAACATTAATTTTATGAGATGTGTTTTTTTATTGGTCTTAGGGCCATTTCATTTTTTTTTTTGATCATTTGAGACCTTATATGTTGCCACCTTCGTATTATTTGTGTGTGGAGAAATGTCAGTTTTGGTTTTTTGGACTATAATGGTTGTCCAGAGGGATCCATTTTTCTAAGAGGAATGTCCCTTTTTCATTCTTGATACTGATAACCTGGTAACACGAATTATCACAAACTAGCTATTATGGTTTGTAATAATGTAAGTTCTGCCTTTAAGTCTTGATTTGTTTTTTTCTAAAGAATACTTATATCAGAGAAGTAGTTCTCACTAACCAGCCTCTCATGGAATCCAGGAAAGAGAATGCAGTTCTGGGTTGCTGGGTCACCAATGAGCAGTTGATACAAACAAAGAGATCTCGCCGTTTAGCCCATTCATTGTCTGCTTGGGCCTGTGAGTAAATACATGGTCTTAGTGTGATGTCCACTTGTGTATAGAAAGGACATAGCTTCAAAACATTTGTTTGAATATACAATTCTGGAAATTGCGCTTTAAATTTCTGGAGCAAAATTTGGATGTCATATTTTTAAAAAAATTGCACCTTTAACTTGCCCTATTATACAAGTGTGATTAAATGAAATGCTTAGTTAAAAAGTCATAGCGTGGTTGGTAATTTCTGTCTGTCTGCTTTTAGGAATTACATGTAAACCCTCCATTTATTGGTGTTAACACTTGGCTGAGGAAAATAAATTTGTCCCTAGAGGGGTTTAAAGGCTTCTTTTTGTAACTCCTATATAAAAAGGGTTAGAGTGGATTCACTGTGTAATTGTACATGGCATTTATATTGAGAAATGGATTTGGCAAGGCAAGATTTAGCTCTTACTCGAACCTTTATGAGTCATGAAATAGATTCATAGTAAAAGTCCGTTTTTTCACAGTATGTGGACCTGCGAAGTTGCTTCTCGAGTCCTGATCTACTATTTGTAACAAAACCTTTAATCAGGTTACTGATGGCCTTGCTGAGCTCGTGGTACTGGTTCCCTCTAAGCTGGAGAAAGACCATCCCATCTGTGACTCAAGGAGCCTGAAACCTATGATTCTGAAAATAGTGGTGGGTGGCTCAAAAGAACCTTAAAGTGAAGTGGCCAATTGGATAAACAGATTGCAAAGGATAGTACCTTGTTAGACACTTTATAGAACACGTGGTTTGGGCAGAGCCTGATCTCTAAGAGTTAGTTATCAGTGACACAAATTTCTAAAAATTGGTGACTTTCTTACAGATACCATGTATTACCTGCTTTCTAACAACATTGGTCACTTTTTTCTTTTTGCCTTAGATATTTTTGTTTTATTAGCAGGACGTGGTTTTCTTTCCTTAAGCATGGAGTAGCCTTCCTTCCATTTTTCCTTAAACATGTTTCACTGAAACAAAACATCAGTTTGTAGTTGGTATAACCCTCTATCCATGTTTGCTAGCTGTTCACTTTGGTCCAAAGATACTGCAATGAAATATCTGGGTGGGAATAGAGCAGAGTTAAACTATTTAGGTGTTAATTTTGGAGACATTTTGTTTCATACATTTTCTGTAGGGAAAAAAAAATTGGGGGCTGAGGGATGCTATTTAGATTGAGTACTAGACAGTTTTGGGGAGACAATTGGGGAGGGGCATAGAAATACTATTAAATATAAAGTATTGAGTATCTTATACAAGTGAAATCTTATCTTGCTTTGTTTTAATTTTTAAAATCTGCATGTTGGATAAGACAAAGAAATATCCATTCATTCAGCAAATGAATGACTAGGAGTGTAAGAAAGAAAGACTAGACAGTGTAATTTCTGGTAGTAATAAATGCCACCAAGACAATAAAAGGCTGGGTAAGGCAGTTGGTAGCAAAGCTGCCGGAGAGCTGTTTTCTGTAGGGTGGTCACTATGTCACTGCTCCTCCTGATGGGCAAGGTTGGTTGTCCTGTCCTTTTCCAGGTCTCTGTTTGGAGAGGAGGTTAGAGGATGGTTCTTCTCTTTAGGAAATGAGACTTAAGCGAGCAGAAAACTGTATCTCCTATGTCCTGTTGTTCAGCATCAGGAGAAAGAGAGCGGTGGGAGTGGAGATTGGAATGGTTGACGGGTACTGTCTGTTAATCACTATGATAACCTGTGTGCATTTCTTTGAACTGACTGTGCTCTTTGGGCCTTGGTGCTTTTATACGTGCTCTTTCCTTTTCTGGAGAGCCCCGCTTTTCCTGTTTCCCCCAGTCCACTTGGAGGACTTTTTTTTTTTTTTTTAAGTCGACCTTCAAGCATTGTCTTCCTTTCTTAGAGCCTTCCTCGGTGACTCTTCCTCCAATGCAGAATTGACTAGTCTCTCCTTTTGGGCTTAGTATTATTCCTCGTGACTATTTCTTTTGTCACGGTCACACAGGACTGCAGGTTTTTTTTGTTTTCACGTCTGTCTCTGTCAGGTTCCCTAAGGATAGGAAATGTAACTTTATCTTCTTTTATATCCTTAAGTGTAACATTAAGTACTCATTTTTCTGCTGAATAAATGTGTGAAAGAAAGATAAACTTGCAAATCTGTATTTCTACCTTGGAATTTTCTGTCAGGCGTCAAACCCATGGAGGCTGAGTAGCCTATTGATTAAGAACTTTGGGGGAAGAGCTGTGTTTGAATCCTCCTGTCACTGAGTACATCTCCCTTTGAGTTTTGGGAGGACTCAATGAAATAATGTGTGTTAAGACTAGCATATATCCTGAGTAAATGCTAGTTATTATATGTCCAACTGCCTACTAGCTAGTTGTCTCTGGCATTTATCAAACTAAAGTTACCATTTTCCTAAGGTTGAATGTAGTTCTTACATATTTTTCTTTTGGTTAGTGGAACAGTCTACTCATTCACTGATATCCGTGGAATTTCTGAGTCAAAGGATATACAGTTTTGGAGCGTTTTCCACGACCAACTTTTCAAATTGTTCTACAGAAATGAACCTAGTAATAGTGTGAGTGAGCGACCATTTCCCCACACTTCCAGCCAACGACGGATATTATTAGCCTTTCGATCTTTTGTTGATCTGAAAGGCAAATAATGGTTTGATCCATTGACTTCTGTATTCTCTTGTGAGTTGCCTATTAAGTCATAGAAGAGATGTTTTTCATATTTATGAGGTACACATACTTTTAATCTCATAGTATCATAATTTATCATCATCAGCCTTCCCAAAGGCTCATTCACATTGTTTCATTGTTCAGCATCTCACCTAATTTTTGCTACTTTGCACATCACGTAATGCCTGTTTGTTGAATTGAAACTTCACTATAAAGGAGATACAATCCCAGAGGATTTGGAGTTGTCATATTTGAATTATTGTTCTATCAGGTGGTCTTTTAAATTTTTTTGCCAATCTTCTGTTTGTATTGAATAGAGTCACAGATTATTGAATTTCAGTGGCAGTTCCCATGAGTACAAGAACAAGTCCAAGTATACCAGTTACGTTTTATTTTTAAAATTTTATTTTTAAAAAGTATTTATTTTGAGAGAGAGAGTGGGTGGGAGAGAGAGACCGAGAGAGAGGGAGAGTGAGCGAACCCCAAGCAGGCTCCACACTGTCAGTGCAGAGCCCGATGTGGGGCTTGAACTCATGAACTGTGAGATCATGACCGAGCTGAAATCAAGAGTCAGATACTCAACTGGCTGAGCCACCCAGGTGTCCCACTAGGTATGTTTTAATTTAGCAGTGGTTGTCACCTAGAGTTACCTGAAGTTGTAAAGATATTAATGAGTACTCGCTTGGCATCATACCTCAGCGTATGGATGAAATGGCCATATTTCCTCCTTTAGAATCCAGTAATGTTTTTAAATTAAAAGTCACATGTAAGGTTATGTATTCTAAGTCTAGGGTTGCGAATATAGGAATGAATAGTTTTCTGTTTGCCATAATCACATTGAACTTTCGAGAGCGAGTTCTCATGTGTTGGACTTAGCACCAGCAAAAATGTATAATTGCTTCAGTATAACCCGAAGAAGTTTATTTTGAAAACTCGTGGGGTATTAGGAATCAGTAAGTCTGTTGTGAAAAGAATCATGTTGCCCTGGTCTATTGCTTTTGGGGGTCGAGGAGATAACTGCTTCAAGATGGGGGACAGCTAGGGCTTGGATGATAGATACTCTTTCTTATATCTTTCTTTCACAGATGCATTGCTCTGTATTTATGACTCATTTAGCTCAGATTATGATGAATAGTCAAATCTATTTTGTTTCTCTTTTGCATGCAAAAATGCACCAGTAATAGTTTTCATTTAATCTTCACCAAAGCTGACTTTAAGGTAAGAGAAATTTATTTTCATTTAGATAGCTCCTATTAGATTGTTCTGAAGTTATTCCAAATTGTGCTAGCTCTTAGCTTAGAAGGATCTGTTCTGATACACCTACTTGAATTTGGGGCTTTTGTTTATAATAAGGTACAACTAGCCTTTTTTCTTCCCTTTTTCCTTCTTTCTAATTTGGAATTTTTATTTTATTTTTTTATTTTACGTTTATTTATTTTTGAGACAGAGCATGAACGGGGGAGGGTCAGAGAGAGAGGGAGACACAGAATCGGAAGCAGGCTCCAGGCTCTGAGCCATCAGCCCAGAGCCCGACGCGGGGCTCGAACTCACGGACCGTGAGATTGTGACCTGAGCCGAAGTCGGATGCTTAACCGACTGAGCCACCCAGGCGCCCCTCTAATTTGGAATTTTTAAATTTCACATTTGCTAAGATGATATAGACTGAGGATTGACAAGGCAAACTACTGCCGGAAGGCCAGATTGGCCCTCTACCTGTTTTATAAATAAAGTTTTATTGGAATGCAGCCATGTCCATTCATTTCCATATGGTCTATGGCTGCTTTGGTGTTACAAGGACAGAACGGGATAGTTGTGACAGAGACTGTGTGGACTGTAAACTTAAAATATTAACTCTCTGGCCCTTTATAGGAAAAGTTGGCCAACTCCTGATTTAGACTAAAATTTAGTAAAATTAAAAATTTGAAGAAAAAAAGATGCAAACTCCATTTAAGTGAGTTTGTATAAAAAGATCACTATACTGTGACTAAAATTTATTGTAAAATGTAACCTTATTTTATCTGTGTGTGTTGAGTTACTCCTTTCCTCAGAGCCCCATCCAGCAGCCTGAGTTGTGCCTACATGTGGTGATGCCTTGACCAGTCCATCTCCAAGCCACATGCCTAAGGCAACCTGCCTAGCAATAGACCTTTGTGTCAGATTCCCAGTGGCTAAGTGAAGAGAGCCAGCGGGTAGACCAGTTGTCCTCTAGATTTGGGGCCAAATGAAAAACTTAAAAATGTTGGCAGTCCTCTGGGTACATTGTATTTATAGACAGCAATAAATAGTAGTTTAAAGAAGATAGAAGAGAAATGGAAAAAGGACTGATTCCCTTCCCCCACTTTTTCTAAGTAGTGGTACTTGAGAAGATAAAGTCTACCCTATATATGTGAATGTAAATATTAATATATTTTTGGCAGTAATTTGTTGGTTATATTTGATAGCATTTCTCTGCAAATTTCTTGTTTCTTTTTTAAAGTATAGTTGACACAAGGTTACATTAGTGGCAGGTGTATAGCATAGTGATTTGGCAACTCTATACATTATGCTATGCTCATCACAAGTGTAGCTCCCATCTGTCACCATACAATGCTATTACAAGAACACTGATTATATTCCCTATGATGTACCTTTCATCCCCGTAACTTATTCATTCCATAACTGGAGACCTGTACCTCCCACTCACCTTCACCCATTTGCACCCCCATTCCCCTGGCAACTACCAATTTGTTCTCTGTATTTATGGGTCTGTTTCTGGTGTTTGTTTATTGTTCATTTATTTTTTAGATTCCATATAGAAGTGAAATAATATGGTATTTGTAGGACTTACTCATGTAGCATAATACCCTCTAGGGCCATCCATGCTGTTGCAAAGGGTAAGAACTCATTTTTTTTTTTACGACTGAGTAATATTCCATCGTGTGTGTATTGATGGACATATCTTGACTACTGTAAATAATTCTGCAGTAAATATAGGTGGTGCATATATCTTTATGAATTGGTGTTTTTGTTTCCCTTGGGATCCAGTCAGTAGTGGATCATATGGTATTACTATTTTTAATTTTTTAAGGAGTCTCCATATTTTTTTTCACGGTGGTTGCACCAATTTACATTCTCATTAACAGTGCATGAGGGTTCTCTTTCCTCCACATTCTCACCAACACTTATTTCTTGACTTTTTTGATACCAGCCATTCTGACAGGCATGAGGTGATATCTCATTATGGTTTTGATTTGTATTTTCTTGATGGTTAGTGATGTTTGAGCATCTTTTTATGTTTCTCTTGGCCTTCTATATGTCTTCTTTGGAAAAGTGTCTACTTAGGTCCTCTGCCCATTAAAATTTTTTTTTTTGTGTATGTTTGAGACAGAGAGTGTGAGCGGGGGAGGGGCAGAGAGAGAGGGAGACACAGAATCCAAAGTGGGCTCCAGGCTGTGAGCTGTCAGCACAGAGCCCGACACAGGGCTTGAACTCACAAACCCACAAGATCATGACCTGAGCTGAAGTCAGATGCTTAACTGACTGAGCCACCCAGGTGCCCCTATTTCTGGGCTTTCTAACTAGTTCTGTTGATCTGTATAACCATTTTTGTGCCAGTACCATACTATTTGATTATTAGTTTTGTAGTATATCTTGATATATGGGATTGTGATACCTCCAGCTTTGTTCTTTTTCAAGATTGCTTTGACTATTCAGGTCTTTTGTGGTTCCATACACATTTTAGGATTATTTGTTCTAGTTCTGTAAAAAATATTACTGGTATTTGGATAGGGATTGTGCTGAATCTGTAGATTGCTTTGGGTATTGTGGAGATTTTAACAGTATTGATTCATCCAATCCATGAACATCTTTCTCATGGTATATCTTTCCGTTTGTTTGTGTTGTCTTTAATTTCTTTCGTCAGTGTTTTATATAAGTTCTCAGAGTACAGGTCTTTCATCTCCTTGGTTAAATTTATTCCTAGGTAATCTATTCTATTTGATGCAGTTGAAAATTGGATTGTTTTCTTTATTTCTCTTCTGCTACTTTGTATTAGTGTACAAAAATACAACAGATTTCTGTGTATTAATTTTATATCCTGAAACTTTACCAAACCCATTATTCTAGTATTCTGGTAGTCTTAAGAGTTTTGTAGATATACTAACATGCATTTGCAAATAGAGTTTAACTTCTTCCTTACCTATTTGGATGCTTTTTATGTCTTGTCTGATTGCTGTGGCTAGCGTTTCCAGTATTGTGTTGAATAAAAGTGGCAAAAGAGGACCTTAAAGCTTTTCCTTAAGAGTATTGTGTTAGCTGTGGGTTTGTCATCTATGGCCTTTATTAGGTTGAGGTACATTCCTTCTTAAACCCACTCTATTGAGAGTTTTTATCATAAACACCTGTTGAGTTTTGTCAGATGCTTTTTCCTGCATCTGTTGAGATGATCATATGGTTTTTATCTTTCATGTTGTTAATGTGATACATCACTTTGATTGATTTGTGAATATTGAACCATCCTTGCATCCCTGCAATGAATCCCACTTAATTAAGGTGAGTGATTCTTTTAATGTATTGTGGAATTTGGTTTGCTAATATTATGTTGGGGATTTTTGCATAAATGTTCATTAGGAATATTGGCTTGTAGTTTTCTTTTTTTTGGAGTGTCTTTGGTTTTGGGGTAATGCTGGCTCATAGAATGAATTTGGAAGCTTTCCCTCCTCTCTTTTTTTTTTTTTTTTAATAGTTTGAAGAGGATAGGTATCAACTCTAAATGTTTGGTAAGATTCACCTGTGAATCCATCTGGTTCTGGACTTTTTGTTTGTTGAGAGTTTCTGATTACTGATTAAGTTTTGTTATTAGTAATCAGCCTGTTCACATTTTCTATTCCTTCCTGATTTAGTTTTGGAAGATTGTATGTTTTTAGGGATTTATCCATTTCTTCTAAGTTGTCCAGTTTGTTAGCATATAATTTTTGATAGTTTCTTATAGTCTTTTGTATTTTTCCTTATTATAATAAGTATTCCTAAAAAATTAGCATTAGGGCCATAAAATGGAAGGTCAGTGTAGGATGGAGAGAAACTTGGATGTGTATTATTTATTGTTTTAATACTGCACACCTAAGAATTATTAATTAGTTTAGATGTAGAACACATTTATTTTATGAGAAATAGTTTTGCCTAGACAAATGTATGTCGCTACCAGTTTTTGTTAATCATTATCTACTATTGATTTTTTGCAACTGTCTTTTGGTGACTGGTAATAGTGAGCTTTCATGACACAGCAGTTAACTTAGTAAAAATCAGGAGTCTATTCTTGACTCCTTATGCCTTGGAGAGGTTTGCTAATTGTTTGTTAATATAACAGAAATTCACATAAAGCCTTGATATGCCAGGAAATTGTATTCTTTCTTTTTTCTTCCAAGATTTTGTTTAATTCCAGTTAGTTAACATATAGTGTAGTATTAGTTTCAGGAGAATTTAGTGATTCATCACTTACATATAACACCCAATGCTCATCACAAGTGCCTTCCTTAATGCCCATCACCCATTTAGTCCATTCCCCTACCAACCTCCTGTCCACCAACTGTCAGTTTGTTCTCTATAGTTAAGAGTCTCTTGGGGATCCTGGGTGACTCAGTCAGTTAAGCATCCAGCTCTTGATTTAGGCTCAGGTCATGATCTGACCGTTTGTGAGACTGAGGCCTGCATCAGTCTCTGTGCTGACAGTGCAGAGCCTGCTTGGGATTCTCTCTCTCTGTCTCTCTCTGACCCTCCTGCCTGTGGTCATGCCCTCTCTCTCTCTCTCTCTCTCTCTCTCAAAATAAATAAACTTAAAAAAAAGTCTCTTATGGTTTGCCTTCCCTCTCTGTTTTTATCTTATTTTACTTTTCCTTCCCTTCCCCTATGTTCATCTGTTTTGTTTCTGAAATTCCACATATGAGTGAAATCATATGGTATTTGTCTTTCTCTGATTGACTTATCTTGCTTAGCATAATACACTCTAGTTCTGTCTATGTCATTGCAAATGGCAAGATTTCATTCTTTTTGATCGCTGAGTAATATTCCATTGTGTATGTATATATACACACCACATTTTCTTTATTCATTCATCAGTCAGTGGACATTTGGCCTTTTTCCATGATTTGGCTATTGTTGACAGTGCTGCTATAAACATTGGGGTGCATGTGCCCCTTTGAATCAGTATTTTTATATCCTTTGGGTAAATACCTAGTAGTGCAGTTAATTCGACACCCAAAAAATTAATATTCCAGTTAAGAAATGGGCAGAATATATGAACAGATATTTCCCCCAAGAAGACATACAAATGGCTGACAGACACATGAAAAAATGCTCAGCATCACTCATCATCAGGGAGATACAAATCAAAACCACAATGAGATACCTGTCAGAATGGCTAACATTAACAACGCAGGAAACAATAGATGTTGATGTGGATTCAGAGAAAGGGGAACCCTCCCACACTGTTGGTTGGAGTGCAAACTGATGCAGCCACTCTGAAAACAGTGTGGAGGTTTCTCAGAAAGTTAAAGATAGAGCTACCCTATGACCCCGCAATTGCACTACTAGTTATTTACCTTATTATATACTTAGGGTATTCGTAAGTATCAGGAAATAATGTATAAAATTAGCAGGGTTAATTATTTTACCCTAGCTTCAGTAGCTTTGAAAATTTTTGCCAACACTTAATTACCATATTAATATTAAATTACTTAAAAATTTAAAAAGATCTTCAAATAGAAAAAATTAAATTGATACTGTTCCATTTAACTCCTAACTTAGAAAATCTTCATACCATACCTTTCTGTTCTGAGAGTGAAATTCCAAAATAATAGTGTAATATTCAAGACATTTTCAAATATTTATCTGCTTTGGTTTAGTTCATATTTTCTAATTTACTTGGATCTGCTTTTTCGCTACAGAAAGTTTTTCAGTATAATTTGCATTTATAACTGCTTTGTAATTCATATGAAAACTATTTGATTTGAGGGGCACCTGGGTGGCTCAGTCAGTTGAGTCTACAACTCTTGATTTCTGCTCAGGTCATTATCCTGGGGTTGTGGCATCGAGCCCTGTGTCAGGCTCTGCGCTGGGCATGGAGTCTGCTTGGGATTCTCTGTCTCCCTCTGCCCCTCTCCCCTGCTTGCACGCTTACTCTCTCTCAAAAAAAAAATTAAAGAAAATATTTGATTTGAAGAAGTGTGAACATAAGCAGACTAAATTTTTACACCTTAGGTAATACCTTAATTATTTGAATATCTGTGCTTTCTAATTTTTTTTGCATGTAACTATTGCTTTCAATTCTGTTTTTCTTTTTTTTTTTTTTTTTGAGACTTTATTTTTTATTTTTTTAAATTTACATTCAAATTAGTTAGCATCTAGTGCAACAATGATTTCAGGAGTAGATTCCTTAGTGCCCCTTACCCCTTTAGCCTATCTCCTCTCCCACAACCCCTCCTGTAACCCTCAGTTTGTTCTCCATATTTATGAGTCTCTTCTGTTTTGTCCCCCTCCCTGTTTTTATATTATTTTTGTTTCCCTTCCCTTATGTTCATCTGTTTTGTCTCTTAAAGTCCTCATATGAATGAAGTCATATGATTTTTGTCTTTCTCTGACTAATTTCACTTAGCATAATACCCTCCAGTTCCATGCATGTAGTTGCAAATGGCAAGATTTCATTCTTTTTAATTGCCAAAAAATACTCCATTGTGTGTGTGTGTGTGTGTGTGTGTGTGTGTGTGTGTGTGTGTGTGT